>NW_027475136.1:4756508-5073609 GCF_051020985.1 Nomia melanderi | reverse complement strand
GTTTTATTTGGTCTTATACAGTTTTGTACAGTTTTGAATAGTTTTATATAGTTTTATATAGTGTTATATAGTTTTATATAGTTTTATATTGTCTTATGTAGTTTTATATAGTTTTATATATTTTCATATAGTTTTATATGGTTTTATACAGTTTTTTATAGTGCTACATAGTTTATATAGTTTATATAGTTATATATAGTTTTATATAGTTTAATATAGTTTTATATAATTTTAGGCAGTTTTATACAGTTTTACACAGCTGTGTATAGTTTTACATATTTTTATATAATTTTATATAGCTTTATATAGTTTTATATAGTTTTATACAGTTTTGTATAGTTTTGTACAGCTTTATATAGCTTTATATAATTGTATGCAGTTTTATGCAGTTTTATACAGTTTTGTATAATTTTATATAGTTTTATATATTCTTATATAGTTTTATTTGATCTTATACGGATTTATACAGTTTTATATACTCTTATGTAGTTTTACATAGTTTTATATAGTTTTATATAGTTTTAAATAGTTGTATATAGTTTTATATCGATTTATATAATTTTATACAGCTTTATACAGTTTTATATAGTTTTATATAGTTTTATACAGTTTTGTATAGTTTTTTATAGTTTTAAATAGTTATATGCAGTTTTATACAGTTTTATACAGTTTTGTATAGTTTTATATAGTTTTATATAGTTTTATATAGTTTTATACAGTTTTATATAGTTTTAAATAGTTATATGCAGTTTTATACAGTTTTATACAGTTTTGTATAGTTTTATAAAGTTTTATATAGTTTTATATAGTTTTATACAGTTTTATACAGTTTTATATAGTTTTATATAGTTTTATATAGTTTTATATAGTTTTAAATAGTTTTATATTGGTTTATATTGTTTGTATGCAGTTTTAGTCAGTTTTATACAGGTTTGTATAGTTTTATATAGTTTTATATAGTTTTACATAGTTTTGTATAGTTTTACATAGTTTTATATGGTTTTATATAGTTTTACGCAGTTTTATACAGTTTTAAAACAGTTTTGTATAGTTTTATATAGTTTTATTTTGTTTTATATAGTTTTATATAGTTTTATATAGTTGTATGCAGTTTTATACAGTTTTATACAGTTTTATACAGTTTTGTATAGTTGTATATATTTGTATATAGTTTTATATCGAATTATATAGTTTTATATAGTTTTATATAGTTTCATATAGTTTTATATAGATTTATATAGTTTTATATAGTTTTATATAGTTTTATATAGTTTTATATAGTTTTATATAGTTTTATATAGTTTTATATAGTTTTATACAGTTTTATATAGTTTTTGTATAGTTTTATATAGTTTTATATAATTTTATATAGTTTTATATAGTTTTATATAGTTTTACAGAGTTTTATATAGTTTTATATAGTTTTATATAGTTTTATATAGTTTTATATAGTTTTATATAGTTGTATATAGTTTTATATCGATTTATATAGTTTTATATAGTTTTATATTGTTTTACAGAGTTGTATATAGTTTTATATAGTTTTGTATAGTCTGATATAGTATTATATAGTTTTGTATAGTTGTATATAGTTTTATATAGTTTTATATAGTTGTATATAGTTTTATATAGTTTTATATAGTTTTATATTGGTTTTATAAAGTTTTATGTAGTTTTATATAGTTTTATATATTTTTATATAGTTTTATATAGTTTTATATAATTTTATGTAGTTTTATACAGTTTTATATAGTTGTATATAGCTTTATATAGATTTATATAGTTTTATTGCCGCTTTATAAGTTTTATACAGTTTTGTAAAGTTTTATATAGTTTTCTATAGTTTTATATAGTTTTATATTGTTTTATTTGGTCTTATACAGTTTTATACAGTTTTGAATAGTTTTATATAGTTTTATATAGTGTTATATAGTTTTATATACTTTAATATTGTCTTATGTAGTTTTATATAGTTTTATATATTTTCATATAGTTTTATATGGTTTTATACAGTTTTATATAGTGCTATATAGTTTATATAGTTCATATAGTTATATATAGTTTTATATAGTTTAATATAGTTTTATATAATTTTGGGCAGTTTTATACAGTTTTATACAGCTGTGTATAGTTTTATATATTTTTATATAATTTTATATAGCTTTATATAGTTTTATATAGTTTTATACAGTTTTGTATAGTTTTATACAGTTTTATATTGTTTTGTATAGTTTTATATAGTTTTATATAGTTTTATATAATTTTATATAGTTTTATATAGTTTTATATAGTTGTATATAGTTGTATATAGTTTTATATAGTTGTATATAGTTTTATATCGAATTATATAGTTTAATATAGTTTTATATAGTTGTATATAGTTTTATATAGTTTTATATTGTTTTATATACTTTTATATAGTGTTATGCAGTTTTATACAGTTTTATACAGTTTCGTATAGTTTTATATAGTTTTTTAAAGCTTTAGATTGTTTATATAGTTTAATATAGTATTATATAGTTTTATATAGTTTTATATAGTTTTATATAGTTTCATATAGTTTTATAAAGTTTTATATAGTTTTATGTTGTTTTATATAGTTTTATATAGTTTTATATAGTTTCATATAGTTTTATATAGTTTTATATAGTTTTACACAGTTTTATATTGATTTAAATAGTTTCATATAGTTTTATATAATTTTATATAGTTTTATATAGTTTTATATAGTTGTATATAGTTATATATAGTTTTATATGGTTTTATACAGTTTTGTATAGTTTTATATAGTTTTATATATTTTTATATAGTTTTATATAGTTTTATATAGTTTTATATAATTTTATGTAGTTTTATACAACTTTATATAGTTGTATATAGCTTTATATAGTTTTATATAGTTTTATGCCGCTTTATAGAGTTTTATACAGTTTTGTAAAGTTTTATATAGTTTTCTATAGTTTTATATAGTTTTATATAGTTTTATATTGTTTTATTTGGTCTTATACAGTTTTATACAGTTTTGAATAGTTTTATATAGTTTTATATAGTGTTATATAGTTTTATATAGTTTTATATTGTCTAATGTAGTTTTATATAGTTTTATATATTATCATATAGTTTTATATGGTTTTATACAGTTTTATATAGTGCTATATAGTTTATATAGTTTATATAGTTATATATAGTTTTATATAGTTTAATATAGTTTTATATAGTTCTAGGCAGTTTTATACAGTTTTACACAGCTGCGTATAGTTTTACATATTTTTATATAATTTTATATAGCTTTATATAGTTTTATATAGTTTTATACAGTTTTGTATAGTTTTATATAGTTTTAAATAGTTATATGCAGTTTTATACAGTTTTATACAGTTTTGTATAGTTTTATATAGTTTTATATAGTTTTATATAGTTTTATACAGTTTTATATAGTTTTAAATAGTTATATGCAGTTTTATACAGTTTTATACAGTTTTGTATAGTTTTAGAAAGTTTTATATATTTTTATATAGTTTTATACAGTTTTATACAGTTTTATATAGTTTTATATAGTTTTATATAGTTTTAAATAGTTTTATATTGGTTTACATTGTTGTATGCAGTTTTAGTCAGTTTTATACAGTTTTGTATAGTTTTATATAGTTTTATATAGTTTTACATAGTTTTGTATAGTTTTACATAGTTTTATATGGTTTTATATAGTTTTACGCAGTTTTATACAGTTTTAAACAGTTTTGTATAGTTTTATACAGTTTTATTTTGTTTTATATAGTTTTATATAGTTTTATATAGTTGTATGCAGTTGTATACAGTTTTATATAGTTTTATATAGTTTTATATTGTTTTATATAGTTTTATATAGTTTTATACAGTTTTATAATAGTTATATGCAGTTTTATACAGTTTTATATAGTTTGATATAGTTTGATATAGTTTTATATAGTTTTATATAGTTGTATGCAGTTTTATACAGTTTTATACAGTTTTATACAGTTTTATACAGTTTTGTATAGTTTTATATAGTTTTATATAGTTTCATATAGTTATATGCAGTTTTATACAGTTTTATAAAGTTTTATACAGCTTTGTATAGTTTTGTATAGTTTTGTATAATTTTACATAGTTTTATATAGTTTTATATAGTGTTATGTAGTTTTATACAGTTTTATATAGTTTTAAATAGTTGTATGCAGTTTTATACAGGTTTATACAGTTTTGTATAGTTTTATATAGTTTTATATAGATTTATACAGTTTTATATAGTTCTATATTTTGTTTTGTATAGTTTTACATAGTTTATATAATTTTATAGAGCTTTATTAGATATTTAGAGAAATTTTGAGATAATTACAGATTTTCCCTATCCGTCACCCAAGGTCATGTAAAAATTCAGCATATATCTGGAGATATCTCCGGTGCTATTAGAGATAGCGCGATAAATCAAAGTGCATTGTCTGCAGGAGGCCCTGGCGCATGAGTCTGTGCAGCGGGATCGACCTCGGACCACCAGAGGCCGAGAAAACCACCGACTCATGCGGCCGGATACTCAGGGTCAGGGAAAAATCCAATATATATCTGGTGATATCTCGGGTGCAATTAGAGATAGCGCAATAAATCAAAGTGCATTGTCCGTAGGAGGCCGTTGCGCATGAATCTGTGCAGCAGGAACGACCTGGGACCACCAGCGGCCTAGAAAATTACAGATTTTCGGTAACCGTCACCCAAGGTCATGTAAAAATCCAGCATGTATCTGGTGATAGCTCGGGTGCTATTAGAGATAGCGCAATAAACCCAATTGAATTATCTGCAGGAGGCCCTGGCGCATGAATCTGTGCAGCGGGATCGACCTCGGACCACCAGGGGCCGAGAGAATCACCGTCTCCTGGGGCCGGACTGTCAGGGTCAGGGAAAAATCCAATATATATCTGGTGATATCTCGGTTGCTCTTACAGATAGCGCGACAAATCAAAGTGCATTGTTTGCAGGAGGCCCTCGCGCATGAATCTGTGCAGGGGGATCGACCTCGGGCCACCAGGGGCCGAGAAAACCACCGACTCATGGGGCCGGACAAACAGGGTCAGTGAAAAATCCAATATATATCTGGTGATATCTCGGGTGCTATTACAGACAGCGCGATAAATCAAAGTGCATTGTTTGCAGGAGGCCCTCGCGCATGAATCTGTGGAGGGGGATCGACCTCGGACCACCAGGGGCCGAGAGAATCACCGTCTCCTGGGGCCGGACTGTCAGGGTCAGGGAAAAATCCAATATATATCTGGTGATATCTCGGGTGCTATTAGAGATAGCGCAATAAACCCAATTGAATTATCTGCAGGAGGCCCTGGCGCATGAATCTGTGCAGCGGGATCGACCTCGGACCACCAGGGGCCGAGAAAACCACCGACTCATGGGGCCGGACAAACAGGGTCAGTGAAAAATCCAATATATATCTGGTGATATCTCGGGTGCTATTACAGATATCGCGATAAATCAAAGGGCATTGTTTGCAGGAGGCCCTGGCGCATGAATCTGTGCAGCGGGAACGATCTCGGACCTCCAGGGGCCGAGAAAACCACCGACACATGGGTCCGGACACCCAGGGTCCTGCAAAAATCCAGGATGTATCTGATGATATCTCGGGTGCTATTAGAGATAGCGAGATAAATCATAGTGCATTGTCTGCAGGAGGCCCTGGAGCATGAATCTGTTCTGCGGGATCGACCTCGGACCACCAGGGGCCGAGAAAACCACCGACTCATGGTTCCGGACACTAAAGGTCCTGCAAAAATCCAGGATGTATCTGATGATATCTCGGGTGCTATTACAGATAGCGCGATAAATCAAGGGGCATTGTCCGCAGGAGGCCCTGGCGCATGAATCTGTGCAGCAGGAACGACCTCCGACCACCAGGGACCGAGAAAATTACAGATTTTCGGTATCCATCACCAACGGTTCTTTAAAAATCCAGCATATGTCTGGTGATATCTCGTGTGCTATAAGAGATAGCGCAATAAGTCAAAGTGCATTCTCCGTCGGAGGACCTGGCGCATGAATCTGTGGAGAGGGAACGACCTCGGAACACCAGGGGCCGAGAAAACCACCGTCTCATGGGGCCGGACACACTAGGGCAGGGAAAAATCCAATATATATCTGGTGATATCACGGGTGCTATTACGGATGGCGCGATAAATCAAAGTGCATTGCCTGCAGGAAGCCCTGGCGCATGAATCTGTGCAGCGGGAACGATCTCGGACCTCCAGGGGCCGAGAAAACCACCGACACATGGGTCCGGACACTAAAGGTCCTGCAAAAATCCAGGATGTATCTGATGATATCTCGGGTGCTATTAGAGATAGCGAGATAAATCATAGTGCATTGTCTGTAGGAGGCCCTGGCGCATGAATCTGTGCAGCAGGAACGACCTCGGACCACCAGGGGCCGAGGAAATTACAGATGTTCTGCATCCGTCACCCAAGGTCATGTAAAAATCCAGCATATATCTGGTGATATCTCGGGTGCAATTAGAGATAGCGAGATAAATCAAAGTGCATTGTCTGCAGGAGGCTCTAGCGCATCAATCTGTGCAGCGCGAACGACCTCGGACCACCAGAGGCCGAGAAATCCGTCGACACATGGGGCCGGACACTCAGGGTCAGGGAAAAATCCAATATATATCTGGTGATATCTCGGGTGATATTAGAGATAGCGCAATAAATCAAAGTGCATTGTCTGCAGGAGGCACTGGCGCATGAATCTGTGCAGCGGGAACGACCTCGGACCACCAGGGGATGAGAAAACCACCGTCTCATGGGTTCGGACACTCAGGGTCAGGGAAAAATCCAATATATATCTGGTGATATCTCGGGTGCTATTACAGATTCCGCAATAAGTCAAAGTGCATTGTCTGCAGGAGGCCCTAGCGCATGAATCTGTGCAGTGGGAACGACCTCGGACCTCCAGGGGCCGAGAAAACCACCGACACATGGGGCCGGACTGTCAGGGTCAGGGAAATATCCAATATATATCTGGTGATATCTCGGGTGCTATTACAGATAGCGCAATAAACCAAAGTGAATTGTCTCCAGGAAGCCTTGGCGCATGAATCTGTGCAGCGGGAACGACCTCGGCCCACCAGGTGCCGAGAAAACCACCGTCTCATGGGGTCGAACACTCAGGGTCACTGAAATATCCAATATATATCTGGTGATATCTCGGGTGCTATTAGAGATAGCGCAATAAAACAAAGTGAATTGTCTGCAGGAAGCCCTGGCGCATGAATCTGCGCAGCGGGAACGACTTCGGACCACCAGGTGCCGAGAAAACTACCGTCTCATGGGGCCGGAAAATCAGGGTCAGGGAAAAATCCAATATATATCTGGTGATATCTCGGGTGCTATTAGAGATAGCGCAATAAACGAAAGTGCATTGTCTGCAGGAGGCCCTGGCGCATGAATCTGAGTAGCGGGAACGACCCCGGACCACCAGGAGCCGAGGAAACCAGCGTCTCATGTTGTCGGACTGTCAGGGTCAGGGAAAAATCCAATATATATCTCGTGATATCTCGGGTGCTATTAGAGATAGCGCGATAAATAAAAGGGCATTGTCTGTAGGAGGCACTGGCGAATGAATCTGTGCAGCAGGAACGACCTCGGACCACCAGGGGCCGAGAAAATCACCGTCTCATGGGGCCGGACTGTCAGGGTCAGGGAAAAATCCAATATATATCTGGTGATATCTCGGGTGCTATTAGAGATAGCGCAATAAACCAAAGTGAATTATCTATAGGAGGCCCTGGCACATGAATCTGTGCAGGGGGAATGACCTCGGACAACTAGGGGCCGAGACAACCACCGTCTCATCGGGCCGGGCACTCAGGGTCAGGGGAAAATCCAATATATATTTGGAGATATCTCGGGTGCTATTAGAGATAGCGCAATAAATCAAAGTGCATTGTCTGCAGGAGGCCCTAGCGCATGAATCTGTGCAGTGGGAACGACCTCGGACCACCAGGGGCCGAGAAAACCACCGACACATGGGGCCGGACTGTCAGGGTCAGGGAAAAATCCAATATATATCTGGCGATATCTCGGGTGCTATTAGAGATAGCGAAATAAATCAAAGTGAATTATCTGCAGGGGGCCGTGGCGCATGAATCTATGCAGCGGGAACGACCTCGGACCACCAGGGGCCGAGAAAACCACCGTCTCATGGGGCCGGACACTCAGGGTCAGGGAAAAATCCAATATATATATGGTGATATCTCGGGTGCTATTACAGATAGCGCAATAAATCAAAGTGCATTGTCTGCAGGAGGCCCTGGCGCATGAATCTGTGTAGCGGGAACGACCTCGGACCACCAGGGTCCGAGAAAACCACCGACACATGGGGCCGGACTGTCAGGGTCAGGGAAAAATCCAATATATATCTTGTGATATCTCGGGTGCTATTAGAGATAGCGCAATAAACCAAAGTGAATTATCTATAGGAGGCCCTGGCGCATGAATCTGTGCGGCGGGAACGACCTCGGACCACCAGTGGCCGAGAAAACTACCGTCTCATGGGGCCGGACACTCAGGGTCTGGGAAAAATCCAACATATATCTGGTGATATCTCGGGTGCTATTACAGATAGCGCAATAAAACAAAGTGAATTGTCTGCAGGAGGCCCTGGCGCATGAACCTGTGTAGCGGGAACGACCTCGGACCACCAGGGGCCGAGAAAACCACCGTCTCATGTTGTCGGACTGTCAGGGTCAGGGAAAAATCCAATATATATCTGGTGATATCTCGGGTGCTATTACAGATAGAGCAAAAAATCAAACTGCATTGTCTGTAGGAGGCCCTGGTGCATGAATCTGTGCAATGGGATCGACCTCGGACCACCAGGGGCCGAGAAAATTACAGATATTCGGAATCCGTCACCCAAGGTCATGTAAAAATCCAGCATATATCTGGTGATACCTCGGGTGCTATTACAGATAGCGCAATAAACCAAAGTGAATTGTCTGCAGGAAGCCCTGGCGCTTGAATCTGTGCAGCGGGAACGACCTCGGACCACCAGGGGCCGAGAAAACCACCGTCTCATGGGGCCGGACTGTCAGGGTCAAGGAAGAATCCAATATATATCTGGTGATATCTCGGGTGCTATTAGAGATAGCGAAATAAATCAAAGTGCATTGTCTGCAGGAGGCTCTGGCGCATGAATCTGTGCAGCGGGAACGACCTCGGACCAGCAGGGGCCGAGAAAACCACTGTCTGATGTTGTCGGACTCTCAGGGTCAGGGAAAAATCCAATATGTATCTGGTGATATCTCGGGTGCTATTAGAGATATCGCAATAAACCAAAGTGAATTGTCTACAGGAAGCCCTGGCGCATGAATCTGTGCAGCGGGAACGACAACGGACCACCAGCGGCTGAGAAAATCACCGTCTCATGGGGCCGGACTGTCAGGGTCAGGGAAAAATCCAATATATATCTGCTGATATCTCGGGTGCTCTTACAGATAGCGCAATAAACCAAAGTGCATTGTCTGCAGGAAGCCCTGGCGCATGAATCTGTTCAGCGGGATCGACCTCGGACCACGAGGGACCGAGAAAACCATAGACACATGGTGCCGGACAGTCAGGGTCAGGGAAGAATCCAATATATAACTGGTGATATCTCGGGTGCTATTACGGATAGCGCAATAAATCAAAGTGCATAGTCTGTAGGAGGCCCTGGCGCATAAATCTGTGCAGCGGGAACGACCTCGGACCACCAGGGGCCGAGAAAACCACCGTCTCATGGGGCCGGACGCTCAGGGTCAGGGGAAAATCCAATATATATCTGGTGATATCTCGGGTGCTATTAGAGATAACGCGATAAATAAAAGGGTATTGTCTGTAGGAGGCACTGGCGAATGAATCTGTGCAGCAGGAACGACCTCGGACAACCAGGCGCCGAGAAAATTACAGATATTCGGAATCCGTCACCCAAGGTCATGTAAAAATCCAGCATATATCAGGTGATATCTCGGGTGCTATTACAGATAGCGCAATAATCCAAAGTGAATTGTCTGCAGGAAGCCCTGGCGGATGAATCTGTGCAGCGGGAACGACCTCGGACCACCAGGGGCCGAGAAAACTACCGTCTCATGGGGCCGGACACTCAGGGTCAGGGAAAAATCGAATATATATCTGGTGATATCTCGGGTGCAATTAGAGATAGCGCAATAAATCGAAGTGCATTGTCTGTAGGAGGCCCTGGCGCATGAATCTGTGCAGCGGGATCGACCTCGGACCACGAGGGACCGAGAAATCCATCGACACATGGGGCCGGACTCTCAGGGTCGGGGAAAAATTCAATATATATCTGGTGATATCTCGGGTGCTATTAGAGATAGCGCAATAAATCAAAGTGCATTGTCTGCAGGAGGCCCTGGCGCATGAATCTGTGCGGCGGGAACGACCTCGGACCACGAGGGACCGAGAAATCCATCGTCACATGGGGCCGGACTGTCAGGGTCAAGGAAAAATTCAATATATATCTGGTGATATCTCGGGTGCTATTACAGATAGCGCATTAAATCAATGTGCATTGTCTGCAGGAGGCCCTGGCGCATGAATCTGTGTAGCGGGAACGACCTCGGACCACCAGGGGCCGAGAAAACCACCGTCTCATGTTGTCGGACTGTCAGGGTCAGGGAAAAATCCAATATATATCTGGTGATATCTCGGGTGCTATTACAGATAGAGCAAAAAATCAAACTGCATTGTCTGTAGGAGGCCCTGGTGCATGAATCTGTGCAATGGGATCGACCTCGGACCACCAGGGGCCGAGAAAATTACAGATATTCGGAATCCGTCACCCAAGGTCATGTAAAAATCCAGCATATATCTGGTGATACCTCGGGTGCTATTACAGATAGCGCAATAAACCAAAGTGAATTGTCTGCAGGAAGCCCTGGCGCTTGAATCTGTGCAGCGGGAACGACCTCGGACCACCAGGGGCCGAGAAAACCACCGTCTCATGGGGCCGGACTGTCAGGGTCAAGGAAGAATCCAATATATATCTGGTGATATCTCGGGTGCTATTAGAGATAGGAGAAATAAATCAAAGTGCATTGTCTGCAGGAGGCTCTGGCGCATGAATCTGTGCAGCGGGAACGACCTCGGACCAGCAGGGGCCGAGAAAACCACTGTCTGATGTTGTCGGACTCTCAGGGTCAGGGAAAAATCCAATATGTATCTGGTGATATCTCGGGTGCTATTAGAGATATCGCAATAAACCAAAGTGAATTGTCTACAGGAAGCCCTGGCGCATGAATCTGTGCAGCGGGAACGACAACGGACCACCAGCGGCTGAGAAAATCACCGTCTCATGGGGCCGGACTGTCAGGGTCAGGGAAAAATCCAATATATATCTGCTGATATCTCGGGTGCTCTTACAGATAGCGCAATAAACCAAAGTGCATTGTCTGCAGGAAGCCCTGGCGCATGAATCTGTTCAGCGGGATCGACCTCGGACCACGAGGGACCGAGAAAACCATAGACACATGGTGCCGGACAGTCAGGGTCAGGGAAGAATCCAATATATATCTGGTGATATCTCGGGTGCTATTACGGATAGCGCAATAAATCAAAGTGCATAGTCTGTAGGAGGCCCTGGCGCATAAATCTGTGCAGCGGGAACGACCTCGGACCACCAGGGGCCGAGAAAACCACCGTCTCATGGGGCCGGACGCTCAGGGTCAGGGGAAAATCCAATATATATCTGGTGATATCTCGGGTGCTATTAGAGATAACGCGATAAATAAAAGGGTATTGTCTGTAGGAGGCACTGGCGAATGAATCTGTGCAGCAGGAACGACCTCGGACAACCAGGCGCCGAGAAAATTACAGATATTCGGAATCCGTCACCCAAGGTCATGTAAAAATCCAGCATATATCAGGTGATATCTCGGGTGCTATTACAGATAGCGCAATAATCCAAAGTGAATTGTCTGCAGGAAGCCCTGGCGGATGAATCTGTGCAGCGGGAACGACCTCGGACCACCAGGGGCCGAGAAAACTACCGTCTCATGGGGCCGGACACTCAGGGTCAGGGAAAAATCGAATATATATCTGGTGATATCTCGGGTGCAATTAGAGATAGCGCAATAAATCGAAGTGCATTGTCTGTAGGAGGCCCTGGCGCATGAATCTGTGCAGCGGGATCGACCTCGGACCACGAGGGACCGAGAAATCCATCGACACATGGGGCCGGACTCTCAGGGTCGGGGAAAAATTCAATATATATCTGGTGATATCTCGGGTGCTATTAGAGATAGCGCAATAAATCAAAGTGCATTGTCTGCAGGAGGCCCTGGTGCATGAATCTGTGCAATGGGATCGACCTCGGACCTCCAGGGGCCGAGAAAATTACAGATATTCGGAATCCGTCACCCAAGGTCATGTAAAAATCCAGCATATATCTGGTGATACCTCGGGTGCTATTACAGATAGCGCAATAAACCAAAGTGAATTGTCTGCAGGAAGCCCTGGCGCTTGAATCTGTGCAGCGGGAACGACCTCGGACCACCAGGGGCCGAGAAAACCACCGTCTCATGGGGCCGGACTGTCAGGGTCAAGGAAGAATCCAATATATATCTGGTGATATCTCGGGTGCTATTAGAGATAGCGAAATAAATCAAAGTGCATTGTCTGCAGGAGGCTCTGGCGCATGAATCTGTGCAGCGGGAACGACCTCGGACCAGCAGGGGCCGAGAAAACCACTGTCTGATGTTGTCGGACTCTCAGGGTCAGGGAAAAATCCAATATGTATCTGGTGATATCTCGGGTGCTATTAGAGATATCGCAATAAACCAAAGTGAATTGTCTACAGGAAGCCCTGGCGCATGAATCTGTGCAGCGGGAACGACAACGGACCACCAGCGGCTGAGAAAATCACCGTCTCATGGGGCCGGACTGTCAGGGTCAGGGAAAAATCCAATATATATCTGCTGATATCTCGGGTGCTCTTACAGATAGCGCAATAAACCAAAGTGCATTGTCTGTAGGAGGCCCTGTCGCATGAATCTGTGCAGCGGGATCGACCTCGGACCACGAGGGACCGAGAAAACGATCGACACATGGGGCCGGACCGTCAGGGTCAGTGAAATATCCAATATATATATCTGGTGCTGTCTCGGGTGCTATTACAGATAGCGCAATAAATCAAAGTGCATTGTCTGTAGGAGGCCCTGACGCACGAATCTGTGCAGCGGGAATTACCTCGGACCACCAGGGGCCGAGAAAACCATCGACACATGGGGCCGGACTGTCAGGGTCAAGGAAAAATCCAATATATATCTGGTGATATCTCGGGTGCTATTAGAGATAGCGAAATAAATCAAAGTGCATTGTCTGCAGGAGGCTCTGGCGCATGAATCTGTACAGCGGGAACGACCTCGGACCAGCAGGGGCCGAGAAAACCACTGTCTGATGTTGTCGGACTCTCAGGGTCAGGGAAAAATCCAATATGTATCTGGTGATATCTCGGGTGCTATTAGAGATAGCGCAATAAACCAAAGTGAATTGTCTGCAGGAAGCCCTGGCGCATGAATCTGTGCAGCGGGAACGACAACGGACCACCAGCGGCTGAGAAAATCACCGTCTCATGGGGCCGGACTGTCAGGGTCAGGGAAAAATCCAATATATATCTGCTGATATCTCGGGTGCTCTTACAGATAGCGCAATAAACCAAAGTGCATTGTCTGCAGGAAGCCCTGGCGCATGAATCTGTTCAGCGGGATCGACCTCGGACCACGAGGGACCGAGAAAACCATAGACACATGGTGCCGGACAGTCAGGGTCAGGGAAGAATCCAATATATATCTGGTGATATCTCGGGTGCTATTACGGATAGCGCAATAAATCAAAGTGCATAGTCTGTAGGAGGCCCTGGCGCATAAATCTGTGCAGCGGGAACGACCTCGGACCACCAGGGGCCGAGAAAACCACCGTCTCATGGGGCCGGACGCTCAGGGTCAGGGGAAAATCCAATATATATCTGGTGATATCTCGGGTGCAATTAGAGATAGCGCAATAAACCAAAGTGAATTATCTGCAGGGGGCCCTGGCGCATGAATCTGTGCAGCGGGAACGACCTCGGACCAGCAGGGGCCGAGAAAACCACCGTCTCATGGGGTCGGACACTCAGGGTCAGGGAAAAATCCAATATGTATCTGGTGATATCTCGGGTGCTATTACAGATAGCGAAATAAATCAAAGTCCATTGTCTGCAGGAGGCCCTAGCGCGTGAACCTGTGCAGCGGTATCGACCTCGGACCACCAGGCGTCGAGAAAACCACCGAAACATGGTGCCGGGCACTCAGGGTTAGGGAAAAATCCAATATATATCTGGTGATATCTCGGGTGCTATTAGAGATAGCGCGATAAACCAAAGTGAATTATCTGCAGCAGGCCCTGGTGCATGAATCTGTGCAGCGGGAACGACGTCGGACCAGCAGGGGCCGAGAAAACCACCGTCTCATGGGGTCGGACACTCAGGGTCAGATAAAAATCCAATATGTATCTGGTGATATCTCGGGTGCTATTAGAGATAGCGCGATAAACCACAGTGAATTATCTGCAGGAGGCCCTGGTGCATGAATCTGTGCAGCGGGAACGACCTCGGACCACCAGGGGCCGAGAAAACTACCGTTTCATGGGGCCGGAAACTCAGGGTCAGGGAAAAATCCAATATATATCTGGTGATATCTCGGGTGCTATTAGAGATAGCGCAATAAACCAAAGTGCAATTATCTGCAGGAGGCCCTGGCGCATGAACCTGTGCAGCGGGAACGACCTCGGTCCACCAGGGGCCGAGAAAACCACCGAAACATGGGGCCGGACACTCAGGGTCGCGGAAAAATTCAATATATATCTGGTGATATCTCGGGTGCTCTTACAGATAGCGCACTAAACCAAAGTGATTCATCTGTAGGGGGCCCTGGCGCATGAATCTGTGCAGCGGGATCGACATCGGACCTCGACGGACCGAGAAAACCATCGACACATGGGGTTGGACACTCAGGGTCAGAGAAAAATCCAATATATATCTGGTGATATCTCGGGTGCTATTACAGACAGCGCAATAAATCAAAGTGCATTGTTTGTAGGAGGCACTGGAGAATGAATCTGTGCAGCAGGAACGACCTCGGACCACCAGGCGCCGAGAAAATTACAGATATTCGGAATCCGTCACCCAAGGTCATGTAAAAATCCAGCATATATTTGGTGACATCTCGGGTGCTATTACAGATAGCGCACTAAACCAAAGTGAATTATCTGCAGGGGGCCCTGGCGCATGAATCTGTGCAGCGGGAACGACCTCGGACCACCAGGTGCCGAGAAAATCACCGTCCCATGGGGCTGGACTGTCAGGGTCAGGGAAAAATCCAATATATATCTGGTGATATCTCGGGTGCTATTAGAGATAGCGAAATAAATCAAAGTCCATTGTCTGCAGGAGGCCCTAGCGCATGAACCTGAGCAGCGGGATCGACCTCGGGCCACCAGGGGTCGAGAAAACCACCGAAACATTGTGCCGGGCACTCAGGGTCAGGGAAAAATACAATATATATCTGGTGATATCTCGGGTTCTAATAGAGATAGCGAAATAAATCAAAGTCCATTATCTGCAGGAGGCCATAGCGCATGAACCAGTGCAGCGGTATCGACCTCGGACCACCAGGGGTCGAGAAAACCACCGTCTCATGGGGTCGGACAATCAGGGTCAGGGAAAAATCCAATATGTATCTGGTGATATCTCGGGTGCTATTACAGATAGCGCAATAAATCAAAGTGTATTGTCTGTACGAGGCCCTGGCGCATGAATCTGTGCAGCGGGAACGACATCGGACCACCAGGGGCCGAGAAAACCACCGCCTCATGGGGTCGGACACTCCGGGTCAGGGAAAAATCCAATATATATCTGGTGATATCTCGGGTGCTATTACAGATAGCGCAATAAACCAAAGTACATTGTCTGTACGAGGCACTGGCGAATGAATCTGTGCAGCAGGAACGACCTCGGACCACCAGGCGACGAGAAAATTACAGATATTTGGAATCCGTCACCCAAGGTCATGTAAAAATCCAGCATATATCTGGTGATATCTCGGGTGCTATTACAGATAGCGCTATAAATCATAGCGCATTGTCTGCAGGAGGCCCTAGCGCATGAATCTGTGCAGCAGGAACGACCTCGGACCACCAGGGGCCGAGAAAACACCGTCTCATGGGGCCGGACTGTCAGGGTCAGGGAACAATCCAATATATATCTGGTGATATCTCGGGTGCTATTAGAGATAGCAGAATAAATCAAAGTGCATTGTCTGCAGGAGGCCCTAGCGCATGAATCTGCGCAGCGGGAACGACCTCGGGCCAGCAGGGGCCGAGAAAACCACCGTCTCATGGGGTCGGACAGTCAGGGTCAGGGAAAAATCCAATATGTATCTGGTGATATCTCGGGTGCTATTACAGATAGCGCAATAAATCAAAGTGCATTGTCTGTACGAGGCCCTGGTGCATGAATCTGTGCAGCGGGAACGACCTCGGACCACCAGGGGCCGAGAAAACCACCGTCTCATGGGGTCGCACAATCAGGGTCAGGGAAAAATCCAATATATATCTGGTGATATCTCGGGTGCTATTACAGATAGCGCAATAAATCAAAGTGCATTGTCTGTAGGAGGCCCTGGCGCATGAATCTGTGCAGCGGGAACGACCTCGGACCACCAGGGGCAGAGAAAACCACCGTTTCATGGAGACGGACACTCAGGGCCAGGGAAAAACCCAATAAGTATCTGGTGATATCTCGGGTGCTATTACAGATAGCGCAATAAATCAAAGTAAATTATCTGCAGGGGGCCCTGGCGCATGAATCTGTGCAGCGGGATCGACCTCGGACCACGAGGGACCGAGAAAACCATCGACACATGGGGCCGGACTGTCAGGGTCAGGGAAAAATGCAATATATATCTGTTGATATCTCGGGTGCTATTAGAGATAGCGCAATAAACCAAAGTGCATTGTCTGTAGGAGGCCCTGGCGCATGAATCTGTTCAGCGGGAACGACCTCTGACCACCAGGGGCCGAAAAAACTACCGTCTCATTGGGCCGGACTGTCAGGGTCAGGGAAAAATCCAATATATATCTGGTGATATATCGGGTGCTCTTACAGGTAGCGCACTAAACCAAAGTGAATTTTCTGCAGAGGGCCCTGGCGCATGAATCTGTGCAGCAGGATCGCCCTCGGACCACGAGGGACCGAGAACACCATCGACACATGGGGCCGGACTGTCAGGGTCAAAGAGAAATCCAATATATATCTGGTGATATCTCGGGTGCTATTAGAGATAGCGAAATAAATCAAAGTGCATTGTCTGCAGGAGGCCCTGGCGCATGAATCTGTGCAGCGGGAACGACCTCGGACCACCAGGGGCAGAGAAAACCACCGTTTCATGGAGACGGACACTCAGGGCCAGGGAAAAATCCAATATATATCTGGTGATATCTCCGGTGCTATTACAGATAGCGCAATAAATCAAAGTGCATTGTCTGTAGGAGGCCCTGGCGCATGAATCTGTGCAGCGGGAACGACCTCGGACAAGCAGGGGCCGAGAAAACTACCGTCTCATGGGGTCGGACACTCAGGGTCAGGTAAAAATCCAATATGTATCTGGTGATATCTCGGGTGCTATTAGAGATAGCGCAATAAACCAAAGTGCAATTGTCTGCAGCAGGCCCTGGCTCATGAATCTGTGCAGCGGGAACGTCCTCGGACCACCAGGGGCCGAGAAAACCACCGTCTCATGGGGTCGGACAATCAGGGTCAGGGAAAAATCCAATATATATCTGGTGATATCTCGGGTGCTATTAGAGATAGCGCAATAAATCAAAGTGAACTATCTGCAGGGGGCCCTGGCGCATGAATCTGTGCAGCGGGATCGACCTCGGACCACGAGGGACCGAGAAAACCATCGACACATGGGGCCGGACTGTCAGGGTCAAGGAAAAACCCAATATATATCTGGTGATATCTCGGGTGCTATTAGAGATAGCGAAATAAACCAAAGTGAATTATCTGCAGGAGGCCCTGGTGCATGAATCTGTGCAGCGGGATCGACCTCGGACCAGCAGGGGCCGAGAAAACCACCGTCTCATGGGGTCGGACACTCAGGGTCAGGTAAAAATCCAATATGTATCTGGTGATATCTCGGGTGCTATTAGAGATAGCGCAATAAACCAAAGTGCAATTGTCTGCAGCAGGCCCTGGCTCATGAATCTGTGCAGCCGGAACGTCCTCGGACCACCAGGGGCCGAGAAAACCACCGTCTCATGGGGTCGGACAATCAGGGTCGCGGAAAAATTCAATATATATCTGGTGATATCTCGGGTGCTCTTACAGATAGCGCACTAAACCAAAGTGAATCATCTGTAGGGGGCCCTGGCGCATGAATCTGCGCAGCGGGATCGACATCGGACCTCGAGGGACCGAGAAAACCATCGACACATGGGGTCGGACACTCAGGGTCAGAGAAAAATCCAATATATATCTGGTGATATCTCGGGTGCTATTACAGACAGCGCAATAAATCAAAGTGCATTGTTTGTAGGAGGCACTGGAGAATGAATCTGTGCAGCAGGAACGACCTGGGACCACCAGGCGCCGAGAAAATTACAGATATTCGGAATCAGTGACCCAAGGTCATGTAAAAATCCAGCATATATTTGGTGACATCTCGGGTGCTATTACAGATAGCGCACTAAACCAAAGTGAATTATTTGCAGGGGGCCCTGGCGCATGAATTTGTGCCGCGGGAACGACCTCGGACCACCAGGGGCCGAGAAAATCACCGTCCCATGGGGCTGGACTGTCAGGGTCAGGGAAAAATCCAATATATATATCTGGTGATATCTCGGGTGCAGTTAGAGATAGCGCAATAAATCAAAGTGCATTGTCTGTACGAGGCACTGGCGCATGAATCTGTGCAGCCGGAACGACCTGGGACCACCAGGGGCCGAGAAAACTACCGTCTCATGGGGCCGGACAGTCAGGGTCAGGGAAAAATCCAATATATATCTGGTGATATCTCGGGTGCTATTAGAGATAGCGCAATAAATCAAAGTGAATTATCTGCAGGGGGCCCGGGCGCATGAATCTGTGCAGCGGGAACGACCTCGGACAAGCAGGGGCCGAGAAAACCACCGTCTCATGGGGTCGGACACTCAGGGTCAGGTAAAAATCCAATATGTATCTGGTGATATCTCGGGTGCTATTAGAGATAGCGCAAGAAACCAAAGTGCAATTGTCTGCAGCAGGCCCTGGCTCATGAATCTGTGCAGCGGGAACGTCCTCGGACCACCAGGGGCCGAGAAAACCACCGTCTCATGGGGTCGGACAATCAGGGTCAGGGAAAAATCCAATATATATCTGGTGATATCTCGGGTGCTATTAGAGATAGCGCAATAAATCAAAGTGAATTATCTGGAGGGGGCCCTGGCGCATGAATCTGTGCAGCAGGATCGACCTCGGACCACGAGGGACTGAGAACACCATCGACACATGGGGCCGGATTGTCAGGGTCAAGGAAAAATCCAATATATATCTGGTGATATCTCGGGTGCTATTAGAGATAGCGCAATAAATGAAAGTGCATTGTCTGTAGGAGGCCCTGGCGCATGAATCTGTGCAGCGGGATCGACCTCGGACCACCAGGGGTCGAGAAAATCACCGTCTCATGGGGCCGGACTGTCAGGGTGAGGGAAAAATCCAATATATATCTGGTGATATCTCGGGTGCTATTAGAGATAGCGCAATAAATCAAAGTGAATTATCTGCAGGGGGCCCTGGCGCATGAATCTGTGCAGCGGGATCGACCTCGGACCACGAGGGACCGAGAAAACCATCGACACATGGGGCCGGTCTGACAGGGTCAAGGAAAAACCCAATATATATCTGGTGATATCTCGGGTGCTATTAGAGATAGCGAAATAAATCAAAGTGCATTGTCTGTAGGAGACCCTGGCGCATGATTCTGTGCTGCGGGATCGACCTCGGACCACCAGGGGCCGAGAAAATCACCGTCTCATGGGGCCGGACTGTCAGGGTCAGGG
This sequence comes from Nomia melanderi, assembly GCF_051020985.1. Taxonomy (NCBI): domain Eukaryota; kingdom Metazoa; phylum Arthropoda; class Insecta; order Hymenoptera; family Halictidae; genus Nomia; species Nomia melanderi. The sequence continues at coordinate 5,053,462 of NW_027475136.1, read as the reverse complement.
AAAAATCCAATATATATCTGGTGATATCTCGGGTGCTATTAGAGATAGCGCAATAAATCAAAGTGAATTATGTGCAGGGGGCCCTGGCGCATGAATCTGTGCAGCAGGATCGACCTCGGACCACGAGGGACCGAGAACACCATCGACACATGGGGCCGGACTGTCAGGGTCAAAGAAAAATCCAATATATATCTGGTGATATCTCGGGTGCTATTAGAGATAGCGAAATAGATCTAAGTGCATTGTCTGCAGGAGGCCCTGGCGCATGCATCTGTGCTGCGGGAACATCCTCGGACCACCAGGGGCCGAGAAAATCACCGTCTCATGGGGCCGGACTGTCAGGGTGAGAGAAAAATCCAATATATATCTGGTGATATCTCGGGTGCTATTAGAGATAGCGCAATAAATCAAAGTGCATTGTCTGTAGGAGGCCCTGGCGCATGAATCTGTGCAGCGGGATCGACCTCGGACCACCAGGGGCCGAGAAAATCACCGTCTCATGGGGCCGGACTGTCAGGGTGAGGGAAAAATCCAATATATATCTGGTGATATCTCGGGTGCTATTACAGATAGCGCAATAAATCAAAGTGAATTATCTGCAGGGGGCCCTGGCGCATGAATCTGTGCAGCGGGATCGACCTCGGACCACGAGGGACCGAGAAAACCATCGACACATGGGGCCGGTCTGACAGGGTCAAGGAAAAACCCAATATATATCTGGTGATATCTCGGGTGCTATTAGAGATAGCGAAATAAATAATAGTGCATTGTCTGTAGGAGACCCTGGCGCATGAATCTGTGCTGCGGGATCGACCTCGGACCACCAGGGGCCGAGAAAATCACCGTCTCATGGGGCCGGACTGTCAGGGTCAGGGAAAAATCCAATATATATCTGGTGATATCTCGGGTGCTATTAGGGATAGCGATATAAATCAAAGTGCATTGTCTGCAGGGGGCCCTGGCGCATGAATCTGTGCAGCGGGATCGACCTCGGACCACGAGGGACCGAGAAAACCATCGACACATGGGGCCGGACTGTCAGGGTCAAGGAAAAATCCAATACATATCTGGTGATATCTCGGGTGCTATTAGAGATAGCGCAATAAATCAAAGTGCATTGTCTGTAGGTGGCCCTGGCGCATGAATCTGTGCAGCGGGGTCGACCTCGGACCACCAGGGGCCGAGAAAATCACCGTCTCATGCGGCCGGACTGTCAGGGTGAGGGAAAAATCCAATATATATCTGGTGATATCTCGGGTGCTATTAGAGATAGCGCAATAAATCAAAGTGCATTGTCTGTAGGAGGCCCTGGCGCATGAATCTGTGCAGCGGGATCGACCTCGGACCACCAGGGGCCGAGAAAATCACCGTCTCATGGGGCCGGACTGTCAGGGTGAGGGAAAAATCCAATATATATCTGGTGATATCTCGGGTGCTATTAGAGATAGCGCAATAAATCAAAGTGAATTATCTGCAGGGGGCCCTGGCGCATGAATCTGTGCAGCGGGATCGTCCTCGGACCACGAGGGACCGAGAAAACCATCGACACATGGGGCCGGTCTGACAGGGTCAAGGAAAAACCAAATATATATCTGGTGATATCTCGGGTGCTATTAGAGATAGCGAAATAAATCAAAGTGCATTGTCTGTAGGGGACCCTGGCGCATGAATCTGTTCTGCGGGATCGACCTCGGACCACCAGGGGCCGAGAAAATCACAGTCTCATGGGGCCGGACTGTCAGGGTCAGGGAAAAATCCAATATATATCTGGTGATATCTCGGGTGCTATTAGAGATAGCGCAATAAATCAAAGTGAATTATCTGCAGGGGGCCCTGGCGCATGAATCTGTGCAGCAGGATCGACCTCGGACCACGAGGGACCGAGAACACCATCGACACATGGGGCCGGACTGTCAGGGTCAAAGAAAAATCCAATATATATCTGGCGATATCTCGGATGCTATTAGAGATAGCGAAATAAATCAAAGTGCATTGTCTCCAGGAGGCCCTGGCGCATGAATCTGTGCAGCGGCAACGACCTCGGACCACCAGGGGCAGAGAAAACCACCGCCCCATGGGGTCGGACTGTCAGGGTCAGCGGAGAATCGAATATATATCTGGTGATATCTCGGGTGCTATTAGGGATAGCGATATAAATCAAAGTGCATTGTCTGCAGGGGGCCCTGGCGCATGAATCTGTGCAGCGGGATCGACCTCGGACCACGAGAGACCGAGAAAACCATCGACACATGGGGCCGGACTGTCAGGGTCAAGGAAAAACCCAATATATATCTGGTGATATCTCGGGTGCTATTAGAGATAGCGAAATAAATCAAAGTGCATTGTCTGCAGGATGCCCCGGCACATGAATCTGTGCAGCGGGAACGACCTCGGACCACCAGGGGCCGAGAAAATCACCGTCTCATGGGGCCGGACTGTCAGGTCAGGGAAAAATCCAATATATATCTGGTGATATCTCGGGTGCTATTAGGGATAGCGAAATAAATCAAAGTGCATTGTCTGCAGGAGGCCCTGGCACATGAATCTGTGCAGCGGGAACGACCTAGGACCACCAGGGGCCGAGAAAATCACCGTCTCATGGGGCCTGACTGTCAGGCTCAGGGAAAAATCCAATATATATCTGGTGATATCTCGGGTGCTATTACAGATAGCCCAATAAATCGAAGTGCATTGTCTGCAGGAGGCCCTAGCGCATGAATCTGTGCAGCGGGATCGACCTCGGACCACGAGGGGCCGAGAAAATCACCGTCACATGGGGCCGGACTGTCAGGGTCAGGGAAAAATCCTATATATATCTGGTGATATCTCGGGTGCTATTAGAGATAGCGCAATAAATCAGAGTGCATTGTCTGTAGGAGGCACTGGCGCATGAATCTATGCAGCGGGAACGACCTCGGACCACCAGGGGCCGAGAAAACTACCGTCTCATGGGGCCGGACACTCAGGGTCAGGGAAAAATCCAATATATATCTTGTGATATCTCGGGTGCTATTAGAGATAGCGCAATAAACTATAGTGCATTGTCTACAGCAGGCCCTGGCGCATGAATCTGTGCAGCGGGACCGACCTCGGACCACGAGGGACCGAGAAAACTACCGTTTCATGCGGCCGGAAACTCAGGGTCAGGGAATAATCCAATATATATCTGGTGATATCTCGGGTGCTATTAGAGATAGCGCAATAAACCAAAGTGGAATTGTCTGCAGCAGTCCCTGGCGCATGAATCTGTGCAGCGGGAACGACCTCGGACCACCAGGGGCCGAGAAAACCACCGTCTCATGGGGTCGTACAATCAGGGTCAGGGAAGAATCCAATATATATCTGGTGATATCTCGGGTGCTATTAGAGATAGCGCAATAAACTATAGTGCATTGTCTGCAGGAGGCCCTGGCGCATGAATCTGTGCCGCGGGAACGACCTCGGACCACCAGGGACCGAGAAAACCACCGTCTCATGGGGTCGGTCACTCAGGATCAGGGAAAAATCGAATATATATCTGGTGATATCTCGGGTGGTATTACAGATAGCGCAATAAACCAAAGTGCATTGTCTGTACGAGGCACTGGCGCATGAATCTGTGCAGCGGGATCGACCTCGGACCACCAGGGACCGAGAAAATCACCGTCTCATGGGGCCGGACTGTCAGGGTGAGGGAAAAATCCAATATATATCTGGTGATATCTCGGGTGCTATTAGAGATAGCGCAATAAATCAAAGTGAATTGTCTGCAGGGGGCCCTGGCGCATGAATCTGTGCAGCGGGATCGACCTCGGACCACGAGGGACCGAGAAAACCATCGACACATGGGGCCGGTCTGACAGGGTCAAGGAAAAACCCAATATATATCTGGTGATATCTCGGGTGCTATTAGAGATAGCGAAATAAATCAAAGTGCATTGTCTGCAGGATGCCCCGGCACATGAATCTGTGCAGCGGGAACGACCTCGGACCACCAGGGACCGAGAAAATCACCGTCTCATGGGGCCGGACTGTCAGGGTCAGGGAAAAATCCAATATATATATGGTGATATCTCGGGTGCTATTAGGGATAGCGAAATAAATCAAAGTGCATTGTCTGCAGGAGGCCCTGGCACATGAATCTGTGCAGCGGGAACGACCTAGGACCACCAGGGGCCGAGAAAATAACCGTCTCATGGGGCCTGACTGTCAGGCTCAGGGAAAAATCCAATATATATCTGGTGATATCTCGGGTGCTATTAGAGATAGCGCAATAAACTATAGTGCATTGTCTACAGCAGGCCCTGGCGCATAAATCTGTGCAGCGGGAACGACCTCGCACCAGCAGGGGCCGAGAAAACCACCGTCTCATGGGGTCGGACCCTCAGGGTCAGGGAAAAATCCAATATATATCTGTTGAAATCTCGGGTGCTATTACAGATAGGGCAATAAATCAAAGTGCACTGTCTGTAGGAGGCCCTGGCGCATGAATCTGTGCAGCGGGATCGACCTCGGACCACGAGGGGCCGAAAAAATCACCGTCACATGGGGCCGGACTGTCAGGGTCAGGGAAAAATCCAATATATATCTGGTGATATATCGGGGGCTATTAGGGATAGCGCAATAAATCAAAGTGAATTATCTGCAGCGGGCCCTGGCGCATGAATCTGTGCAGCGGGATCGACCTCGGACCACGAGGGGCCGAGAAAATCACCGTCACATGGGGCCGGACTGTCAGGGTCAGGGAAAAATCCAATATATATCTGGTGATATATCGGGGGCTATTAGGGATAGCGCAATAAATCAAAGTGAATTATCTGCAGGGGGCCCTGGCGCATGAATCTGTGCAGCGGGAACGACCTCGGAGCACGAGGGACCGAGAAAACCATCGAAACATGGGGCCGGACTGTCAGGGTCAAGGAATAGTCCAATATATATCTGGTGATATCTCGGGTGCTATTAGAGATAGCGAAATAAATCAGAGTGCATTGTCTGTAGGAGGCACTGGCGAATGAATCTGTGCAGGAGGAACGACCTCGGACCACCAGGCACCGAGAAAATTACAGATATTCGGAATCCGCCACCCAAGGTCATATAAAAATCCAGCATATATCTGGTGATATCTCGGGTGCTATTAGAGATAGCGCAATAAACCAAATTGCATTGTCTGCAGGAGGCACTGGCGCATGAATCTGTGCAGCGGGATCGACCTCGGACCACCAGGGGCCGAGAAAATTACCGTCTCATGGAGCCGGACTGTCAGGGTCAGGGAAAATTGCAATATATATCTGTTGATATCTCGGGTGCTATTAGAGATAGCGCAATAAACCAAAGTGCATTGTCTGTACGAGGCACTGGCGAATGAATCTGTGCAGCAGGAACGACCTCGGACCACCAGGCGACGAGAAAATTACAGATATTTGGAATCCGTCACCCAAGGTCATGTAAAAATCCAGCATATATCTGGTGATATCTCGGGTGCTATTACAGATAGCGCAATAAATCATAGCGCATTGTCTGCAGGAGGCCCTAGCGCATGAAACTGTGCAGCGGGAACGACCTCGGACCACCAGGGGCCGAGAAATCACCGTCTCATGGGGCCGGACTGTCAGGGTCAGGGAACAATCCAATATATATCTGGTGATATCTCGGGTGCTATTAGAGACAGCAGAATAAATCAAAGTGCATTGTCTGCAGGAGGCCCTAGCGCATGAATCTGCGCAGCGGGAACGACCTCGGGCCAGGAGGGGCCGAGAAAACCACCGTCTCATGGGGTCGGACAGTCAGGGTCAGGGAAAAATCCAATATGTATCTGGTGATATCTCGGGTGCTATTACAGATAGCGCAATAAATCAAAGTGCATTGTCTGTACGAGGCCCTGGTGCATGAATCTGTGCAGCGGGAACGACCTCGGACCACCAGGGGCCGAGAAAACCACCGTCTCATGGGGTCGGACAATCAGGGTCAGGGAAAAATCCAATATATATCTGGTGATATCTCGGGTGCTATTACAGATAGCGCAATAAATCAAAGTGCATTGTCTGTAGGAGGCCCTGGCGCATGAATCTGTGCAGCGGGAACGACCTCGGACCACCAGGGGCAGAGAAAACCACCGTTTCATGGAGTCGGACGCTCAGGGTCAGGGAAAAACCCAATAAGTATCTGGTGATATCTCGGGTGCTATTACAGATAGCGCAATAAATCAAAGTAAATTATCTGCAGGGGGCCCTGGCGCATGAATCTGTGCAGCGGGATCGACCTCGGACCACGAGGGACCGAGAAAACCATCGACACATGGGGCCGGACTGTCAGGGTCAGGGAAAAATGCAATATATATCTGTTGATATCTCGGGTGCTATTAGAGATAGCGCAATAATCCATAGTGCATTGTCTGTAGGAGGCCCTGGCGCATGAATCGGTGCAGCGGGAACGACCTCGGACCACCAGGGGCCGAAAAAACTACCGTCTCATGGGGCCGGACACTCAGGGTCAGGGAAAAATCCAATATATATCTGGTGATATCTCGGGTGCTATTAGAGATAGCGCAATAAACTATAGTGCATTGTCTACAGCAGGCCCTGGCGCATGAAGCTGTGCAGCGGGAACGACCTCGGACCAGCAGGGGCCGAGAAAACCACCGTCTCATGGGGTCGGACCCTCAGGGTCAGGGAAAAATCCAATATATATCTGGTGAAATCTCGGGTGCTATTACAGATAGGGCAAGAAATCAAAGTGCATTGTCTGTAGGAGGCCCTGGCGCATGAATCTGTGCAGCGGGATCGACCTCGGACCACGAGGGGCCGAGAAAATCACCGTCACATGGGGCCGGACTGTCAGGGTCAGGGAAAAATCCAATATATATCTGGTGATATATCGGGTGCTATTAGGGATAGCGCAATAAATCAAAGTGAATTATCTGCAGGGGGCCCTGGCGCATGAATCTGTGCAGCGGGAACGACCGCGGAGCACGAGGGACCGAGAAAACCATCGAAACATGGGGCCGGACTGTCAGGGTCAAGGAATAGTCCAATATATATCTGGTGATATCTCGGGTGCTATTAGAGATAGCGCAATAAATCAAAGTGCATTGTCTGTTAGATGCCCTGGCGGATGAATCTGTGCAGCGGGAACGACCTCGGACCACCAGGGGCCGAGAAAACTACCGTCTCATGGGGCCGGACACTCAGGGTCAGGGAAAAATCCAATATATATTTGGTGATATCTCGGGTGCTATTACAGATAGCGCAATAAATCAGAGTTGATTGTCTGTAGGAGGCACTGGCGCATGAATCTGTGCAGCGGGATCGACCTCGGACCACCAGGGGCCGAGAAAATTACCGTCTCATGGGGCCGGACTGTCAGGGTCAGGGAAAAATGCAATATATATCTGTCGATATCTCGGGTGCTATTAGAGATAGCGCAATAAACCAAAGTGGATTGTCTGTAGGAGGCACTGGCGAATGAATCTGTGCAGCAGGAACGACCTCGGACCACCAGGCGACGAGAAAATTACAGATATTTGGAATCCGTCAGCCAAGGTCATGTAAAAATCCAGCATATATCTGGTGATATCTCGGGTGCTATTAGAGATAGCGCAATAAACTATAGTGCATTGTCTACAGCAGGCCCTGGCGCATCAATCTGTGCAGCGGGAACGACCTCGGACCACCAGGGGCCGAGAAAACCTCCGTTTCATGGAGTCGGACGCTCAGGGTCAGGGAAAAACCCAATAAGTATCTGGTGATATCTCGGGTGCTATTACAGATAGCGCAATAAATCAAAGTAAATTATCTGCAGGGGGCCCTGGCGCATGAATCTGTGCAGCCGGATCGACCTCGGACCACGAGGGACCGAGAAAACTACCGTCACATGGGGCCGGACACACAGGGTCAGGGAACAATCCAATATATATCTGGTGATATCTCGGGTGCTATTATAGATAGCGCAATAAATAAAAGTGCATTGTCTGTAGGAGGCCCTGGCGCATGAATCTGTGCTGTGGGATCGACCTCGGACCACCAGGGGCCGAGAAGATCACCGTCTCATGGGGCCGGACTGTCAGGGTCAGGGAAAAATCCAATATATATCTGGTGATATCTCGGGTGCTATTAGGGATAGCGCACTAAACCAAAGTGAATCATCTGCAGAGGGCCCTGGCGCATGAATCTGTGCAGCGGGAACGACCTCGGACCACCAGGAGCCGAGAAAACTACCGTCTCATTGGGCCGGACACTCAGGGTCAAGGAAAAATCCAATATATATCTGGTGATATCTCGGGTGCTATTAGAGATAGCGCAATAAAGCAAAGTGCATTGTCTGCAGAAGGCCCTGGCGCATGAATCTGTGCTGCGGGATCGACCTCGGACCACCAGGGGCCGAGAAAATCACCGTCTTATGGGGCCGGACTGTCATGGTCAGGGAAAAATCAAATATATATCTGGTGATATCTCGGGTGCTATTAGAGATAGCGCAATAAATCAAAGTAAATTATCTGCAGGGGGCCCTGGCGCATGAATCTGTGCAGCGGGAACGACCTCGGACCACCAGGGGCCGAGAAAACCACCGTCTCATGGGGTGGGACTGTCAGGGTCAGGGAAAAATCAAGCATATATCTGGTGATATGTCGGGTGCTATTAGAGATAGCGCAATAAATCAAAGTGCATTGTCTGCAGGAGGCCCTAGCGCATGAATCTGTGCAGCGGGAACGACCTCGGACCACCAGGGGCCGAGGAAACCACCGTCTCATGGGGCCGTACACTCAGGGTCAGGGGGAAATCCAATATATATCTGGTGATATCTCGGGTGCTATTAGAGATAGCGCAATAAATCAAAGTGCATTGTCTGCAGGAGGCCGTGGCGCATGAATCTGTGCAGCGGGAACGACCTCGGACCACCAGGGGCCGAGACAACCACCGTCCCATGGGGTCGCACTGTCAGGGTCAGCGAAGAATCCAATATATATCTGGTGATATCTCTGGTGCTATTACAGATAGCGCAATAAATCAAAGTCTATTGTCTGCAGGAGGCCGTGGCGCATGAATCTGTGCAGCGGGGACGACCTCGGACCACGAGGGACCGAGAAAACCATCGACACATGGGGCCGGACTGTCAGGGTCAAGGAAAAATCCAATATATATCTGGTGATATCTCGGGTGCTATTAGAGATAGCGCAATAAATCAAAGTAAATTATCTGCAGGGGGCCCTGGCGCATGAATCTGTGCAGCGGGAACGACCTCGGACCACCAGGGGCCGAGAAAACCACCGTCTCATGGGGTGGGACTGTCAGGGTCAGGGAAAAATCAAGCATATATCTGGTGATATGTCGGGTGCTATTAGAGATAGCGCAATAAATCAAAGTGCATTGTCTGCAGGAGGCCCTAGCGCATGAATCTGTGCAGCGGGAACGACCTCGGACCACCAGGGGCCGAGGAAACCACCGTCTCATGGGGCCGTACACTCAGGGTCAGGGGGAAATCCAATATATATCTGGTGATATCTCGGGTGCTATTAGAGATAGCGCAATAAATCAAAGTGCATTGTCTGCAGGAGGCCGTGGCGCATGAATCTGTGCAGCGGGAACGACCTCGGACCACCAGGGGCCGAGACAACCACCGTCCCATGGGGTCGCACTGTCAGGGTCAGCGAAGAATCCAATATATATCTGGTGATATCTCTGGTGCTATTACAGATAGCGCAATAAATCAAAGTGCATTGTCTGCAGGAGGCCCTAGCGCATGAATCTGTGCAGCGGGAACGACCTCGGACCACCAGGGGCCGAGGAAACCACCGTCTCATGGGGCCGTACACTCAGGGTCAGGGGGAAATCCAATATATATCTGGTGATATCTCGGGTGCTATTAGAGATAGCGCAATAAATCAAAGTGCATTGTCTGCAGGAGGCCGTGGCGCATGAATCTGTGCAGCGGGAACGACCTCGGACCACCAGGGGCCGAGACAACCACCGTCCCATGGGGTCGCACTGTCAGGGTCAGCGAAGAATCCAATATATATCTGGTGATATCTCTGGTGCTATTACAGATAGCGCAATAAATCAAAGTCTATTGTCTGCAGGAGGCCGTGGCGCATGAATCTGTGCAGCGGGGACGACCTCGGACCACGAGGGACCGAGAAAACCATCGACACATGGGGCCGGACTGTCAGGGTCAAGGAAAAATCCAATATATATCTGGTGATATCTCGGGTGCTATTAGAGATAGCGCAATAAATCAAAGTAAATTATCTGCAGGGGGCCCTGGCGCATGAATCTGTGCAGCGGGAACGACCTCGGACCACCAGGGGCCGAGAAAACCACCGTCTCATGGGGTGGGACTGTCAGGGTCAGGGAAAAATCAAGCATATATCTGGTGATATGTCGGGTGCTATTAGAGATAGCGCAATAAATCAAAGTGCATTGTCTGCAGGAGGCCCTAGCGCATGAATCTGTGCAGCGGGAACGACCTCGGACCACCAGGGGCCGAGGAAACCACCGTCTCATGGGGCCGTACACTCAGGGTCAGGGGGAAATCCAATATATATCTGGTGATATCTCGGGTGCTATTAGAGATAGCGCAATAAATCAAAGTGCATTGTCTGCAGGAGGCCGTGGCGCATGAATCTGTGCAGCGGGAACGACCTCGGACCACCAGGGGCCGAGACAACCACCGTCCCATGGGGTCGCACTGTCAGGGTCAGCGAAGAATCCAATATATATCTGGTGATATCTCTGGTGCTATTACAGATAGCGCAATAAATCAAAGTCTATTGTCTGCAGGAGGCCGTGGCGCATGAATCTGTGCAGCGGGGACGACCTCGGACCACCAGGGGCCGAGACAACCACCGTCCCATGGGGTCGCACTGTCAGGGTCAGCGGAGAATCCAATATATATCTGGTGATATATCGGGTGCTCTTACAGGTAGCGCACTAAACCAAAGTGAATTATCAGCAGGGGGCCCTGGCGCATGAATCTGTGCAGCGGGAACGACCTCGGACCACCAGGGGCCGAGAAAACCATCGTCTCATGGGGTCGGACAATCGGGGTCAGGGAAAAATCCAATATATATCTGGTGATATCTCGGGTGCTATTAGAGATAGCGTAATAAACCAAAGTGCAATTGTCTATAGCAGGCCCTGGCGCATGAATCTGTGCAGCGGGAACGACCTCGGACCACCAGGGGCCGAGAAAATCACCGTCTCATGGGGCCGGACACACAGGGTCAGGGAACAATCCAATATATATCTGGCGATATCTCGGGTGCTATTATAGATAGCGCAATAAATCAAAGTGCATTGTCTGCAGGAGGCCCTGGCCCATTAATCTGTGCAGCGGGAACGACCTCGGACCACCAGGGGCCGAGAAAACCACCGTCCCACGGGGTCGGACCCTCAGGGTCAGGGAAAAATCCAATATATATCTGGTGATATCTCGGGTGCTATTAGAGATAGCGCAATAAACCAAAGTGCAATTGTCTGCAGGAGGCCCTGGCCCATGAATCTGTGCAGCGGGAACGACCTCGGACCACCAGGGGCCGAGAAATCCACCGTCCCACGGGGTCGGACCCTCAGGGTCAGGGAAAAATCAAGCATATATCTGGTGATATGTCGGGTGCTATTAGAGATAGCGCAATAAATCAAAGTGCATTGTCTGCAGGAGGCCCTAGCGCATGAATCTGTGCAGCGGGAACGACCTCGGACCACCAGGGGCCGAGGAAACCACCGTCTCATGGGGCCGGACACACAGGGTCAGGGAACAATCCAATATATATCTGGCGATATCTCGGGTGCTATTATAGATAGCGCAATAAATCAAAGTGCATTGTCTGCAGGAGGCCCTGGCCCATGAATCTGTGCAGCGGGAACGACCTCGGACCACCAGGGGCCGAGAAAACCACCGTCCCACGGGGTCGGACCCTCAGGGTCAGGGAACAATCCAATATATATCTGGCGATATTTCGGGTCCTATTAGGGATAGCGAAATAAATCAAAGTGCATTGTCTGCAGGAGGCCCTGGCACATGAATCTGTGCTGCGGGATCGACCTCGGACCACCAGGGGCCGAGAAAATCACCGTCTCATGGGGCCGGACTGTCAGGGACAGGGAAAAATCCAATATATATCTGGTGATATCTCGGGTGCTATTAGAGATAGCGAAATAAATCAACGTGCATTGTCTGCAGGAGGCCCTGGCGCATGAATCTGTGCAGCGGGAACGACCTCGGACCACCAGGGGCCGAGAAAACCACCGTCCCATGGGGTCGGACTGTCAGGGTCAGCGGAGAATCGAATATATATCTGGTGATATCTCGGGTGCTATTAGGGATAGCGATATAAATCAAATTGCATTGTCTGCAGGGGGCCCTGGCGCATGAATCTGTGCAGCGGGATCGACCTAGGACCACCAGGGGCCGAGAAAATCACCGTCTCATGGGGCCTGATTGTCAGGCTCAGGGAAAAATCCAATATATATCTGGTGATATCTCGGGTGCTATTACAGATAGTCCAATAAATCGAAGTGCATTGTCTGCAGGAGGCCCTAGCGCATGAATCTGTGCAGCGGGATCGACCTCGGACCACGACGGGCCGAGAAAATCACCGTCACATGGGGCCGGACTGTCAGGGTCAGGGAAAAATCCAATATTTATCTGGTGATATCTCGGGTGCTATTGGGGATAGCGCAATAAATCAAAGTGAATTATCTGCAGGGGGCCCTGGCCCATGAATCTGTGCAGCGGGAACAACCTCGGACCACCAGGGGCCGTGAAAACCACCGTCCCACGGGGTCGGACCATCAGGGTCAGGGAACAATCCAATATATATCTGGCGATATTTCGGGTCCTATTAGGGATAGCGAAATAAATCAAAGTGCATTGTCTGCAGGAGGCCCTGGCACATGAATCTGTGCTGCGGGATCGACCTCGGACCACCAGGGGCCGAGAAAATCACCGTCTCATGGGGCCGGACTGTCAGGGACAGGGAAAAATCCAATATTTATCTGGTGATATCTCGGGTGCTATTGGGGATAGCGCAATAAATCAAAGTGAATTATCTGCAGGGGGCCCTGGCCCATGAATCTGTGCAGCGGGAACGACCTCGGACCACCAGGGGCCGAGAAAACCACCGTCCCACGGGGTCGGACCCTCAGGGTCAGGGAAAAATCCAATATATATCTGGTGATATCTCGGGTGCTATTAGAGATAGCGCAATAAACCAAAGTGCAATTGTCTGCAGGAGGCCCTGGCCCATGAATCTGTGCAGCGGGAACGACCTCGGACCACCAGGGGCCGAGAAATCCACCGTCCCACGGGGTCGGACCCTCAGGGTCAGGGAAAAATCAAGCATATATCTGGTGATATGTCGGGTGCTATTAGAGATAGCGCAATAAATCAAAGTGCATTGTCTGCAGGAGGCCCTAGCGCATGAATCTGTGCAGCGGGAACGACCTCGGACCACCAGGGGCCGAGGAAACCACCGTCTCATGGGGCCGGACACACAGGGTCAGGGAACAATCCAATATATATCTGGCGATATCTCGGGTGCTATTATAGATAGCGCAATAAATCAAAGTGCCTTGTCTGCAGGAGGCCCTGGCCCATGAATCTGTGCAGCGGGAATGACCTCGGACCACCAGGGGCCGAGAAAACCACCGTCCCACGGGGTCGGACCCTCAGGGTCAGGGAACAATCCAATATATATCTGGCGATATTTCGGGTCCTATTAGGGATAGCGAAATAAATCAAAGTGCATTGTCTGCAGGAGGCCCTGGCACATGAATCTGTGCTGCGGGATCGACCTCGGACCACCAGGGGCCGAGAAAATCACCGTCTCATGGGGCCGGACTGTCAGGGACAGGGAAAAATCCAATATATATCTGGTGATATCTCGGGTGCTATTAGAGATAGCGAAATAAATCAAAGTGCATTGTCTGCAGGAGGCCCTGGCGCATGAATCTGTGCAGCGGGAACGACCTCGGACCACCAGGGGCCGAGAAAACCACCGTCCCATGGGGTCGGACTGTCAGGGTCAGCTGAGAATCGAATATATATCTGGTGATATCTCGGGTGCTATTACAGATAGCGCAATAAATCAAAGTGAATTATCTGCAGGGGGCCCTGGCGCATGAATCTGTGCAGCGGGATCGACCTCGGACCACGAGGGACCGAGAAAACCATCGACACATGGGGCCGGTCTGACAGGGTCAAGGAAAAACCCAATATATATCTGGTGATATCTCGGGTGCTATTAGAGATAGCGAAATAAATAATAGTGCATTGTCTGTAGGAGACCCTGGCGCATGAATCTGTGCTGCGGGATCGACCTCGGACCACCAGGGGCCGAGAAAATCACCGTCTCATGGGGCCGGACTGTCAGGGTCAGGGAAAAATCCAATATATATCTGGTGATATCTCGGGTGCTATTAGGGATAGCGATATAAATCAAAGTGCATTGTCTGCAGGGGGCCCTGGCGCATGAATCTGTGCAGCGGGATCGACCTCGGACCACGAGGGACCGAGAAAACCATCGACACATGGGGCCGGACTGTCAGGGTCAAGGAAAAATCCAATACATATCTGGTGATATCTCGGGTGCTATTAGAGATAGCGCAATAAATCAAAGTGCATTGTCTGTAGGTGGCCCTGGCGCATGAATCTGTGCAGCGGGGTCGACCTCGGACCACCAGGGGCCGAGAAAATCACCGTCTCATGCGGCCGGACTGTCAGGGTGAGGGAAAAATCCAATATATATCTGGTGATATCTCGGGTGCTATTAGAGATAGCGCAATAAATCAAAGTGCATTGTCTGTAGGAGGCCCTGGCGCATGAATCTGTGCAGCGGGATCGACCTCGGACCACCAGGGGCCGAGAAAATCACCGTCTCATGGGGCCGGACTGTCAGGGTGAGGGAAAAATCCAATATATATCTGGTGATATCTCGGGTGCTATTAGAGATAGCGCAATAAATCAAAGTGAATTATCTGCAGGGGGCCCTGGCGCATGAATCTGTGCAGCGGGATCGTCCTCGGACCACGAGGGACCGAGAAAACCATCGACACATGGGGCCGGTCTGACAGGGTCAAGGAAAAACCAAATATATATCTGGTGATATCTCGGGTGCTATTAGAGATAGCGAAATAAATCAAAGTGCATTGTCTGTAGGGGACCCTGGCGCATGAATCTGTTCTGCGGGATCGACCTCGGACCACCAGGGGCCGAGAAAATCACAGTCTCATGGGGCCGGACTGTCAGGGTCAGGGAAAAATCCAATATATATCTGGTGATATCTCGGGTGCTATTAGAGATAGCGCAATAAATCAAAGTGAATTATCTGCAGGGGGCCCTGGCGCATGAATCTGTGCAGCAGGATCGACCTCGGACCACGAGGGACCGAGAACACCATCGACACATGGGGCCGGACTGTCAGGGTCAAAGAAAAATCCAATATATATCTGGCGATATCTCGGATGCTATTAGAGATAGCGAAATAAATCAAAGTGCATTGTCTCCAGGAGGCCCTGGCGCATGAATCTGTGCAGCGGCAACGACCTCGGACCACCAGGGGCAGAGAAAACCACCGCCCCATGGGGTCGGACTGTCAGGGTCAGCGGAGAATCGAATATATATCTGGTGATATCTCGGGTGCTATTAGGGATAGCGATATAAATCAAAGTGCATTGTCTGCAGGGGGCCCTGGCGCATGAATCTGTGCAGCGGGATCGACCTCGGACCACGAGAGACCGAGAAAACCATCGACACATGGGGCCGGACTGTCAGGGTCAAGGAAAAACCCAATATATATCTGGTGATATCTCGGGTGCTATTAGAGATAGCGAAATAAATCAAAGTGCATTGTCTGCAGGATGCCCCGGCACATGAATCTGTGCAGCGGGAACGACCTCGGACCACCAGGGGCCGAGAAAATCACCGTCTCATGGGGCCGGACTGTCAGGTCAGGGAAAAATCCAATATATATCTGGTGATATCTCGGGTGCTATTAGGGATAGCGAAATAAATCAAAGTGCATTGTCTGCAGGAGGCCCTGGCACATGAATCTGTGCAGCGGGAACGACCTAGGACCACCAGGGGCCGAGAAAATCACCGTCTCATGGGGCCTGACTGTCAGGCTCAGGGAAAAATCCAATATATATCTGGTGATATCTCGGGTGCTATTACAGATAGCCCAATAAATCGAAGTGCATTGTCTGCAGGAGGCCCTAGCGCATGAATCTGTGCAGCGGGATCGACCTCGGACCACGAGGGGCCGAGAAAATCACCGTCACATGGGGCCGGACTGTCAGGGTCAGGGAAAAATCCTATATATATCTGGTGATATCTCGGGTGCTATTAGAGATAGCGCAATAAATCAGAGTGCATTGTCTGTAGGAGGCACTGGCGCATGAATCTATGCAGCGGGAACGACCTCGGACCACCAGGGGCCGAGAAAACTACCGTCTCATGGGGCCGGACACTCAGGGTCAGGGAAAAATCCAATATATATCTTGTGATATCTCGGGTGCTATTAGAGATAGCGCAATAAACTATAGTGCATTGTCTACAGCAGGCCCTGGCGCATGAATCTGTGCAGCGGGACCGACCTCGGACCACGAGGGACCGAGAAAACTACCGTTTCATGCGGCCGGAAACTCAGGGTCAGGGAATAATCCAATATATATCTGGTGATATCTCGGGTGCTATTAGAGATAGCGCAATAAACCAAAGTGGAATTGTCTGCAGCAGTCCCTGGCGCATGAATCTGTGCAGCGGGAACGACCTCGGACCACCAGGGGCCGAGAAAACCACCGTCTCATGGGGTCGTACAATCAGGGTCAGGGAAGAATCCAATATATATCTGGTGATATCTCGGGTGCTATTAGAGATAGCGCAATAAACTATAGTGCATTGTCTGCAGGAGGCCCTGGCGCATGAATCTGTGCCGCGGGAACGACCTCGGACCACCAGGGACCGAGAAAACCACCGTCTCATGGGGTCGGTCACTCAGGATCAGGGAAAAATCGAATATATATCTGGTGATATCTCGGGTGGTATTACAGATAGCGCAATAAACCAAAGTGCATTGTCTGTACGAGGCACTGGCGCATGAATCTGTGCAGCGGGATCGACCTCGGACCACCAGGGACCGAGAAAATCACCGTCTCATGGGGCCGGACTGTCAGGGTGAGGGAAAAATCCAATATATATCTGGTGATATCTCGGGTGCTATTAGAGATAGCGCAATAAATCAAAGTGAATTGTCTGCAGGGGGCCCTGGCGCATGAATCTGTGCAGCGGGATCGACCTCGGACCACGAGGGACCGAGAAAACCATCGACACATGGGGCCGGTCTGACAGGGTCAAGGAAAAACCCAATATATATCTGGTGATATCTCGGGTGCTATTAGAGATAGCGAAATAAATCAAAGTGCATTGTCTGCAGGATGCCCCGGCACATGAATCTGTGCAGCGGGAACGACCTCGGACCACCAGGGACCGAGAAAATCACCGTCTCATGGGGCCGGACTGTCAGGGTCAGGGAAAAATCCAATATATATATGGTGATATCTCGGGTGCTATTAGGGATAGCGAAATAAATCAAAGTGCATTGTCTGCAGGAGGCCCTGGCACATGAATCTGTGCAGCGGGAACGACCTAGGACCACCAGGGGCCGAGAAAATAACCGTCTCATGGGGCCTGACTGTCAGGCTCAGGGAAAAATCCAATATATATCTGGTGATATCTCGGGTGCTATTAGAGATAGCGCAATAAACTATAGTGCATTGTCTACAGCAGGCCCTGGCGCATAAATCTGTGCAGCGGGAACGACCTCGCACCAGCAGGGGCCGAGAAAACCACCGTCTCATGGGGTCGGACCCTCAGGGTCAGGGAAAAATCCAATATATATCTGTTGAAATCTCGGGTGCTATTACAGATAGGGCAATAAATCAAAGTGCACTGTCTGTAGGAGGCCCTGGCGCATGAATCTGTGCAGCGGGATCGACCTCGGACCACGAGGGGCCGAAAAAATCACCGTCACATGGGGCCGGACTGTCAGGGTCAGGGAAAAATCCAATATATATCTGGTGATATATCGGGGGCTATTAGGGATAGCGCAATAAATCAAAGTGAATTATCTGCAGCGGGCCCTGGCGCATGAATCTGTGCAGCGGGATCGACCTCGGACCACGAGGGGCCGAGAAAATCACCGTCACATGGGGCCGGACTGTCAGGGTCAGGGAAAAATCCAATATATATCTGGTGATATATCGGGGGCTATTAGGGATAGCGCAATAAATCAAAGTGAATTATCTGCAGGGGGCCCTGGCGCATGAATCTGTGCAGCGGGAACGACCTCGGAGCACGAGGGACCGAGAAAACCATCGAAACATGGGGCCGGACTGTCAGGGTCAAGGAATAGTCCAATATATATCTGGTGATATCTCGGGTGCTATTAGAGATAGCGAAATAAATCAGAGTGCATTGTCTGTAGGAGGCACTGGCGAATGAATCTGTGCAGGAGGAACGACCTCGGACCACCAGGCACCGAGAAAATTACAGATATTCGGAATCCGCCACCCAAGGTCATATAAAAATCCAGCATATATCTGGTGATATCTCGGGTGCTATTAGAGATAGCGCAATAAACCAAATTGCATTGTCTGCAGGAGGCACTGGCGCATGAATCTGTGCAGCGGGATCGACCTCGGACCACCAGGGGCCGAGAAAATTACCGTCTCATGGAGCCGGACTGTCAGGGTCAGGGAAAATTGCAATATATATCTGTTGATATCTCGGGTGCTATTAGAGATAGCGCAATAAACCAAAGTGCATTGTCTGTACGAGGCACTGGCGAATGAATCTGTGCAGCAGGAACGACCTCGGACCACCAGGCGACGAGAAAATTACAGATATTTGGAATCCGTCACCCAAGGTCATGTAAAAATCCAGCATATATCTGGTGATATCTCGGGTGCTATTACAGATAGCGCAATAAATCATAGCGCATTGTCTGCAGGAGGCCCTAGCGCATGAAACTGTGCAGCGGGAACGACCTCGGACCACCAGGGGCCGAGAAATCACCGTCTCATGGGGCCGGACTGTCAGGGTCAGGGAACAATCCAATATATATCTGGTGATATCTCGGGTGCTATTAGAGACAGCAGAATAAATCAAAGTGCATTGTCTGCAGGAGGCCCTAGCGCATGAATCTGCGCAGCGGGAACGACCTCGGGCCAGGAGGGGCCGAGAAAACCACCGTCTCATGGGGTCGGACAGTCAGGGTCAGGGAAAAATCCAATATGTATCTGGTGATATCTCGGGTGCTATTACAGATAGCGCAATAAATCAAAGTGCATTGTCTGTACGAGGCCCTGGTGCATGAATCTGTGCAGCGGGAACGACCTCGGACCACCAGGGGCCGAGAAAACCACCGTCTCATGGGGTCGGACAATCAGGGTCAGGGAAAAATCCAATATATATCTGGTGATATCTCGGGTGCTATTACAGATAGCGCAATAAATCAAAGTGCATTGTCTGTAGGAGGCCCTGGCGCATGAATCTGTGCAGCGGGAACGACCTCGGACCACCAGGGGCAGAGAAAACCACCGTTTCATGGAGTCGGACGCTCAGGGTCAGGGAAAAACCCAATAAGTATCTGGTGATATCTCGGGTGCTATTACAGATAGCGCAATAAATCAAAGTAAATTATCTGCAGGGGGCCCTGGCGCATGAATCTGTGCAGCGGGATCGACCTCGGACCACGAGGGACCGAGAAAACCATCGACACATGGGGCCGGACTGTCAGGGTCAGGGAAAAATGCAATATATATCTGTTGATATCTCGGGTGCTATTAGAGATAGCGCAATAATCCATAGTGCATTGTCTGTAGGAGGCCCTGGCGCATGAATCGGTGCAGCGGGAACGACCTCGGACCACCAGGGGCCGAAAAAACTACCGTCTCATGGGGCCGGACACTCAGGGTCAGGGAAAAATCCAATATATATCTGGTGATATCTCGGGTGCTATTAGAGATAGCGCAATAAACTATAGTGCATTGTCTACAGCAGGCCCTGGCGCATGAAGCTGTGCAGCGGGAACGACCTCGGACCAGCAGGGGCCGAGAAAACCACCGTCTCATGGGGTCGGACCCTCAGGGTCAGGGAAAAATCCAATATATATCTGGTGAAATCTCGGGTGCTATTACAGATAGGGCAAGAAATCAAAGTGCATTGTCTGTAGGAGGCCCTGGCGCATGAATCTGTGCAGCGGGATCGACCTCGGACCACGAGGGGCCGAGAAAATCACCGTCACATGGGGCCGGACTGTCAGGGTCAGGGAAAAATCCAATATATATCTGGTGATATATCGGGTGCTATTAGGGATAGCGCAATAAATCAAAGTGAATTATCTGCAGGGGGCCCTGGCGCATGAATCTGTGCAGCGGGAACGACCGCGGAGCACGAGGGACCGAGAAAACCATCGAAACATGGGGCCGGACTGTCAGGGTCAAGGAATAGTCCAATATATATCTGGTGATATCTCGGGTGCTATTAGAGATAGCGCAATAAATCAAAGTGCATTGTCTGTTAGATGCCCTGGCGGATGAATCTGTGCAGCGGGAACGACCTCGGACCACCAGGGGCCGAGAAAACTACCGTCTCATGGGGCCGGACACTCAGGGTCAGGGAAAAATCCAATATATATTTGGTGATATCTCGGGTGCTATTACAGATAGCGCAATAAATCAGAGTTGATTGTCTGTAGGAGGCACTGGCGCATGAATCTGTGCAGCGGGATCGACCTCGGACCACCAGGGGCCGAGAAAATTACCGTCTCATGGGGCCGGACTGTCAGGGTCAGGGAAAAATGCAATATATATCTGTCGATATCTCGGGTGCTATTAGAGATAGCGCAATAAACCAAAGTGGATTGTCTGTAGGAGGCACTGGCGAATGAATCTGTGCAGCAGGAACGACCTCGGACCACCAGGCGACGAGAAAATTACAGATATTTGGAATCCGTCAGCCAAGGTCATGTAAAAATCCAGCATATATCTGGTGATATCTCGGGTGCTATTAGAGATAGCGCAATAAACTATAGTGCATTGTCTACAGCAGGCCCTGGCGCATCAATCTGTGCAGCGGGAACGACCTCGGACCACCAGGGGCCGAGAAAACCTCCGTTTCATGGAGTCGGACGCTCAGGGTCAGGGAAAAACCCAATAAGTATCTGGTGATATCTCGGGTGCTATTACAGATAGCGCAATAAATCAAAGTAAATTATCTGCAGGGGGCCCTGGCGCATGAATCTGTGCAGCCGGATCGACCTCGGACCACGAGGGACCGAGAAAACTACCGTCACATGGGGCCGGACACACAGGGTCAGGGAACAATCCAATATATATCTGGTGATATCTCGGGTGCTATTATAGATAGCGCAATAAATAAAAGTGCATTGTCTGTAGGAGGCCCTGGCGCATGAATCTGTGCTGTGGGATCGACCTCGGACCACCAGGGGCCGAGAAGATCACCGTCTCATGGGGCCGGACTGTCAGGGTCAGGGAAAAATCCAATATATATCTGGTGATATCTCGGGTGCTATTAGGGATAGCGCACTAAACCAAAGTGAATCATCTGCAGAGGGCCCTGGCGCATGAATCTGTGCAGCGGGAACGACCTCGGACCACCAGGAGCCGAGAAAACTACCGTCTCATTGGGCCGGACACTCAGGGTCAAGGAAAAATCCAATATATATCTGGTGATATCTCGGGTGCTATTAGAGATAGCGCAATAAAGCAAAGTGCATTGTCTGCAGAAGGCCCTGGCGCATGAATCTGTGCTGCGGGATCGACCTCGGACCACCAGGGGCCGAGAAAATCACCGTCTTATGGGGCCGGACTGTCATGGTCAGGGAAAAATCAAATATATATCTGGTGATATCTCGGGTGCTATTAGAGATAGCGCAATAAATCAAAGTAAATTATCTGCAGGGGGCCCTGGCGCATGAATCTGTGCAGCGGGAACGACCTCGGACCACCAGGGGCCGAGAAAACCACCGTCTCATGGGGTGGGACTGTCAGGGTCAGGGAAAAATCAAGCATATATCTGGTGATATGTCGGGTGCTATTAGAGATAGCGCAATAAATCAAAGTGCATTGTCTGCAGGAGGCCCTAGCGCATGAATCTGTGCAGCGGGAACGACCTCGGACCACCAGGGGCCGAGGAAACCACCGTCTCATGGGGCCGTACACTCAGGGTCAGGGGGAAATCCAATATATATCTGGTGATATCTCGGGTGCTATTAGAGATAGCGCAATAAATCAAAGTGCATTGTCTGCAGGAGGCCGTGGCGCATGAATCTGTGCAGCGGGAACGACCTCGGACCACCAGGGGCCGAGACAACCACCGTCCCATGGGGTCGCACTGTCAGGGTCAGCGAAGAATCCAATATATATCTGGTGATATCTCTGGTGCTATTACAGATAGCGCAATAAATCAAAGTCTATTGTCTGCAGGAGGCCGTGGCGCATGAATCTGTGCAGCGGGGACGACCTCGGACCACGAGGGACCGAGAAAACCATCGACACATGGGGCCGGACTGTCAGGGTCAAGGAAAAATCCAATATATATCTGGTGATATCTCGGGTGCTATTAGAGATAGCGCAATAAATCAAAGTAAATTATCTGCAGGGGGCCCTGGCGCATGAATCTGTGCAGCGGGAACGACCTCGGACCACCAGGGGCCGAGAAAACCACCGTCTCATGGGGTGGGACTGTCAGGGTCAGGGAAAAATCAAGCATATATCTGGTGATATGTCGGGTGCTATTAGAGATAGCGCAATAAATCAAAGTGCATTGTCTGCAGGAGGCCCTAGCGCATGAATCTGTGCAGCGGGAACGACCTCGGACCACCAGGGGCCGAGGAAACCACCGTCTCATGGGGCCGTACACTCAGGGTCAGGGGGAAATCCAATATATATCTGGTGATATCTCGGGTGCTATTAGAGATAGCGCAATAAATCAAAGTGCATTGTCTGCAGGAGGCCGTGGCGCATGAATCTGTGCAGCGGGAACGACCTCGGACCACCAGGGGCCGAGACAACCACCGTCCCATGGGGTCGCACTGTCAGGGTCAGCGAAGAATCCAATATATATCTGGTGATATCTCTGGTGCTATTACAGATAGCGCAATAAATCAAAGTGCATTGTCTGCAGGAGGCCCTAGCGCATGAATCTGTGCAGCGGGAACGACCTCGGACCACCAGGGGCCGAGGAAACCACCGTCTCATGGGGCCGTACACTCAGGGTCAGGGGGAAATCCAATATATATCTGGTGATATCTCGGGTGCTATTAGAGATAGCGCAATAAATCAAAGTGCATTGTCTGCAGGAGGCCGTGGCGCATGAATCTGTGCAGCGGGAACGACCTCGGACCACCAGGGGCCGAGACAACCACCGTCCCATGGGGTCGCACTGTCAGGGTCAGCGAAGAATCCAATATATATCTGGTGATATCTCTGGTGCTATTACAGATAGCGCAATAAATCAAAGTCTATTGTCTGCAGGAGGCCGTGGCGCATGAATCTGTGCAGCGGGGACGACCTCGGACCACGAGGGACCGAGAAAACCATCGACACATGGGGCCGGACTGTCAGGGTCAAGGAAAAATCCAATATATATCTGGTGATATCTCGGGTGCTATTAGAGATAGCGCAATAAATCAAAGTAAATTATCTGCAGGGGGCCCTGGCGCATGAATCTGTGCAGCGGGAACGACCTCGGACCACCAGGGGCCGAGAAAACCACCGTCTCATGGGGTGGGACTGTCAGGGTCAGGGAAAAATCAAGCATATATCTGGTGATATGTCGGGTGCTATTAGAGATAGCGCAATAAATCAAAGTGCATTGTCTGCAGGAGGCCCTAGCGCATGAATCTGTGCAGCGGGAACGACCTCGGACCACCAGGGGCCGAGGAAACCACCGTCTCATGGGGCCGTACACTCAGGGTCAGGGGGAAATCCAATATATATCTGGTGATATCTCGGGTGCTATTAGAGATAGCGCAATAAATCAAAGTGCATTGTCTGCAGGAGGCCGTGGCGCATGAATCTGTGCAGCGGGAACGACCTCGGACCACCAGGGGCCGAGACAACCACCGTCCCATGGGGTCGCACTGTCAGGGTCAGCGAAGAATCCAATATATATCTGGTGATATCTCTGGTGCTATTACAGATAGCGCAATAAATCAAAGTCTATTGTCTGCAGGAGGCCGTGGCGCATGAATCTGTGCAGCGGGGACGACCTCGGACCACCAGGGGCCGAGACAACCACCGTCCCATGGGGTCGCACTGTCAGGGTCAGCGGAGAATCCAATATATATCTGGTGATATATCGGGTGCTCTTACAGGTAGCGCACTAAACCAAAGTGAATTATCAGCAGGGGGCCCTGGCGCATGAATCTGTGCAGCGGGAACGACCTCGGACCACCAGGGGCCGAGAAAACCATCGTCTCATGGGGTCGGACAATCGGGGTCAGGGAAAAATCCAATATATATCTGGTGATATCTCGGGTGCTATTAGAGATAGCGTAATAAACCAAAGTGCAATTGTCTATAGCAGGCCCTGGCGCATGAATCTGTGCAGCGGGAACGACCTCGGACCACCAGGGGCCGAGAAAATCACCGTCTCATGGGGCCGGACACACAGGGTCAGGGAACAATCCAATATATATCTGGCGATATCTCGGGTGCTATTATAGATAGCGCAATAAATCAAAGTGCATTGTCTGCAGGAGGCCCTGGCCCATTAATCTGTGCAGCGGGAACGACCTCGGACCACCAGGGGCCGAGAAAACCACCGTCCCACGGGGTCGGACCCTCAGGGTCAGGGAAAAATCCAATATATATCTGGTGATATCTCGGGTGCTATTAGAGATAGCGCAATAAACCAAAGTGCAATTGTCTGCAGGAGGCCCTGGCCCATGAATCTGTGCAGCGGGAACGACCTCGGACCACCAGGGGCCGAGAAATCCACCGTCCCACGGGGTCGGACCCTCAGGGTCAGGGAAAAATCAAGCATATATCTGGTGATATGTCGGGTGCTATTAGAGATAGCGCAATAAATCAAAGTGCATTGTCTGCAGGAGGCCCTAGCGCATGAATCTGTGCAGCGGGAACGACCTCGGACCACCAGGGGCCGAGGAAACCACCGTCTCATGGGGCCGGACACACAGGGTCAGGGAACAATCCAATATATATCTGGCGATATCTCGGGTGCTATTATAGATAGCGCAATAAATCAAAGTGCATTGTCTGCAGGAGGCCCTGGCCCATGAATCTGTGCAGCGGGAACGACCTCGGACCACCAGGGGCCGAGAAAACCACCGTCCCACGGGGTCGGACCCTCAGGGTCAGGGAACAATCCAATATATATCTGGCGATATTTCGGGTCCTATTAGGGATAGCGAAATAAATCAAAGTGCATTGTCTGCAGGAGGCCCTGGCACATGAATCTGTGCTGCGGGATCGACCTCGGACCACCAGGGGCCGAGAAAATCACCGTCTCATGGGGCCGGACTGTCAGGGACAGGGAAAAATCCAATATATATCTGGTGATATCTCGGGTGCTATTAGAGATAGCGAAATAAATCAACGTGCATTGTCTGCAGGAGGCCCTGGCGCATGAATCTGTGCAGCGGGAACGACCTCGGACCACCAGGGGCCGAGAAAACCACCGTCCCATGGGGTCGGACTGTCAGGGTCAGCGGAGAATCGAATATATATCTGGTGATATCTCGGGTGCTATTAGGGATAGCGATATAAATCAAATTGCATTGTCTGCAGGGGGCCCTGGCGCATGAATCTGTGCAGCGGGATCGACCTAGGACCACCAGGGGCCGAGAAAATCACCGTCTCATGGGGCCTGATTGTCAGGCTCAGGGAAAAATCCAATATATATCTGGTGATATCTCGGGTGCTATTACAGATAGTCCAATAAATCGAAGTGCATTGTCTGCAGGAGGCCCTAGCGCATGAATCTGTGCAGCGGGATCGACCTCGGACCACGACGGGCCGAGAAAATCACCGTCACATGGGGCCGGACTGTCAGGGTCAGGGAAAAATCCAATATTTATCTGGTGATATCTCGGGTGCTATTGGGGATAGCGCAATAAATCAAAGTGAATTATCTGCAGGGGGCCCTGGCCCATGAATCTGTGCAGCGGGAACAACCTCGGACCACCAGGGGCCGTGAAAACCACCGTCCCACGGGGTCGGACCATCAGGGTCAGGGAACAATCCAATATATATCTGGCGATATTTCGGGTCCTATTAGGGATAGCGAAATAAATCAAAGTGCATTGTCTGCAGGAGGCCCTGGCACATGAATCTGTGCTGCGGGATCGACCTCGGACCACCAGGGGCCGAGAAAATCACCGTCTCATGGGGCCGGACTGTCAGGGACAGGGAAAAATCCAATATTTATCTGGTGATATCTCGGGTGCTATTGGGGATAGCGCAATAAATCAAAGTGAATTATCTGCAGGGGGCCCTGGCCCATGAATCTGTGCAGCGGGAACGACCTCGGACCACCAGGGGCCGAGAAAACCACCGTCCCACGGGGTCGGACCCTCAGGGTCAGGGAAAAATCCAATATATATCTGGTGATATCTCGGGTGCTATTAGAGATAGCGCAATAAACCAAAGTGCAATTGTCTGCAGGAGGCCCTGGCCCATGAATCTGTGCAGCGGGAACGACCTCGGACCACCAGGGGCCGAGAAATCCACCGTCCCACGGGGTCGGACCCTCAGGGTCAGGGAAAAATCAAGCATATATCTGGTGATATGTCGGGTGCTATTAGAGATAGCGCAATAAATCAAAGTGCATTGTCTGCAGGAGGCCCTAGCGCATGAATCTGTGCAGCGGGAACGACCTCGGACCACCAGGGGCCGAGGAAACCACCGTCTCATGGGGCCGGACACACAGGGTCAGGGAACAATCCAATATATATCTGGCGATATCTCGGGTGCTATTATAGATAGCGCAATAAATCAAAGTGCCTTGTCTGCAGGAGGCCCTGGCCCATGAATCTGTGCAGCGGGAATGACCTCGGACCACCAGGGGCCGAGAAAACCACCGTCCCACGGGGTCGGACCCTCAGGGTCAGGGAACAATCCAATATATATCTGGCGATATTTCGGGTCCTATTAGGGATAGCGAAATAAATCAAAGTGCATTGTCTGCAGGAGGCCCTGGCACATGAATCTGTGCTGCGGGATCGACCTCGGACCACCAGGGGCCGAGAAAATCACCGTCTCATGGGGCCGGACTGTCAGGGACAGGGAAAAATCCAATATATATCTGGTGATATCTCGGGTGCTATTAGAGATAGCGAAATAAATCAAAGTGCATTGTCTGCAGGAGGCCCTGGCGCATGAATCTGTGCAGCGGGAACGACCTCGGACCACCAGGGGCCGAGAAAACCACCGTCCCATGGGGTCGGACTGTCAGGGTCAGCTGAGAATCGAATATATATCTGGTGATATCTCGGGTGCAATTAGGGATAGCGATATAAATCAAATTGCATTGTCTGCAGGGGGCCCTGGCGCATGAATCTGTGCAGCGGGATCGACCTAGGACCACCAGGGGCCGAGAAAATCACCGTCTCATGGGGCCTGATTGTCAGGCTCAGGGAAAAATCCAATATATATCTGGTGATATCTCGGGTGCTATTACAGATAGTCCAATAAATCGAAGTGCATTGTCTGCAGGAGGCCCTAGCGCATGAATCTGTGCAGCGGGATCGACCTCGGACCACGAGGGGCCGAGAAAATCACCGTCACATGGGGCCGGACTGTCAGGGTCAGGGAAAAATCCAATATTTATCTGGTGATATCTCGGGTGCTATTGGGGATAGCGCAATAAATCAAAGTGAATTATCTGCAGGGGGCCCTGGCGCATGAATCTGTGCAGCGGGAACGACCTCGGACCACCAGGGGCCGAGAAAACTACCGTCACATGGGGCCGGACACACAGGGTCAGGGAACAATCCAATATATATCTGGTGATATCTCGGGTGCTATTATAGATAGCGCAATAAATAAAAGTGCATTGTCTGTAGGAGGCCCTGGCGCATGAATCTGTGCTGTGGGATCGACCTCGGACCACCAGGGGCCGAGAAGATCACCGTCTCATGGGGCCGGACTGTCAGGGTCAGGGAAAAATCCAATATATATCTGGTGATATCTCGGGTGCTATTAGGGATAGCGCACTAAACCAAAGTGAATCATCTGCAGAGGGCCCTGGCGCATGAATCTGTGCAGCGGGAACGACCTCGGACCACCAGGAGCCGAGAAAACTACCGTCTCATTGGGCCGGACACTCAGGGTCAAGGAAAAATCCAATATATATCTGGTGATATCTCGGGTGCTATTAGAGATAGCGCAATAAATCAAAGTGCATTGTCTGCAGGAGGCCGTGGCGCATGAATCTGTGCAGCGGGAACGACCTCGGACCACCAGGGGCCGAGAAAACCACCGTCCCATGGGGTCGGACTGTCAGGGTCAGCGGAGAATCCAATATATATCTGGTGATATCGCGGGTGCTATTAGAGATAGCGCAATAAATCAAAGGGCATTGTCTGCAGGAGGCCCTAGCGCATGAATCTGTGCAGCCGGAACGACCTCGGACCACGAGGGACCGAGAAAACCATCGACACATGGGGCCGGACTGTCAGGGTCAAGGAAAAATCCAATATATATGGTGATATCTCGGGTCCTATTAGGGATAGCGAAATAAATCAAAGTGCATTGTCTGCAGGAGGCCCTGGCACATGAATCTGTGCAGCGGGAACGACCTCGGACCACCAGGGGCCGAGGAAACCACCGTCTCATGGGGCCGTACACTCAGGGTCAGGGGAAAATCCAATATATATCTGGTGATATCTCGGGTGCTATTAGAGATAGCGCAATAAATCAAAGTAAATTATCTGCAGGGGGCCCTGGCGCATGAATCTGTGCAGCGGGAACGACCTCGGACCACCAGGGGCCGATAAAACCACCGTCTCATGGGGTGGGACTGTCAGGGTCAGGGAAAAATCAAGCATATATCTGGTGATATGTCGGGTGCTATTAGAGATAGCGCAATAAATCAAAGTGCATTGTCTGCAGGAGGCCCTAGCGCATGAATCTGTGCAGCGGGAACGACCTCGGACCACCAGGGGCCGAGGAAACCACCGTCTCATGGGGCCGTACACTCAGGGTCAGGGGAAAATCCAATATATATCTGGTGATATCTCGGGTGCTATTAGAGATAGCGCAATAAATCAAAGTGCATTGTCTGCAGGAGGCCGTGGCGCATGAATCTGTGCAGCGGGAACGACCTCGGACCACCAGGGGCCGAGACAACCACCGTCCCATGGGGTCGCACTGTCAGGGTCAGCGAAGAATCCAATATATATCTGGTGATATCTCTGGTGCTATTACAGATAGCGCAATAAATCAAAGTCTATTGTCTGCAGGAGGCCGTGGCGCATGATTCTGTGCAGCGGGAACGACCTCGGACCACCAGGGGCCGAGACAACCACCGTCCCATTGGGTCGCACTGTCAGGGTCAGCGAAGAATCCAATATATATCTGGTGATATCTCGGGTGCTATTAGAGATAGCGCAATAAATCAAAGTGCATTGCCTGTAGGGGGCCCTGGCGCATGAATCTGCGCAGCGGGATTGACCTCGGACCACCAGGGGCCGAGAAAATCACCGTCTCATGGGGCCGGGCTGTCAGGGTCAGGGAAAAATCCAATATATATCTGGTGATATCTCGGGTGCTATTACAGATAACGCAACAAATCAAAGTGCATTGTCTGTAGGAGGCACTGGCGAATGAATCTGTGCAGCAGGAACGACCTCGGACCACCATGGGCCGAGAAAATTACAGATATTCGGAATCCGTCGCCCAAGGTCATGTAAAAATCCAGCATACATCAGGTGATATCTCGGGTACTATTAGAGATAGCGCAATAAACCAAAGTGCATTGTCTATAGGAGGCCCTGGCGCGTGAATCTGTGCATCGGGAACGACCTCGGACCACCAGGGGCCGAGAAAACCACCGTCTCATGGGGCCGGACACTCAGGGTCAGGGGAAAATCCAATATATATCTGGTGGTATCTCGGGTGCTATTACAGATAGCGCAATAAACCTAAGTGCATTGTCTGCAGGAGGCCCTAGCGCATGAATCTGTGCAGCGGGAACGACCTCGGACCACCAGGGGCCGACAAAACAACCGTCTCATGGAGTCGGACACTCAGGGTCAGGGAAAAATCCAATATATATCTGGTGATATCTCGGGTGCTATTAGAGATAGCGCAATAAATCAAAGTGCAGTGTCTGCAGGAGGCCCTGGCGCATGAATCTGTGCAGCGGGAACGACCTCGGACCACCAGGGGCCGAGAAAACTACCGTCTCATGGGGTCGGACACTCAGGGTCAGGGAAAAATCCAATATATATCTGGTGATATCTCGGGTGCTATTAGAGGTAGCGCAATAAATCAAAGTGCATTGTCTGCAGGAGGCCCTCGCGCATGAATCAGTGCAGCGGGAACGACCTCGGACCAGGAGGGGCCGAGAAAACCACCGTCTCATGGGGTCGGACCCTCAGGGTCAGGGAAAAATCCAATATATATCTGGTGATATCTCGGGTGCTATTAGAGATAGCGCAATAAATCAAAGTGCATTGTCTGCAGGACGCCGTGGCGCATGAATCTGTGCCGCGGGAACGACCTCGGACCACCAGGGGCCGAGACAACCACCGTCCCATGGGGTCGCACTGTCAGGGTCAGCGAAGAATCCAATATATATCTGGTGATATCTCGGGTGCTATTAGAGATAGCGCAATAAATCAAAGTGCATTGACTGCAGGAGGCCGTGGCGCATGAATCTGTGCAGCGGGAACGACCTCGGACCACGAGGGCCGACAAAACCACCGTCTCATGGAGTCGGACACTCAGGGTCAGGGAAAAATCCAATATATATCCTGTGATATCTCGGGTGCTATTACAGATAACGCAATAAATCAAAGTGCATTGTCTGTAGGAGGCACTGGCGAATGAATCTGTGCAGCAGGAACGACCTCGGACCACCATGGGCCGAGAAAATTACAGATATTCGGAATCCGTCGCCCAAGGTCATGTAAAAATCCAGCATACATCAGGTGATATCTCGGGTACTATTAGAGATAGCGCAATAAACCAAAGTGCATTGTCTATAGGAGGCCCTGGCGCATGAATCTGTGCATCGGGAACGACCTCGGACCACCAGGGGCCGAGAAAACCACCGTCTCATGGGGCCGGACACTCAGGGTCAGGGGAAAATCCAATATATATCTGGTGATATCTCGGGTGCTATTAGAGATAGCGCAATAAATCAAAGTGTATTATCTGCAGGAGGCCCTGGCGCATGAAGCTGTGCAGCAGTAACGATCTCGGACCACCAGGGGCCGCGAAAACTACCGTCTCATGGGGTCGGACACTCAGGGTCAGGGAAAAATCCAATATATATCTGCTGATATCTCGGGTGCTATTACAGATAGCGCAATAAATCAGAGTGCATTGTCTGCAGGAGGCCCTGGCGCATGAATCAGTGCAGCGGGATCGACCTCGGATCATCAGGGGCCGAGAAAATCACCGTCTCATGGGGCCGGACTTTTAGGGTCAAGGAAAAATCCAATATATATCTGGTGATATCTCGGGTGCTATTACAGATAGCGCAATAAATCAGAGTGCATTGTCTGCAGGAGGCACTGGCGAATGAATCTGTGCAGCAGGAACGACCTCGGACCACCAGGGGCCGAGAAAATTACAGATATTCGGAATCCGTCGCCCAAGGTCATGTAAAAATCCAGCATACATCTGGTGATATCTCGGGTACTATTAGAGATAGCGCAATAAACCAAAGTGCATTGCCTGTAGGAGGCCCTGGCGCATGAATCTGTGCATCGGGAACGACCTCGGACCACCAGGGGCCGAGAAAACCACCGTCTCATGGGGCCGGACACTCAGGGTCAGGGGAAAATCCAATATATATCTGGTGATATCTGGGCTGCTATTACAGATAGCGCACTAACCCAAAGTGAATCATCTGCAGGGGGTCCTGGCGCATGAATCTGTGCAGCGGGATCGACATCGGACCACGAGGGACCGAGAAAACCATCGACACATGGGGTCGGACACTCAAGGTCAGGGAAAAATCCAATATATATCTGGTGATATCTCGGGTGCTATTACAGATAGCGGAATAAATCAAAGTGCATTGTCTGTAGGAGTCCCTGGCGCATGAATCCGTCCAGCGGGAACGACCTCGGAGCACGAAGGACCGAGAAAACCATCGAAACATGGGGCCGCACTGTCAGGGTCAGGGAAATATCCAATACATATCTGGTGATATCTCGGGTGCTGTTAGAGATAGAGCAATAAACCTAAGTGCATTGTCTGCAGGAGGCCCTAGCGCATGAATCTGTGTAGCGGGAACGACCTCGGACCAGCAGGGGCCGACAAAAACAGCGTCTCATGGAGTCGGACACTCAGGGTCAAAGAAAAATCCAATACATATCTGGTGATATCTCGGTTGCTATTAGAGATAGCGCAATAAACCTAAGTGCATTGTCTGCAGGAGGCCCTGGCGCATGAATCTGTGCAGCAGGAACGACCTCGGACCACCAGGGGCCGACAAAACCACCGTCTCATGGAGTCGGACACTCAGGGACAGGGAAAAATCCAATATATATCTGGTGATATCTCGGGTGCTATTAGAGATAGCGCAATAAATCAGAGTGCATTGTCTGCAGGAGGCCCTGGCGCATGAATCAGTGCAGCGGGATCGACCTCGGATCATCAGGGGCCGAGAAAATCACCGTCTCATGGGGCCGGACTTTTAGGGTCAAGGAAAAATCCAATATATATCTGGTGATATCTCGGGTGCTATTACAGATAGCGCAATAAATCAGAGTGCATTGTCTGCAGGAGGCACTGGCGAATGAATCTGTGCAGCAGGAACGACCTCGGACCACCAGGGGCCGAGAAAATTACAGATATTCGGAATCCGTCGCCCAAGGTCATGTAAAAATCCAGCATACATCTGGTGATATCTCGGGTACTATTAGAGATAGCGCAATAAACCAAAGTGCATTGCCTGTAGGAGGCCCTGGCGCATGAATCTGTGCATCGGGAACGACCTCGGACCACCAGGGGCCGAGAAAACCACCGTCTCATGGGGCCGGACACTCAGGGTCAGGGGAAAATCCAATATATATCTGGTGATATCTGGGCTGCTATTACAGATAGCGCACTAACCCAAAGTGAATCATCTGCAGGGGGTCCTGGCGCATGAATCTGTGCAGCGGGATCGACATCGGACCACGAGGGACCGAGAAAACCATCGACACATGGGGTCGGACACTCAAGGTCAGGGAAAAATCCAATATATATTTGGTGATATCTCGGGTGCTATTACAGATAGCGCAATAAATCAAAGTGCATTGTCTGTAGGAGGCCCTGGCGCATGAATCTGTGCAGCGGGAACGACCTCGGACCACCAGGGCTCGAGAAAACCACCGTCTCATGGGGCCGGACACTCAGGGTCAGGGAAAAATCCAATATATATCTGGTGATATCTCGGGTGCTATTAGAGATAGCGCAATAAACCAAAGTGCATTGTCTGCAGGAGGCCCTGGCGCATGATTCTGGGCAGCGGGAACGACCTCAGGCCAACAGGGGCCGAGAAAACCACCGACACATGGGGCCGGACACTCACGGTCGGGGAAAAATTCAATATATATCTGGTGATATCTCGGGTGCCCTTACAGATAGCGCAATAAAAGAAAGTGCATCGTCTGCAGGAGGCCCTGGCGCATGAATCTGTGCAGCGGGAACGACCTCGGACCCCCAGGGCTCGAGAAAACCACCGTCTCATGGGGCCGGACACTCAGGGTCAGGGAAAAATCCAATATATATCTGGTGATATCTCGGGTGCTATTAGAGGTAGCGCAATAAATCAAAGTGAATTATCTGCAGGAGGCCCTGGCGCATGAAGCTGTGCAGCGGTAACAATCTCGGACCACCAGGGGCCGCGAAAACTACCGTCTCATGGTGTCGGACACTCAGGTTCAGGGAAAAATCCAATATATATCTGGTGATATCTCGGGTGCTATTAGAGATAGCGCAATAAACCAAAGTGCATTGTCTGCAGGAGGCCCTGGCGCATGAATCTGTGCAGCGGGATCGACCTCGGACCACGAGGGACCGAGAAAACCATCGACACATGGGGCCGGACAGTCAGGGTCAAGGAAAAATCCAATATATATCTGGTGATATCTCGGGTGCTATTACAGATAGCGCAATAAATCAAAGTGCATTGTCTGTAGGAGTCCCTGGCGCATGAATCTGTGCCGCGGGAACGACCTCGGACCACCAGGGGCCGATAAAATCACCGTCTCATGGGGCCGGACTGTCAGGGTCAGGGAAGAATCCAATACAAATCTGGTGATATCTCGGGTGCTATTAGAGATAGCGCAATAAACCTAAGTGCATTGTCTGCAGGAGGCCCTGGCGCATGAATCAGTGCAGCGGGATCGACCTCGGATCATCAGGGGCCGAGAAAATCACCGTCTCATGGGGCCGGACTTTTAGGGTCAAGGAAAAATCCAATATATATCTGGTGATATCTCGGGTGCTATTACAGATAGCGCAATAAATCAGAGTGCATTGTCTGCAGGAGGCACTGGCGAATGAATCTGTGCAGCAGGAACGACCTCGGACCACCAGGGGCCGAGAAAATTACAGATATTCGGAATCCGTCGCCCAAGGTCATGTAAAAATCCAGCATACATCTGGTGATATCTCGGGTACTATTAGAGATAGCGCAATAAACCAAAGTGCATTGCCTGTAGGAGGCCCTGGCGCATGAATCTGTGCATCGGGAACGACCTCGGACCACCAGGGGCCGAGAAAACCACCGTCTCATGGGGCCGGACACTCAGGGTCAGGGGAAAATCCAATATATATCTGGTGATATCTGGGCTGCTATTACAGATAGCGCACTAACCCAAAGTGAATCATCTGCAGGGGGTCCTGGCGCATGAATCTGTGCAGCGGGATCGACATCGGACCACGAGGGACCGAGAAAACCATCGACACATGGGGTCGGACACTCAAGGTCAGGGAAAAATCCAATATATATCTGGTGATATCTCGGGTGCTATTACAGATAGCGGAATAAATCAAAGTGCATTGTCTGTAGGAGTCCCTGGCGCATGAATCCGTCCAGCGGGAACGACCTCGGAGCACGAAGGACCGAGAAAACCATCGAAACATGGGGCCGCACTGTCAGGGTCAGGGAAATATCCAATACATATCTGGTGATATCTCGGGTGCTGTTAGAGATAGAGCAATAAACCTAAGTGCATTGTCTGCAGGAGGCCCTAGCGCATGAATCTGTGTAGCGGGAACGACCTCGGACCAGCAGGGGCCGACAAAAACAGCGTCTCATGGAGTCGGACACTCAGGGTCAAAGAAAAATCCAATACATATCTGGTGATATCTCGGTTGCTATTAGAGATAGCGCAATAAACCTAAGTGCATTGTCTGCAGGAGGCCCTGGCGCATGAATCTGTGCAGCAGGAACGACCTCGGACCACCAGGGGCCGACAAAACCACCGTCTCATGGAGTCGGACACTCAGGGACAGGGAAAAATCCAATATATATCTGGTGATATCTCGGGTGCTATTAGAGATAGCGCAATAAATCAGAGTGCATTGTCTGCAGGAGGCCCTGGCGCATGAATCAGTGCAGCGGGATCGACCTCGGATCATCAGGGGCCGAGAAAATCACCGTCTCATGGGGCCGGACTTTTAGGGTCAAGGAAAAATCCAATATATATCTGGTGATATCTCGGGTGCTATTACAGATAGCGCAATAAATCAGAGTGCATTGTCTGCAGGAGGCACTGGCGAATGAATCTGTGCAGCAGGAACGACCTCGGACCACCAGGGGCCGAGAAAATTACAGATATTCGGAATCCGTCGCCCAAGGTCATGTAAAAATCCAGCATACATCTGGTGATATCTCGGGTACTATTAGAGATAGCGCAATAAACCAAAGTGCATTGCCTGTAGGAGGCCCTGGCGCATGAATCTGTGCATCGGGAACGACCTCGGACCACCAGGGGCCGAGAAAACCACCGTCTCATGGGGCCGGACACTCAGGGTCAGGGGAAAATCCAATATATATCTGGTGATATCTGGGCTGCTATTACAGATAGCGCACTAACCCAAAGTGAATCATCTGCAGGGGGTCCTGGCGCATGAATCTGTGCAGCGGGATCGACATCGGACCACGAGGGACCGAGAAAACCATCGACACATGGGGTCGGACACTCAAGGTCAGGGAAAAATCCAATATATATTTGGTGATATCTCGGGTGCTATTACAGATAGCGCAATAAATCAAAGTGCATTGTCTGTAGGAGGCCCTGGCGCATGAATCTGTGCAGCGGGAACGACCTCGGACCACCAGGGCTCGAGAAAACCACCGTCTCATGGGGCCGGACACTCAGGGTCAGGGAAAAATCCAATATATATCTGGTGATATCTCGGGTGCTATTAGAGATAGCGCAATAAACCAAAGTGCATTGTCTGCAGGAGGCCCTGGCGCATGATTCTGGGCAGCGGGAACGACCTCAGGCCAACAGGGGCCGAGAAAACCACCGACACATGGGGCCGGACACTCACGGTCGGGGAAAAATTCAATATATATCTGGTGATATCTCGGGTGCCCTTACAGATAGCGCAATAAAAGAAAGTGCATCGTCTGCAGGAGGCCCTGGCGCATGAATCTGTGCAGCGGGAACGACCTCGGACCCCCAGGGCTCGAGAAAACCACCGTCTCATGGGGCCGGACACTCAGGGTCAGGGAAAAATCCAATATATATCTGGTGATATCTCGGGTGCTATTAGAGGTAGCGCAATAAATCAAAGTGAATTATCTGCAGGAGGCCCTGGCGCATGAAGCTGTGCAGCGGTAACAATCTCGGACCACCAGGGGCCGCGAAAACTACCGTCTCATGGTGTCGGACACTCAGGTTCAGGGAAAAATCCAATATATATCTGGTGATATCTCGGGTGCTATTAGAGATAGCGCAATAAACCAAAGTGCATTGTCTGCAGGAGGCCCTGGCGCATGAATCTGTGCAGCGGGATCGACCTCGGACCACGAGGGACCGAGAAAACCATCGACACATGGGGCCGGACAGTCAGGGTCAAGGAAAAATCCAATATATATCTGGTGATATCTCGGGTGCTATTACAGATAGCGCAATAAATCAAAGTGCATTGTCTGTAGGAGTCCCTGGCGCATGAATCTGTGCCGCGGGAACGACCTCGGACCACCAGGGGCCGATAAAATCACCGTCT
The DNA here is from genome assembly GCF_051020985.1 of Nomia melanderi. Classification (NCBI taxonomy): domain Eukaryota; kingdom Metazoa; phylum Arthropoda; class Insecta; order Hymenoptera; family Halictidae; genus Nomia; species Nomia melanderi. The sequence goes on along the minus strand of NW_027475136.1, from coordinate 5,016,038 downwards.
CATGGGGCCGGACTGTCAGGGTCAGGGAAGAATCCAATACAAATCTGGTGATATCTCGGGTGCTATTAGAGATAGCGCAATAAACCTAAGTGCATTGTCTGCAGGAGGCCCTGGCGCATGAATCTGTTCATCGGGAACGACCTCGGACCACCAGGCGCCGAGAAAATCACCGTCTCATGGGGCCGGACTGTCAGGGTCAGTGAAAAATCCAATATATATCTGGTGATATCTCGGGTGCTATTACAGATAGCGCAGTAGATCAAAGTGCATTGTCTGTAGGAGGCCCTGGCGCATGAATCTGTTCAGCGGGATCGACCTCGGACCACCAGGGGCCGAGGAAACCACCGTCTCATGGGGCCGTACACTCAGGGTCAGGGGAAAATCCAATATATATCCGGTGATATCTCGGGTGCTATTAGAGATAGGGCAGTAAACCAAAGTGAATTATCTACAGGAGGCCCTGGCGCATGAATCTGTGCAGCGGGAATGACATAGGACCACCAGGGGCCGAGAAAACCACCGTCTCATGGGGCCGTACACCCAAGGTCATGTAAAAATCCAGCATTTATCTGGTGATATCTCGGGTGCTATCAGAGATAGCGCAATGAATCAAAGTGCATTGTCTGTAGGAGGCCCTGGCGCATGAATCTGTGCATCGGGAACGACCTCGGACCACCAGGGGCCGAGAAAACCACCGTCTCATGGGGCCGGGCACTCAGGGTCAGGGGAAAATCCAATATATATCTGGTGATATCTCGGGTGCTATTACAGATAGCGGAATAAATCAAAGTGCATTGTCTGTAGGAGTCCCTGGCGCATGAATCCGTCCAGCGGGAACGACCTCGGAGCACGAGGGACCGAGAAAACCATCGAAACATGGGGCCGCACTGTCAGGGTCAGGGAAATATCCAATACATATCTGGTGATATCTCGGTTGCTATTAGAGATAGCGCAATAAACCTAAGTGCATTGTCTGCAGGAGGCCCTGGCGCATGAATCTGTGCAGCAGGAACGACCTCGGACCACCAGGGGCCGACAAAACCACCGTCTCATGGAGTCGGACACTCAGGGACAGGGAAAAATCCAATATATATCTGGTGATATCTCGGGTGCTATTACAGATAACGCAATAAATCAAAGTGCATTGTCTGTAGGAGGCACTGGCGAATGAATCTGTGCAGCGGGATCGACCTCGGACCACCAGGGGCCGAGAAAACCACCGACACATGGGGCCGGACACTCACGGTCGGGGAAAAATTCAATATATATCTGGTGATATCTCGGGTGCTATTACAGATAGCGCAATAAATCAAAGTGCATTGTCTGTAGGAGGCCCTGGCGCATGAATCTGTGCAGCGGGAACGACCTCGGACCACCAGGGGCCGAGAAAATTACAGATATTCGGAATCCGTCGCCCAAGGTCATGTAAAAATCCAGCATACATCTGGTGATATCTCGGGTACTATTAGAGATAGCGCAATAAACCAAAGTGCATTGCCTGTAGGAGGCCCTGGCGCATGAATCTGTGCATCGGGAACGACCTCGGACCACCAGGGGCCGAGAAAACCACCGTCTCATGGGGCCGGACACTCAGGGTCAGGGGAAAATCCAATATATATCTGGTGATATCTGGGGTGCTATTACAGATAGCGCACTAACCCAAAGTGAATCATCTGCAGGGGGTCCTGGCGCATGAATCTGTGCAGCGGGATCGACATCGGACCACGAGGGACCGAGAAAACCATCGACACATGGGGTCGGACACTCAAGGTCAGGGAAAAATCCAATATATATCTGGTGATATCTCGGGTGCTATTAGAGATAGCGCAATAAATCAAAGTGAATTATCTGCAGGAGGCCCTGGCGCATGAAGCTGTGCAGCGGTAACAATCTCGGACCACCAGGGGCCGCGAAAACTACCGTCTCATGGGGTCGGACACTCAGGTTCAGGGAAAAATCCAATATATATCTGGTGATATCTCGGGTGCTATTAGAGATAGCGCAATAAACCAAAGTGCATTGTCTGCAGGAGGCCCTGGCGCATGAATCAGTGCAGCGGGATCGACCTCGGACCACGAGGGACCGAGAAAACCATCGACACATGGGGCCGGACTGTCAGGGTCAAGGAAAAATCCAATATATATCTGGTGATATCTCGGGTGCTATTACAGATAGCGCAATAAATCAAAGTGCATTGTCTGTAGGAGGCCCTGGCGCATGTATCTGTGCAGCGGGAACGACCTCGGACCACCAGGGGCCGACAAAACCACCGTCTCATGGAGTCGGACACTCAGGGTCAGGGAAAAATCCAATATATATCTGGTGATATCTCGGGTGCTATTACAGATAACGCAATAAATCAAAGTGCATTGTCTGTAGGAGGCACTGGCGAATGAATCTGTGCAGCCGGAACGACCTCGGACCACCAGGGGCCGAGAAAATTACAGATATTCGGAATCCGTCGCCCAAGGTCATGTAAAAATCCAATATACATCTGGTGATATCTCGGGTACTATTAGAGATAGCGCAATAAACCAAAGTGCATTGTCTGCAGGAGGCCCTGGCGCATGAATCTGTGCAGCGGGATCGACCTCGGACCACCAGGGGCCGAGAAAATCACCGTCTCATGGGGCCGGACTGTCAGGGTCAGGGAAAAATCCAATATGTATTTGGTGATATCTCGGGTGATATTACAGATAGCGCAATAAATCTAAGTGCATTGTCTGTAGGAGGCCCTGGCGCATGAATCTGTGCAGCGGGAACGACCTCGGACCACCATGGGCCGAGAAAACCACCGACACATGGGGCCGGACACTCAGGGTCGGGGAAAAATTCAATATATATCTGGTGATATCTCGGGTGCTCTTACAGATAGCGCACTAAACCAAAGTGAATTATCTGCAGGGGGCCCTGGTGCATGAACCTGTGCAGTGGGAACGACCTCGGACCACCAGGGGCCGAGAAAACCACCGACACATGGGGCCGGACTGTCAGGGTCGGAGAAAAATCCAATATATATCTGGCGATATCTCGGGTGCTATTACAGATAGCGCAATAAATCAAAGTGCAGTGTCTGTAGGAGGCCCTAGCGCATGAATCTGTGCAGCGGGAACGACCTCGGACCACCAGGGGCCGAGAAAACTACCGTCTCATGGGGCCGGACACTCAGGGTCAGGGAAAAATCCAATATATATCTGTTGATATCTCGGGTGCTATTACAGATAGCGCAATTAATCAAAGTGCATTGTCTGTAGGAGGCCCTGGCGCATGAATCTGTGCAGCGGGATCGACCTCGGACCACCAGGGGCCGAGAAAATCACCGTCTCATGGGGCCGGACTGTCAGGGTCAGGGAAAAATCCAATATGTATTTGGTGATATCTCGGGTGCTATTACAGATAGCGCAATAAATCTAAGTGCATTGTCTGTAGGAGGCCCTGGCGCATGAATCTGTGCAGCGGGAACGACCTCGGACCACCATGGGCCGAGAAAACCACCGACACATGGGGCCGGACACTCAGGGTCGGGGAAAAATTCAATATATATCTGGTGATATCTCGGGTGCTCTTACAGATAGCGCACTAAACCAAAGTGAATTATCTGCAGGGGGCCCTGGTGCATGAACCTGTGCAGTGGGAACGACCTCGGACCACCAGGGGCCGAGAAAACCACCGACACATGGGGCCGGACTGTCAGGGTCAAGGAAAAATCCAATATATATCTGGCGATATCTCGGGTGCTATTACAGATAGCGCAATAAATCAAAGTGCATTGTCTGTAGGAGGCCCTGGCGCATGTATCTGTGCAGCGGGAACGACCTCGGACCACCAGGGGCCGACAAAACCACCGTCTCATGGAGTCGGACACTCAGGGTCAGGGAAAAATCCAATATATATCTGGTGATATCTCGGGTGCTATTACAGATAGTGCAATAAATCAAAGTGCATTGTCTGTAGGAGGCACTGGCGAATGAATCTGTGCAATGGGATCGACCTCGGACCACCAGGGGCCGAGAAAATTACAGATATTCGGAATCCGTCACCCAAGGTCATGTAAAAACCCAGCATATATCTGGTGATATCTCGGGTGCTATTACAGATAGCGCAATAAACCAAAGTGAATTGTCTGCAGGAAGCCCTGGCGCATGAATCTGTGCAGCGGGAACGACCTCGGACCACCAGGGGCCGAGACAACCACCGTCCCATTGGGTCGCACTGTCAGGGTCAGCGAAGAATCCAATATATATCTGGTGATATCTCGGGTGCTATTAGAGATAGCGCAATAAATCAAAGTGCATTGCCTGTAGGGGGCCCTGGCGCATGAATCTGCGCAGCGGGATTGACCTCGGACCACCAGGGGCCGAGAAAATCACCGTCTCATGGGGCCGGGCTGTCAGGGTCAGGGAAAAATCCAATATATATCTGGTGATATCTCGGGTGCTATTACAGATAACGCAACAAATCAAAGTGCATTGTCTGTAGGAGGCACTGGCGAATGAATCTGTGCAGCAGGAACGACCTCGGACCACCATGGGCCGAGAAAATTACAGATATTCGGAATCCGTCGCCCAAGGTCATGTAAAAATCCAGCATACATCAGGTGATATCTCGGGTACTATTAGAGATAGCGCAATAAACCAAAGTGCATTGTCTATAGGAGGCCCTGGCGCATGAATCTGTGCATCGGGAACGACCTCGGACCACCAGGGGCCGAGAAAACCACCGTCTCATGGGGCCGGACACTCAGGGTCAGGGGAAAATCCAATATATATCTGGTGATATCTCGGGTGCTATTAGAGATAGCGCAATAAATCAAAGTGCATTATCTGCAGGAGGCCCTGGCGCATGAAGCTGTGCAGCAGTAACGATCTCGGACCACCAGGGGCCGCGAAAACTACCGTCTCATGGGGTCGGACACTCAGGGTCAGGGAAAAATCCAATATATATCTGCTGATATCTCGGGTGCTATTACAGATAGCGCAATAAATCAGAGTGCATTGTCTGCAGGAGGCCCTGGCGCATGAATCAGTGCAGCGGGATCGACCTCGGATCATCAGGGGCCGAGAAAATCACCGTCTCATGGGGCCGGACTTTTAGGGTCAAGGAAAAATCCAATATATATCTGGTGATATCTCGGGTGCTATTACAGATAGCGCAATAAATCAGAGTGCATTGTCTGCAGGAGGCACTGGCGAATGAATCTGTGCAGCAGGAACGACCTCGGACCACCAGGGGCCGAGAAAATTACAGATATTCGGAATCCGTCGCCCAAGGTCATGTAAAAATCCAGCATACATCTGGTGATATCTCGGGTACTATTAGAGATAGCGCAATAAACCAAAGTGCATTGCCTGTAGGAGGCCCTGGCGCATGAATCTGTGCATCGGGAACGACCTCGGACCACCAGGGGCCGAGAAAACCACCGTCTCATGGGGCCGGACACTCAGGGTCAGGGGAAAATCCAATATATATCTGGTGATATCTGGGCTGCTATTACAGATAGCGCACTAACCCAAAGTGAATCATCTGCAGGGGGTCCTGGCGCATGAATCTGTGCAGCGGGATCGACATCGGACCACGAGGGACCGAGAAAACCATCGACACATGGGGTCGGACACTCAAGGTCAGGGAAAAATCCAATATATATCTGGTGATATCTCGGGTGCTATTACAGATAGCGGAATAAATCAAAGTGCATTGTCTGTAGGAGTCCCTGGCGCATGAATCCGTCCAGCGGGAACGACCTCGGAGCACGAAGGACCGAGAAAACCATCGAAACATGGGGCCGCACTGTCAGGGTCAGGGAAATATCCAATACATATCTGGTGATATCTCGGGTGCTGTTAGAGATAGAGCAATAAACCTAAGTGCATTGTCTGCAGGAGGCCCTAGCGCATGAATCTGTGTAGCGGGAACGACCTCGGACCAGCAGGGGCCGACAAAAACAGCGTCTCATGGAGTCGGACACTCAGGGTCAAAGAAAAATCCAATACATATCTGGTGATATCTCGGTTGCTATTAGAGATAGCGCAATAAACCTAAGTGCATTGTCTGCAGGAGGCCCTGGCGCATGAATCTGTGCAGCAGGAACGACCTCGGACCACCAGGGGCCGACAAAACCACCGTCTCATGGAGTCGGACACTCAGGGACAGGGAAAAATCCAATATATATCTGGTGATATCTCGGGTGCTATTAGAGATAGCGCAATAAATCAGAGTGCATTGTCTGCAGGAGGCCCTGGCGCATGAATCAGTGCAGCGGGATCGACCTCGGATCATCAGGGGCCGAGAAAATCACCGTCTCATGGGGCCGGACTTTTAGGGTCAAGGAAAAATCCAATATATATCTGGTGATATCTCGGGTGCTATTACAGATAGCGCAATAAATCAGAGTGCATTGTCTGCAGGAGGCACTGGCGAATGAATCTGTGCAGCAGGAACGACCTCGGACCACCAGGGGCCGAGAAAATTACAGATATTCGGAATCCGTCGCCCAAGGTCATGTAAAAATCCAGCATACATCTGGTGATATCTCGGGTACTATTAGAGATAGCGCAATAAACCAAAGTGCATTGCCTGTAGGAGGCCCTGGCGCATGAATCTGTGCATCGGGAACGACCTCGGACCACCAGGGGCCGAGAAAACCACCGTCTCATGGGGCCGGACACTCAGGGTCAGGGGAAAATCCAATATATATCTGGTGATATCTGGGCTGCTATTACAGATAGCGCACTAACCCAAAGTGAATCATCTGCAGGGGGTCCTGGCGCATGAATCTGTGCAGCGGGATCGACATCGGACCACGAGGGACCGAGAAAACCATCGACACATGGGGTCGGACACTCAAGGTCAGGGAAAAATCCAATATATATTTGGTGATATCTCGGGTGCTATTACAGATAGCGCAATAAATCAAAGTGCATTGTCTGTAGGAGGCCCTGGCGCATGAATCTGTGCAGCGGGAACGACCTCGGACCACCAGGGCTCGAGAAAACCACCGTCTCATGGGGCCGGACACTCAGGGTCAGGGAAAAATCCAATATATATCTGGTGATATCTCGGGTGCTATAAGAGATAGCGCAATAAACCAAAGTGCATTGTCTGCAGGAGGCCCTGGCGCATGATTCTGGGCAGCGGGAACGACCTCAGGCCAACAGGGGCCGAGAAAACCACCGACACATGGGGCCGGACACTCACGGTCGGGGAAAAATTCAATATATATCTGGTGATATCTCGGGTGCCCTTACAGATAGCGCAATAAAAGAAAGTGCATCGTCTGCAGGAGGCCCTGGCGCATGAATCTGTGCAGCGGGAACGACCTCGGACCCCCAGGGCTCGAGAAAACCACCGTCTCATGGGGCCGGACACTCAGGGTCAGGGAAAAATCCAATATATATCTGGTGATATCTCGGGTGCTATTAGAGGTAGCGCAATAAATCAAAGTGAATTATCTGCAGGAGGCCCTGGCGCATGAAGCTGTGCAGCGGTAACAATCTCGGACCACCAGGGGCCGCGAAAACTACCGTCTCATGGTGTCGGACACTCAGGTTCAGGGAAAAATCCAATATATATCTGGTGATATCTCGGGTGCTATTAGAGATAGCGCAATAAACCTAAGTGCATTGTCTGCAGGAGGCCCTGGCGCATGAATCTGTGCAGCGGGATCGACCTCGGACCACGAGGGACCGAGAAAACCATCGACACATGGGGCCGGACAGTCAGGGTCAAGGAAAAATCCAATATATATCTGGTGATATCTCGGGTGCTATTACAGATAGCGCAATAAATCAAAGTGCATTGTCTGTAGGAGTCCCTGGCGCATGAATCTGTGCCGCGGGAACGACCTCGGACCACCAGGGGCCGATAAAATCACCGTCTCATGGGGCCGGACTGTCAGGGTCAGGGAAGAATCCAATACAAATCTGGTGATATCTCGGGTGCTATTAGAGATAGCGCAATAAACCTAAGTGCATTGTCTGCAGGAGGCCCTGGCGCATGAATCTGTTCATCGGGAACGACCTCGGACCACCAGGCGCCGAGAAAATCACCGTCTCATGGGGCCGGACTGTCAGGGTCAGTGAAAAATCCAATATATATCTGGTGATATCTCGGGTGCTATTACAGATAGCGCAGTAGATCAAAGTGCATTGTCTGTAGGAGGCCCTGGCGCATGAATCTGTTCAGCGGGATCGACCTCGGACCACCAGGGGCCGAGGAAACCACCGTCTCATGGGGCCGTACACTCAGGGTCAGGGGAAAATCCAATATATATCCGGTGATATCTCGGGTGCTATTAGAGATAGGGCAGTAAACCAAAGTGAATTATCTACAGGAGGCCCTGGCGCATGAATCTGTGCAGCGGGAATGACATAGGACCACCAGGGGCCGAGAAAACCACCGTCTCATGGGGCCGTACACCCAAGGTCATGTAAAAATCCAGCATTTATCTGGTGATATCTCGGGTGCTATCAGAGATAGCGCAATGAATCAAAGTGCATTGTCTGTAGGAGGCCCTGGCGCATGAATCTGTGCATCGGGAACGACCTCGGACCACCAGGGGCCGAGAAAACCACCGTCTCATGGGGCCGGGCACTCAGGGTCAGGGGAAAATCCAATATATATCTGGTGATATCTCGGGTGCTATTACAGATAGCGGAATAAATCAAAGTGCATTGTCTGTAGGAGTCCCTGGCGCATGAATCCGTCCAGCGGGAACGACCTCGGAGCACGAGGGACCGAGAAAACCATCGAAACATGGGGCCGCACTGTCAGGGTCAGGGAAATATCCAATACATATCTGGTGATATCTCGGTTGCTATTAGAGATAGCGCAATAAACCTAAGTGCATTGTCTGCAGGAGGCCCTGGCGCATGAATCTGTGCAGCAGGAACGACCTCGGACCACCAGGGGCCGACAAAACCACCGTCTCATGGAGTCGGACACTCAGGGACAGGGAAAAATCCAATATATATCTGGTGATATCTCGGGTGCTATTACAGATAACGCAATAAATCAAAGTGCATTGTCTGTAGGAGGCACTGGCGAATGAATCTGTGCAGCGGGATCGACCTCGGACCACCAGGGGCCGAGAAAACCACCGACACATGGGGCCGGACACTCACGGTCGGGGAAAAATTCAATATATATCTGGTGATATCTCGGGTGCTATTACAGATAGCGCAATAAATCAAAGTGCATTGTCTGTAGGAGGCCCTGGCGCATGAATCTGTGCAGCGGGAACGACCTCGGACCACCAGGGGCCGAGAAAATTACAGATATTCGGAATCCGTCGCCCAAGGTCATGTAAAAATCCAGCATACATCTGGTGATATCTCGGGTACTATTAGAGATAGCGCAATAAACCAAAGTGCATTGCCTGTAGGAGGCCCTGGCGCATGAATCTGTGCATCGGGAACGACCTCGGACCACCAGGGGCCGAGAAAACCACCGTCTCATGGGGCCGGACACTCAGGGTCAGGGGAAAATCCAATATATATCTGGTGATATCTGGGGTGCTATTACAGATAGCGCACTAACCCAAAGTGAATCATCTGCAGGGGGTCCTGGCGCATGAATCTGTGCAGCGGGATCGACATCGGACCACGAGGGACCGAGAAAACCATCGACACATGGGGTCGGACACTCAAGGTCAGGGAAAAATCCAATATATATCTGGTGATATCTCGGGTGCTATTAGAGATAGCGCAATAAATCAAAGTGAATTATCTGCAGGAGGCCCTGGCGCATGAAGCTGTGCAGCGGTAACAATCTCGGACCACCAGGGGCCGCGAAAACTACCGTCTCATGGGGTCGGACACTCAGGTTCAGGGAAAAATCCAATATATATCTGGTGATATCTCGGGTGCTATTAGAGATAGCGCAATAAACCAAAGTGCATTGTCTGCAGGAGGCCCTGGCGCATGAATCTGTGCAGCGGGATCGACCTCGGACCACGAGGGACCGAGAAAACCATCGACACATGGGGCCGGACTGTCAGGGTCAAGGAAAAATCCAATATATATCTGGTGATATCTCGGGTGCTATTACAGATAGCGCAATAAATCAAAGTGCATTGTCTGTAGGAGGCCCTGGCGCATGTATCTGTGCAGCGGGAACGACCTCGGACCACCAGGGGCCGACAAAACCACCGTCTCATGGAGTCGGACACTCAGGGTCAGGGAAAAATCCAATATATATCTGGTGATATCTCGGGTGCTATTACAGATAACGCAATAAATCAAAGTGCATTGTCTGTAGGAGGCACTGGCGAATGAATCTGTGCAGCCGGAACGACCTCGGACCACCAGGGGCCGAGAAAATTACAGATATTCGGAATCCGTCGCCCAAGGTCATGTAAAAATCCAATATACATCTGGTGATATCTCGGGTACTATTAGAGATAGCGCAATAAACCAAAGTGCATTGTCTGCAGGAGGCCCTGGCGCATGAATCTGTGCAGCGGGATCGACCTCGGACCACCAGGGGCCGAGAAAATCACCGTCTCATGGGGCCGGACTGTCAGGGTCAGGGAAAAATCCAATATGTATTTGGTGATATCTCGGGTGATATTACAGATAGCGCAATAAATCTAAGTGCATTGTCTGTAGGAGGCCCTGGCGCATGAATCTGTGCAGCGGGAACGACCTCGGACCACCATGGGCCGAGAAAACCACCGACACATGGGGCCGGACACTCAGGGTCGGGGAAAAATTCAATATATATCTGGTGATATCTCGGGTGCTCTTACAGATAGCGCACTAAACCAAAGTGAATTATCTGCAGGGGGCCCTGGTGCATGAACCTGTGCAGTGGGAACGACCTCGGACCACCAGGGGCCGAGAAAACCACCGACACATGGGGCCGGACTGTCAGGGTCGGAGAAAAATCCAATATATATCTGGCGATATCTCGGGTGCTATTACAGATAGCGCAATAAATCAAAGTGCAGTGTCTGTAGGAGGCCCTAGCGCATGAATCTGTGCAGCGGGAACGACCTCGGACCACCAGGGGCCGAGAAAACTACCGTCTCATGGGGCCGGACACTCAGGGTCAGGGAAAAATCCAATATATATCTGTTGATATCTCGGGTGCTATTACAGATAGCGCAATTAATCAAAGTGCATTGTCTGTAGGAGGCCCTGGCGCATGAATCTGTGCAGCGGGATCGACCTCGGACCACCAGGGGCCGAGAAAATCACCGTCTCATGGGGCCGGACTGTCAGGGTCAGGGAAAAATCCAATATGTATTTGGTGATATCTCGGGTGCTATTACAGATAGCGCAATAAATCTAAGTGCATTGTCTGTAGGAGGCCCTGGCGCATGAATCTGTGCAGCGGGAACGACCTCGGACCACCATGGGCCGAGAAAACCACCGACACATGGGGCCGGACACTCAGGGTCGGGGAAAAATTCAATATATATCTGGTGATATCTCGGGTGCTCTTACAGATAGCGCACTAAACCAAAGTGAATTATCTGCAGGGGGCCCTGGTGCATGAACCTGTGCAGTGGGAACGACCTCGGACCACCAGGGGCCGAGAAAACCACCGACACATGGGGCCGGACTGTCAGGGTCAAGGAAAAATCCAATATATATCTGGCGATATCTCGGGTGCTATTACAGATAGCGCAATAAATCAAAGTGCATTGTCTGTAGGAGGCCCTGGCGCATGTATCTGTGCAGCGGGAACGACCTCGGACCACCAGGGGCCGACAAAACCACCGTCTCATGGAGTCGGACACTCAGGGTCAGGGAAAAATCCAATATATATCTGGTGATATCTCGGGTGCTATTACAGATAGTGCAATAAATCAAAGTGCATTGTCTGTAGGAGGCACTGGCGAATGAATCTGTGCAATGGGATCGACCTCGGACCACCAGGGGCCGAGAAAATTACAGATATTCGGAATCCGTCACCCAAGGTCATGTAAAAACCCAGCATATATCTGGTGATATCTCGGGTGCTATTACAGATAGCGCAATAAACCAAAGTGAATTGTCTGCAGGAAGCCCTGGCGCATGAATCTGTGCAGCGGGAACGACCTCGGACCACGTGGGACCGAGGAAACCATCGACTCATGGGGCCGGACTGTCAGGGTCAGGGAAAAATCCAATATGTATTTGGTGATATCTCGGGTGATATTACAGATAGCGCAATAAATCTAAGTGCATTGTCTGCAGGAGGCCCTGGCGCATGAATCTGTGCAGCGGGAACGACCTCGGACCACCATGGGCCGAGAAAACCACCGACACATGGGGCCGGACACTCAGGGTCGGGGAAAAATTCAATATATATCTGGTGATATCTCGGGTGCTCTTACAGATAGCGCACTAAACCAAAGTGAATTATCTGCAGGGGGCCCTGGTGCATGAACCTGTGCAGTGGGAACGACCTCGGACCACCAGGGGCCGAGAAAACCACCGACACATGGGGCCGGACTGTCAGGGTCGGAGAAAAATCCAATATATATCTGGCGATATCTCGGGTGCTATTACAGATAGCGCAATAAATCAAAGTGCAGTGTCTGTAGGAGGCCCTAGCGCATGAATCTGTGCAGCGGGAACGACCTCGGACCACCAGGGGCCGAGAAAACTACCGTCTCATGGGGCCGGACACTCAGGGTCAGGGAAAAATCCAATATATATCTGTTGATATCTCGGGTGCTATTACAGATAGCGCAATTAATCAAAGTGCATTGTCTGTAGGAGGCCCTGGCGCATGAATCTGTGCAGCGGGATCGACCTCGGACCACCAGGGGCCGAGAAAATCACCGTCTCATGGGGCCGGACTGTCAGGGTCAGGGAAAAATCCAATATGTATTTGGTGATATCTCGGGTGCTATTACAGATAGCGCAATAAATCTAAGTGCATTGTCTGTAGGAGGCCCTGGCGCATGAATCTGTGCAGCGGGAACGACCTCGGACCACCATGGGCCGAGAAAACCACCGACACATGGGGCCGGACACTCAGGGTCGGGGAAAAATTCAATATATATCTGGTGATATCTCGGGTGCTCTTACAGATAGCGCACTAAACCAAAGTGAATTATCTGCAGGGGGCCCTGGTGCATGAACCTGTGCAGTGGGAACGACCTCGGACCACCAGGGGCCGAGAAAACCACCGACACATGGGGCCGGACTGTCAGGGTCGGAGAAAAATCCAATATATATCTGGCGATATCTCGGGTGCTATTACAGATAGCGCAATAAATCAAAGTGCAGTGTCTGTAGGAGGCCCTAGCGCATGAATCTGTGCAGCGGGAACGACCTCGGACCACCAGGGGCCGAGAAAACTACCGTCTCATGGGGCCGGACACTCAGGGTCAGGGAAAAATCCAATATATATCTGGTGATATCTCGGGTGCTATTACAGATAGTGCAATAAATCAAAGTGCATTGTCTGTAGGAGGCCCTGGCGCATGAATCTGTGCAATGGGATCGACCTCGGACCACCAGGGGCCGAGAAAATTACAGATATTCGGAATCCGTCACCCAAGGTCATGTAAAAACCCAGCATATATCTGGTGATATCTCGGGTGCTATTACAGATAGCGCAATAAACCAAAGTGAATTGTCTGCAGGAAGCCCTGGCGCATGAATCTGTGCAGCGGGAACGACCTCGGACCACGTGGGACCGAGGAAACCATCGACTCATGGGGCCGGACTGTCAGGGTCAGGGAAAAATCCAATATATATCTGGTGATATCTCGGGTGCTATTAGAGATAGCGCAATAAATCTAAGTGCATTGTCTGCAGGAGGCTCTGGCGCATGAATCTGTGCAGCGGGATCGACCTCGGACCACCAGGGGCCGAGAAAATCACCGTCTCATGAGTCCGGACTGTCAGGGTCAGGGAAAAATCCAATATATCTCTGGTGATATCGCGGGTGCTATTAGAGATAGCGCAATAAATCAAAGTGCATTGTCTGCAGGAGGCCCTGGCGCATGAATCTGTTCAGCGGGATTGACCTGGGACAACGAGGGACCGAGAAAACCACCGTCTCATGGGGCCGGGCACCCAATGTCAGGGGAAAATCCAATATATATATGGTGATATCTCGGGTGCTATTACAGATAAGGCAATAAATCAAAGTGCATTGTCTGCAGGAGGCCCTGGCGCATGAATCTGTGCAGCGGGAACGACCTCGGACCACCAGGGGCCGAGAAAATTACAGATATTCGGAATCCGTCACCCAAGGTCATGTAAAAATCCAGCATATATCTGGTGATATCTCGGGTGCTATTACAGATAGCGCAATAATCCAAAGTGAATTGTCTGCAGGAAGCCCTGGCGCATGAATCTGTGCAGCGGGAACGACCTCGGACCACCAGGGGCCGAGAAAACCACCGTCTCATGGGGCCGGGCACTCAATGTAAGGGGAAAATCCAATATATATATGGTGATATCTCGGGTGCTATTACAGATAGCGCAATAAATCGAAGTTCATTGTCTGTAGGAGGCCCTGGCGCATGAATCTGTCAGCGGGATCGATCTCGGACCACCAGGGACCGAGAAAACCATCGACACATGGGGCCGGACAGTCAGGGTCAGGGAAAAATCCAATATATATCTGGTGATATAGCGGGTGCTATTAGAGATAGCGCAATAAACCAAAGTGCATTGTCTGCAGGAGGCCCTGGCGCATGGATCTGTGCAGCGGGAAAGACCTCGGACCACCAGGGGCCGAGAAAATCACTGTCTCATGGGGCCGGACCGTCAGGGTCAGGGAAAAATCCAATATATATCTGGTGATATCCCGGGTGCTATTAGAGATAGCGCAATAAATCAAAGTGAATTATCTGCAGGTGGCCCTGGCGCATGAATCTGTGCAGCGGGATCGACCTCGGACCACGAGGGACCGAGAAAATCACCGTCTCATGGGGCCGGACTGTCTGGGTCAGTGAAAAATCCAATATATATCTGGTGATATCTCCGGTGCTATTAGAGATAGCGCAATAAATCAAAGTGCATTGTCTGTAGGAGGCACTGGCGAATGAATCTGTGCAGCAGGAACGACCTCGGACCACCAGGCGCCGAGGAAACTACCGTCTCATGGGGCCGGACACTCAGGGTCAGGGAAAAATCCAATATATATCTGGTGATATCTCGGGTGCTATTACAGATAACGCAATAAATCAAAGTGCATTGTCTGTAGGAGGCACTGGCGAATGAATCTGTGCAGCAAGAACGACCTCGGACCACCAGGCGCCGAGAAAATTACAGATATTCGGAATCCGTCACCGAAGGTCATGTAAAAATCCAGCATATATCTGGTGATATCTGGGGTGCTATTACAGATAGCGCAATAATCCAATGTGAATTGTCTGTAGGAGGCCCTGGCGCATGAATCTGTGCAGCGGGATCGACCTCGGGCCACCAGGGGCCGAGAAAATCACCGTCTCGTGGGGCCGGACCGATAGGGTCAAGTAAAAATCCAATATATATCTGGTGAAATCTCGGGTGCTATTAGAGATAGCGAAATAAATCAAAGTGCATTGTCTGCAGGAGGCCCTGGCACATGAATTTGTTCAGCGGGATCTACCTCGGACAACGAGGGACCGGGAAAACCATCGACACATGGGGCCGGACCGTCAGGGTCAGGGAAAAATCCAATATATATCTGGTGATATCTCGGGTGCTATTACAGATAGCGCAATAAATCAAAGTGCATTGTCTGTAGGAGGCCCTGGCGCATGAATCTGTGCAGCGGGATCGACCTCGGACCACCAGGGGCCGAGAAAACCACCGACACATGGGGCCGGACTCTCAGGGTCGGGGAAAAATTCAATATATATCTGGTGATATCTCGGGTGCTCTTACAGATAGCGCACTAAACCAAAGTAAATTATCTGCAGGAAGCCCTGGCGCATGAATCTGTTCGGCGGGATCGACCTCGGACCACGAGGGACCGAGAAAACCATCGACACATGGTGCCGGACTGTCAGGGTCAGGGAAAAATCCAATATATATCTGGTGATATCTCGGGTGCTATTACGGACAGCGCAATAAATCAAAGTGCATTGTCAGTAGGAGGCCCTGGCGCATGAATCTGTGCAGCGGGATCGACCTCGGACCACGAGGGACCGAGAAAACCATCGACACATGGGGCCGGACTGTCAGGGTCAGGGAAAAATCCAATATATATCTGTTGACATCTCGGGTGCTATTAGAGATAGCGCAATAAATCCAAGTGCATTGTCTGCAGGAGGCCCTGGCGCATGAATCTGTGCAGCGGGAACGACCTCGGACCACCATGGGCCGAGAAAACCATCGTCACATGGAGTCGGACACTCAGGGTCAGGGAAAAATCCAATATATATCCTGGTGATATCTCGGGTGCTATTACAGATAGCGCAATAAATCAAAGTGCATTGTCTGTAGGAGGCCCTGGCGCATGAATCTGTGCAGCGGGAACGACCTCGGACCACCATGGGCCGAGAAAACCACCGACACATGGGGCCGGACTGTCTGGGTCAGTGAAAAATCCAATATATATCTGGTGATATCTCCGGTGCTATTAGAGATAGCGCAATAAATCAAAGTGCATTGTCTGTAGGAGGCACGGGCGAATGAATCTGTGCAGCGGGAACGACCTGGGACCACCAGTGGCCGAGAAAACCACCGACACATGGGGCCGGACTGTCAGGGTCAGGGAAAAATCCAATATATATCTGGTGATATCTCGGGTGCTATTACAGATAGCGCAATAAACCAAAGTGCATTGTCTGCAGGAGGCCCTGGCGCATGAATCTGAGGAGCGGGAACGACCTCGGACCACCAGGGGCCGAGAAAATCACCGTCTCATGGGGCCGGACTGGCAGGGTCAGGGAAAAATCCAATATATATCTGGTGATGTCTCGGGTGCTATTACAGATAGCGCAATAAACCAAAGTGCATTGTCTGTAGTTGGCACTGGCGAATGAATCTGTGCAGCAGGAACGACCTCGGACCACCAGGCGCCGAGAATATTACAGATATTCGGAATCCGTCACCCAAGGTCATGTAAAAATCCAGCATATATCTGGTGACATCTTGGGTGCTATTACAGATAGCGCAATAAACCAAAGTGAATTGTCTGCAGGAAGCCCTGGGGCATGAATCTGTTCAGCGCGATCGACCTCGGACCACGATGGACCGAGAAAACCGTGGACACATGGGGCCGGACTGTCAGGGTCAGGGAAAAATCAAATATATATCTGGTGATTTCTCGGGCGCTGTTAGAGATAGCGCAATAAACCAAAGTGAATTATCTATAGGAGGCCCTGGCGCATGAATCTGTGCAACGGGAACGACCTTGGACCACCAGGGGCCGAGAAAACCACCATCTCATGGGGCCGGACTCTCAGGGTCAGGGGAAAATCCAATATAAATCTGGTGATATCTCGGGTGCTAATACAGATAGCGCGCTAATCCAAAGTGAATTATCTGCAGGAGGCCCTGGCGCATGAATCTGTGCAGCGGGTTCGACCTCGGACTACCAGGGGCCGAGAAAACCACCGACACATGGGGCCGGGCTGTCAGTGTCAGGGAAAAATCCAATATGTATCTGGTGATATCTCGGGTGCTATTAGAGATAGCGCAATAAACCAAAGTCAATTATCTATAGGAGGCCCTGGCGCATGAATCTGTGCAGCGGGAACGACCTCGGACTACCAGGGGCCGAGAAAACCACCGACACATGGGGCCGGACTGGCAGGGTCAGGGAAAAATCCAACATATATCTGGTGATATCTCGGGTGCTATTAGAGATAGCGCAATAAACCAAAGTGCATTGTCTGGAGGAGTCCCTGGCACATGAATCTGTGCAGCGGGAACGACCTCGGACCACCAGGGGCCGAGAAAACCACCGACACATGGGGCCGATCTGTCAGTGTCAGGGAAAAATCCAATATGTATCTGGTGATATCTCGGGTGCTATTAGAGATAGCGCAATAAACCAAAGTCAATTATCTATAGGAGGCCCTGGCGCATGAATCTGTGCAGCGGGAACGACCTCGGACCACCAGGGGCCGAGAAAATCACCGTCTCACTGGGCCGGACTGTCAGGGTCAGGGAAAAATCCAATATATATCTGGTGATATCTCGGGTGCTATTA
Source organism: Nomia melanderi (assembly GCF_051020985.1). Classification (NCBI taxonomy): domain Eukaryota; kingdom Metazoa; phylum Arthropoda; class Insecta; order Hymenoptera; family Halictidae; genus Nomia; species Nomia melanderi. Next base: position 4,997,945 of record NW_027475136.1, on the reverse strand, counting down.
CGGACAGAGCAATAAATCAAAGTGCATTGTCAGTAGGAGGCCCTGGCGCATGAATCTGTGCAGCGGGATCGACCTCGGACCACGAGGGACCGAGAAATCCATCGACACATGGGGCCGGACACTCAGGGTCGGGGAAAAATTCTATATATATCTGGTCATATATCGGGTGCTATTACAGATAGCGCAATAAATCAAAGTGCATTCTCTGCAGGAGGCCCTGGCGCATGAATGTGTGCAGCGGGAACGACCTCGGACCACGAGGGACCGAGAAATCCATCGACACATGGGGCCGGACTGTCAGGGTCAAGGAAAAATTCAATATATATCTGGTGATATCTCGGGTGCTATTAGAGATAGCGCAATAAATCAAAGTTCATTGTCTGAAGGAGGCCCTGGCGCATGAATCTGTGCAGCGGGAACGACCTCGGACCACCAGGGGCCGAGAAAACCACCGTCTCATGGGGCCGGGCACTCAATGTCAGGGGAAAATCCAATATATATATGGTGATATCTCGGGTGCTATTACAGATAGCGCAATAAATCAAAGTGCATTGTCTGCAGGAGGACCTGGCGCATGAATCTGTGCAGCGGGGACGACCTCGGACCACCAGGGGCCGAGAAAACCACCGACACATGGGGCCGGACACTCAGGGTCGGGGAAAAATTCAATATATATCTGGTGACATCTCGGGTGCTCTTACAGATAGCGCACTAAACCAAAGTAAATTATCTGCAGGAAGCCCTGGCGCATGAATCTGTTCGGCGGGATCGACCTCGGACCACGAGGGACCGAGAAAACCATCGACACATGGTGCTGGACTGTCAGGGTCAGGGAAAAATCCAATATATATCTGGTGATATCTCGGGTGCTATTACGGACAGCGCAATAAATCAAAGTGCATTGTCAGTAGGAGGCCCTGACGCATGAATCTGTGCAGCGGGATCGACCTCGGACCACGAGGGACCGAGAAATCCATCGATACATGGGGCCGGACACTCAGGGTCGGGGAAAAATTCAATATATATCTGGTGATATATCGGGTGCTATTACAGATAGCGCAATAAATCAAAGTGCATTGTCTGTAGGAGGCCCTGGCGCAAGAATCTGTGCAGCGGGAACAACCTCGGACCACCAGGGGCCGAGAAAATCACCGTCTCATGAGGCCGGATTGTCAGGGTCAGGGAAAAAACCAATATATATCTGGTGATATCTCGGGTGCTATTAGAGATAGCGCAATAAACCAAAGTGCATTGTCTGGAGGAGTCCCTGGCACATGAATCTGTGCAGCGGGAACGACCTCGGACCACCAGGGGCCGAGAAAACCACCGACACATGGGGCCGATCTGTCAGTGTCAGGGAAAAATCCAATATGTATCTGGTGATATCTCGGGTGCTATTAGAGATAGCGCAATAAACCAAAGTCAATTATCTATAGGAGGCCCTGGCGCATGAATCTGTGCAGCGGGAACGACCTCGGACCACCAGGGGCCGAGAAAATCACCGTCTCACTGGGCCGGACTGTCAGGGTCAGGGAAAAATCCAATATATATCTGGTGATATCTCGGGTGCTATTACGGACAGCGCAATAAATCAAAGTGCATTGTCAGTAGGAGGCCCTGGCGCATGAATCTGTGCAGCGGGATCGACCTCGGACCACGAGGGACCGAGAAATCCATCGACACATGGGGCCGGACACTCAGGGTCGGGGAAAAATTCTATATATATCTGGTCATATATCGGGTGCTATTACAGATAGCGCAATAAATCAAAGTGCATTGTCTGTAGGATGCACTGGCGAATGAATCTGTGCAGCCGGAACGACCTCGGACCACGAGGGACCGAGAAATCCATCGACACATGGGGCCGGACTGTCAGGGTCAAGGAAAAATTCAATATATATCTGGTGATATCTCGGGTGCTATTAGAGATAGCGCAATAAATCAAAGTGCATTCTCTGCAGGAGGCCCTGGCGCATGAATGTGTGCAGCGGGAACGACCTCGGACCACGAGGGACCGAGAAATCCATCGACACATGGGGCCGGACTGTCAGGGTCAAGGAAAAATTCAATATATATCTGGTGATATCTCGGGTGCTATTACAGATAGCGCATTAAATCAAAGTGCATTGTCTGCAGGAGGCCTTGGCGCATGAATCTGTGTAGCGGGAACGACCTCGGACCACCAGGGGCCGAGAAAACCACCGTCTCATGTTTTCGGACTGTCAGGGTCAGGGAAAAATCCAATATATATCTGGTGATATCTCGGGTGCTATTAGAGATACCGCAATAAACCAAAGTGCATTGTCTGCAGGAGGACCTGGCGCATGAAACTGTGCTGCGGGATCGACCTCGGACCACCAGGGACCGAGAAAACCATCGACACATGGGGCCGGACTGTCAGGGTCAGGGAAAAATCCAATATATATCTGGTGATATCGCGGGTGCTATTCGAGATAGCGCAATAAATCAAAGTGCATTGTCTGCAGGAGGCCCTGGCGCATGAATCTGTGCAGCGGGATCGACCTCGGACCACGAGGGACCGAGAAATCCATCGACACATGGGGCCGGACACTCAGGGTCGGGGAAAAATTCAATATATATCTGGTGATATATCGGGTGCTATTAGAGATAGCGCAATAAATCAAAGTTCATTGTCTGAAGGAGGCCCTGGCGCATGAATCTGTGCAGCGGGAACGACCTCGGACCACCAGGGGCCGAGAAAACCACCGTCTCATGGGGCCGGGCACTCAATGTCAGGGGAAAATCCAATATATATATGGTGATATCTCGGGTGCTATTACAGATAGCGCAATAAATCAAAGTGCATTGTCTGCAGGAGGACCTGGCGCATGAATCTGTGCAGCGGGGACGACCTCGGACCACCAGGGGCCGAGAAAACCACCGACACATGGGGCCGGACACTCAGGGTCGGGGAAAAATTCAATATATATCTGGTGACATCTCGGGTGCTCTTACAGATAGCGCACTAAACCAAAGTAAATTATCTGCAGGAAGCCCTGGCGCATGAATCTGTTCGGCGGGATCGACCTCGGACCACGAGGGACCGAGAAAACCATCGACACATGGTGCTGGACTGTCAGAATCAGGGAAAAATCCAATATATATCTGGTGATATCTCGGGTGCTATTACGGACAGCGCAATAAATCAAAGTGCATTGTCAGTAGGAGGCCCTGACGCATGAATCTGTGCAGCGGGATCGACCTCGGACCACGAGGGACCGAGAAATCCATCGATACATGGGGCCGGACACTCAGGGTCGGGGAAAAATTCAATATATATCTGGTGATATATCGGGTGCTATTACAGATAGCGCAATAAATCAAAGTGCATTGTCTGTAGGAGGCCCTGGCGCAAGAATCTGTGCAGCGGGAACAACCTCGGACCACCAGGGGCCGAGAAAATCACCGTCTCATGAGGCCGGATTGTCAGGGTCAGGGAAAAAACCAATATATATCTGGTGATATCTCGGGTGCTATTAGAGATAGCGCAATAAACCAAAGTGCATTGTCTGCAGGAGGCCCTGGCGCATGAATGTGTGGAGCGGGAACGACCTCGGAGCACCAGGGGCCGAGAAAACCACCGTCTCATGGTGCCGGACACTCAGGGTCAGGTGAAAATCCAATATATATATGGTGATATCTCGGGTGCTATTAGAGATAGCGCAATAAACCAAAGTGCATTGTCTGCAGGAGGCGCTGGCGCATGAATCTGTGCAGCGGGAACGACCTCGGACCACCAGGGGCCGAGAAAACCATCGACACATGGTACCGGACTGTCAGGGTCAGGGAAAAATCCAATATATATCTGGTGATATCTCGGGTGCTATTACAGATAGCGCAATAAATCAAACTGCATTGTCTGTAGGAGGCACTGGCGAATGAATCTGTGCAGCGGGAACGACCTGGGACCACCAGGGGCCGAGAAAACCACCGACACATGGGGCCGGACTGTCAGGGTCAGGGAAGAATCCTATATATATCTGGTGATATCTGCGGTGCTATTAGAGATAGCGCAATAAATCAAAATGCATTGTCTGTAGGAGGCATTGGCGAATGAATCTGTGCAGCAGGAACGACCTCGGACCACCAGGCGCCGATAAAGTTACAGATATTCGGAATCCGTCACCTAAGGTCATGTCAAAATCCAGCATATATCTGGCGATATCTCGGGTGCTATTACAGATAGCGCAATAAACCAAAGTGAATTGTCTGCAGGAAACCCTGGCGCATGAATCTGTTCAGCGGGATCGACCTCGGACCACGAGGGACCGAGAAAACCATCGACACATGGGGCCGGACTGTCAGGGTCAGGGAAAAATCCAATATATATCTGTTGATATCTCGGGTGCTATTAGAGATAGCGCAATAAATCAAAGTGCATTGTCTGTAGGAGGCCCGGGCGCATGAATATGTGCAGTGGGATCGACCTCGGACCACGAGGGACCGAGAAAACCATCGACACATGGGGCCGGACTGTCAGGGTCAGGGAAAAATGCAATATGTATCTGTTGATATCTCGGGAGTTATTAGAGATAGCTCAATAAACCAAAGTGCATTGTCTGCAGGAGGCCCAGGCGCATGAATCTGTGCAGCGGGATCGACCTCGGGCCACCAGGGGCCGAGAAAATCACCGTCTCGTGGTGCCGGACCGATAGGGTCAAGTAAAAATCCAATATATATCTGGTGAAATCTCGGGTGCTATTAGAGATAGCGAAATAAATCAAAGTGCATTGTCTGCAGGAGGCCCTGGCACATGAATTTGTTCAGCGGGATCTACCTCGGACAACGAGAGACCGGGAAAACCATCGACACATGGGGCCGGACCGTCAGGGTCAGGGAAAAATCCAATATATATCTGGTGATATCTCGGGTGCTATTACAGATAGCGCAATAAATCAAAGTGCATTGTCTGTAGGAGGCCCTGGCGCATGAATCTGTGCAGCGGGATCGACCTCGGACCACCAGGGGCCGAGAAAACCACCGACACATGGGGCCGGACTCTCAGGGTCGGGGAAAAATTCAATATATATCTGGTGATATCTCGGGTGCTCTTACAGATAGCGCACTAAACCAAAGTAAATTATCTGCAGGAAGCCCTGGCGCATGAATCTGTTCGGCGGGATCGACCTCGGACCACGAGGGACCGAGAAAACCATCGACACATGGTGCCGGACTGTCAGGGTCAGGGAAAAATCCAATATATATCTGGTGATATCTCGGGTGCTATTACGGACAGCGCAATAAATCAAAGTGCATTGTCAGTAGGAGGCCCTGGCGCATGAATCTGTGCAGCGGGATCGACCTCGGACCACGAGGGACCGAGAAAACCATCGACACATGGGGCCGGACTGTCAGGGTCAGGGAAAAATCCAATATATATCTGTTGACATCTCGGGTGCTATTACAGATAGCGCAATAAATCCAAGTGCATTGTCTGCAGGAGGCCCTGGCGCATGAATCTGTGCAGCGGGAACGACCTCGGACCACCATGGGCCGAGAAAACCATCGTCACATGGAGTCGGACACTCAGGGTCAGGGAAAAATCCAATATATATCCTGGTGATATCTCGGGTGCTATTACAGATAGCGCAATAAATCAAAGTGCATTGTCTGTAGGAGGCCCTGGCGCATGAATCTGTGCAGCGGGAACGACCTCGGACCACCATGGGCCGAGAAATCCACCGACACATGGGGCCGGACTGTCTGGGTCAGTGAAAAATCCAATATATATCTGGTGATATCTCCGGTGCTATTAGAGATAGCGCAATAAATCAAAGTGCATTGTCTGTAGGAGGCACGGGCGAATGAATCTGTGCAGCGGGAACGACCTGGGACCACCAGTGGCCGAGAAAACCACCGACACATGGGGCCGGACTGTCAGGGTCAGGGAAAAATCCAATATATATCCTGGTGATATCTCGGGTGCTATTACAGATAGCGCAATAAATCAAAGTGCATTGTCTGTAGGAGGCCCTGGCGCATGAATCTGTCAGCGGGATCGATCTCGGACCACCAGGGGCCGAGAAAACCACCGTCTCATGGGGCCGGACACTCAGGGTCAGGGAAAAATCCAATATATATCTGGTGATATCTCGGGTGCTATTACAGATAGCGCAATAAATCAAAGTGCATTGTCTGTAGGAGGCCCTGGCGCATGAATCTGTCAGCGGGAACGACGTCGGACCACCAGGGGCCAAAAAAACTACCTTCTCATGGGGCCGGACACTCAGGGTCAGGGAAAAATCCAATATATATCTGGTGATATCTCGGGTGCTATTACAGATAGCGCAATAAATCAAAGTGCATTGTCTGTAGGGGGCCCTGGCGCATGAATCTGTGCAGCGGGAACGACCTCGGACCACCAGGGGCCGAGAATACCTCCGTCTCATGGGGTCGGACTGTCAGGGTCAGGGAAAAATCCGATATATATATGGTGATATCTCGGGTGCTATTAGAGATAGCGCATTAAATCAAAGTGAATTGTATGTAGGAGGCCCTGGCGCATGAATCTGTTTAGCGGGATCGACCTCGTACAACGAAGGACCGAGAAAACCACCGTCTCATGGGGCCGGGCACCCAATGTCAGGGGAAAATCCAATATATATATATGGTGATATCTCGGGTGCTATTACAGGTAAGGCAATAAATCAGAGTGCATTGTCTGCAGGAGGCCCTGGCGCATGAATCTGTGCAGCGGGATCGACCTCGGACCACGATGGACCGAGAAATCCATCGACACATGGGGCCGGACACTCAGGGTCGGGGAAAAATTCAATATATATCTGGTGATATCTCGGGTGCTATTACAGATAGCGCAATAAATCAAAGTGCATTGTCTGTAGGATGCACTGGCGAATGAATCTGTGCAGCCGGAACGACCTCGGACCACGAGGGACCGAGAAATCCATGGACACATGGGGCCGGACTGTCAGGGTCAAGGAAAAATTCAATATATATCTGGTGATATCTCGGGTGCTATTAGAGATAGCGCAATAAATCAAAGTGCATTCTCTGCAGGAGGCCCTGGCGCATGATTGTGTGCAGCGGGAACGACCTCGGACCACGAGGGACCGAGAAATCCATCGACACATGGGGCCGGACTGTCAGGGTCAAGGAAAAATCCAATATATTTCTGGTGATATTTCGGGTGCTATTAGAGATAGCGAAATAAATCAAAGTGCATTGTCTGCAGGAGGCTCTGGCGCATGAATCTGTGCAGCGGGATCGACCTCGGACCACCAGGGGCCGAGAAAATCACCGTCTCATGAGTCCGGACTGTCAGGGTCAGGGAAAAATCCAATATATATCTGGTGATATCGCGGGTGCTATTAGAGATAGCGCAATAAATCAAAGTGCATTGTCTGTAGGAGGCCCTGGCGCATGAATCTGTGCAATGGGATCGACCTCGGACCACCAGGGGCCGAGAAAATTACAGATATTCGGAATCCGTCACCCAAGGTCATGTAAAAATCCAGCATATATCTGGTGATATCTCGGGTGCTATTACAGATAGCGCAATAAATCAAAGTGCATTGTCTGCAGGAGGCCCTGGCGCATGAATCTGTGCAGCGGGAACGACCTCGGACCACCAGGGGCCGAGAAAACCACCGTCTCATGGGGTCGGACACTCAGGGTCAGGGAAAAATCCAATATAAATCTGGTGATATCTCGGGTGCTATTACAGATAGCGCAATAAATCAAAGTGCGTTGTCGGTAGGAGGCTCTGGGGCATGAATCTGTGCAGCGGAATCGACCTCGGACCACCAGGGGCCGAGAAAACCACCGTCTCATGGGGTCGGACTGTCAGGGTCAGGGAAAAACCAATATATATCTGGTGATATCTCGGCTGCTATTAGAGATAGCGCACTAAACCGAAGTGAATTATCTGCCGGAGGCCCTAGCGCATGAATCTGTGCAGCGGGAACGACCTCGGACCACCAGGGGCCGAGAAAACCACCGTCTCATGGGGCCGGGCACTCAATGTAAGGGGAAAATCCAATATATATATGGTGATATCTCGGGTGCTATTACAGATAGCGCAATAAATCGAAGTTCATTGTCTGTAGGAGGCCCTGGCGCATGAATCTGTGCAGCGGGAACGACCTCGGACCACCAGGGGCCGAGAAAACAACGGTCTCATGGGGCCGGGCACTCAATGTCAGTGGCAAATCATATATATATATATATGTGGTGATATCTCGGGTGCTATTACAGATAGCGCAATAAAACGAAGTGCATTGTCTGTAGGAGGCCCTGGCGCATGAATCTGTGCAATGGGATCGACCTCGGACCACCAGGGGCCGAGAAAATCACCGTCTCATGGGGCCGGACTGTCAGGGTCAGGGAAAAATCCAATATATATCTGGTGATATCTCGGGTGCTATTACAGATAGTGCAATAAATCAAAGTGCATTGTCTGTAGGAGGCCCAGGCGCAAGAATCTGTGCAATGGGATCGACCTCGGACCACCAGGCGCCGAGAAAATTACAGATATTCGGAATCCGTCACCCAAGGTCATGTAAAAACCCAGCATATATCTGTTGATATCTCGGGTGCTATTACAGATAGCGCAATAAACCAAAGTGAATTGTCTGCAGGAGGCTCTGGCGCATGAATCTGTGCAGCGGGATCGACCTCGGACCACCAGGGGCCGAGAAAATCACCGTCTCATGAGTCCGGACTGTCAGGGTCAGGGAAAAATCCAATATATATCTGGTGATATCGCGGGTGCTATTAGAGATAGCGCAATAAATCAAAGTGCATTGTCTGCAGGAGGCCCTGGCGCATGAATCTGTTCAGCGGGATTGACCTGGGACAACGAGGGACCGAGAAAACCATCGACACATGGGGCCGGACCGTCAGGGTCAGGTAAAAATCCAATATATATCTGGTGATATCTCGGGTGCTATTACAGATAGTGCAATAAATCAAAGTGCATTGTCTGTAGGAGGCCCTGGCGCATGAATCTGTGCAATGGGATCGACCTCGGACCACCAGGGGCCGAGAAAATTACAGATATTCGGAATCCGTCACCCAAGGTCAGGTAAAAATCCAATATATATCTGGTGATATCTCGGGTGCTATTACAGATAGTGCAATAAATCAAAGTGCATTGTCTGCAGGAGGCCCTAGCGCATGAATCTGTGCAGCGGGAACGACCTCGGACCACCAGCGGCCGAGAAAACCACCGTCTCAATGGGTCGGACTGTCAGGGTCGGAGAAAAATCCAATATATATCTGGCGATATCTCGGGTGCTATTACAGATATCGCAATAAATCAAAGTGCATTGTCTGCAGGAAGCCCTGGCGCATGAATCTGTGCAGCGGGAACGACCTCGGACCACCAGGGGCCGAGAAAACTACCGTCTCATGGGGCCGGACACTCAGGGTCAGGGAAAAATCCAATATATATCTGTTGATATCTCGGGTGCTATTACAGATAGCGCAATTAATCAAAGTGCATTGTCTGTAGGAGGCCCTGGCGCATGTATCTGTGCAGCGGTAACGACCTCGGACCAGCAGGGGCCGAGTAAACCACCGTCTCATGGGGTCGGACACTCAGGGTCAGGGAAAAATACAATATAAATCTGGTGATATCTCGGGTGCTATTACAGATAGCGCAATAAATCAAAGTGCATTGTCTGTAGGAGGCTCTGGCGCATGAATCTGTGCAGCGGAATCGACCTCGGACCACCAGGGGCCGAGAAAACCACCGTCTCATGGGGTCGGACTGTCAGGGTCAAGGAAAAATCCAATATATATCTGGTGACATCTCGGGTGCTATTAGAGATAGCGAAATAAATCAAAGTGCATTGTCTGCAGGAGGCCCTGGCGCATGAATCTGTGCAGCGGGAACGACCTCGGACCACCAGGGGCCGAGAAAACCACCGTCACATGGGGTAGGACTGTCAGGGTCAGGGAAAAATCCAATATATATCTGGTGATATCTCGGGTGCTATTAGAGATAGCGCAATAAATCAAAGTGCCTTGTCTGCAGGAGGCCCTAGCGCATGAATCTGTGCAGCGGGAACGACCTCGGACCGCCAGAGGCTGAGAAAATCACCGTCTCATGGGGCCGGACTGTCAGGGTCAGAGAAAAATCCAATATATATCTGGTGATATCTCGGGTGCTATTAGAGATAGCGCAATAAATCAAAGTGCATTGTCTGCAGGAGGCCCTAGCGCATGAATCTGTGCAGCGGGAACGACCTCGGACCAACAGGGGCCGAGAAAACTAACGTCTCATGTGTCCGGACACTCAGGCTCAGGGGAAAATCCAATATATATCTGGTGTTATCTCGGGTGCTATTACAGATAGCGCACTAAACCGAAGTGAATTATCTGCCGGAGGCCCTAGCGCATGAATCTGTGCAGTGGGAACGACATCGGACCGCCAGGGGCCGAGAAAACCACCGTCTCATGGGGTCGGACTGTCAGGGTCAGGGAAAAATTCAATATATATCTGGTGATATCTCGGGTGCTATTAGAGATAGCGCAATAAATCAAAGTGCATTGTCTGCAGGAGGCCCTGGCGCATGAATCTGTGCCGCGGGAACGACCTCGGACCTCCAGGCGCCGAGAAAACCACCGTCTCATGGGTTCGGACCCTCAAGGTCAGGGAGAAATCCAATATATATCTGGTGATATCTCGGGTGCTATGAGAGATAGCGCAATAAATCAAAGTGCATTGTCTGCAGGAGGCCCTGGCGCATGAATCTGTGCCGCGGGAACGACCTCGGACCTCCAGGCGCCGAGAAAACCACCGTCTCATGGGTTCGGACCCTCAAGGTCAGGGAAAAATCCAATATATATCTGGTGATATCTCGGGTGCTATTACAGATAGTGCAATAAATCAAAGTGCATTGTCTGTAGGAGGCCCTGGCGCAAGAATCTGTGCAATGGGATCGACCTCGGACCACCAGGCGCCGAGAAAATTACAGATATTCGGAATCCGTCACCCAAGGTCATGTAAAAACCCAGCATATATCTGGTGATATCTCGGGTGCTATTACAGATAGCGCAATAAACCAAAGTGAATTGTCTGCAGGAAGCCCTGGCGCATGAATCTGTGCAGCGGGAACGACCTCGGACCACGAGGGACCGAGGAAACCATCGACTCATGGGGCCGGACTGTCAGGGTCAGGGAAAAATCCAATATATATCTGGTGATATCTCGGGTGCTATTAGAGATAGCGCAATAAATCAAAGTGCATTGTCTGCAGGAGGCTCTGGCGCATGAATCTGTGCAGCGGGATCGACCTCGGACCACCAGGGGCCGAGAAAATCACCGTCTCATGAGTCCGGACTGTCAGGGTCAGGGAAAAATCCAATATATATCTGGTGATATCTTGGGTGCTATTACAGATAGTGCAATAAATCAAAGTGCATTGTCTGTAGGAGGCCCTGGCGCATGAATCTGTGCAATGGGATCGACCTCGGACCACCAGGGGCCGAGAAAATTACAGATATTCGGAATCCGTCACCCAAGGTCATGTAAAAATCCAGCATATATCTGGTGATATCTCGGGTGCTATTACAGATAGCGCAATAAATCAAAGTGCATTGTCTGCAGGAGGCCCTGGCGCATGAATCTGTGCAGCGGGAACGACCTCGGACCACCAGGGGCCGAGAAAACCACCGTCTCATGGGGTCGGACACTCAGGGTCAGGGAAAAATCCAATATAAATCTGGTGATATCTCGGGTGCTATTACAGATAGCGCAATAAATCAAAGTGCATTGTCTGTAGGAGGCTCTGGCGCATGAATCTGTGCAGCGGAATCGACCTCGGACCACCAGGGGCCGAGAAAACCACCGTCTCATGGGGTCGGACTGTCAGGGTCAGGGAAAAACCAATATATATCTGGTGATATCTCGGCTGCTATTAGAGATAGCGCACTAAACCGAAGTGAATTATCTGCCGGAGGCCCTAGCGCATGAATCTGTGCAGTGGGAACGACATCGGACCACCAGGGGCCGAGAAAACCACCGTCTCATGGGGTCGGACTGTCAGGGTCAGGGAAAAATTCAATATATATCTGGTGATATCTCGGGTGCTATTAGAGATAGCGCAATAAATCAAAGTGCATTGTCTGCAGGAGGCGCTGGCGCATGAATCTGTGCAGCGGGAACGACCTCGGACCACCAGGGGCCGAAGAAACTACCGTGTCATGGGGTCGGACTGTCAGGGTCAAGGAAAAATTCAATATATATCTGGTGATATCTCGGCTGCTATGAGAGATAGCGCAATAAACCAAAGTGTATTATCTGCAGGAGGCCCTGGCGCATGAATCTGTGCAGTGGGAACAACCTCGGACCACCAGGGGCCGAGAAAACCACCGTCTCATGGGGTCGGACTGTCAGGGTCAGGGAAAAATCCAATATATATCTGGTGATATCTCTGGTGCTATTAGAGATAGCGCAATAAATCAAAGTGCATTGTCTGTAGGATGCACTGGCGAATGAATCTGTGCAGCAGGAACGACCTCGAACCACCAGGGGCCGAGAAAACTACCGTCTCATGGGGTCAGACTGTCAAGGTCAGGGAAAAATCCAATATATATCTGGTGATATCTCTGGTGCTATTAGAGATAGCACAATAAACCAAAGTGAACTATCTGCAGGAGGCCCTGGCGCATGAATCTGTGCGGCGGGAACGATCTCGGACCACCAGGGGCCGAGAAAATTACAGATATTCGGAATCCGTCAACCAAGGTCATGTAAAAATCCAGCATACATCTGGCGATATCTAGGGTGCTATTACAGATAGCGCAATAAACCAAAGTGCATTGTCTGCAGGGGGCCCTAGCGCATGAATCTTTGCAGCGGGAACGACCTCGGACCACCAGGGGCCGAGAAAACTACCGTCTCATGGGGCCGGACACTCAGGGTCAAGGAAAAATCCAATATATATCTGGTGATATCTCGGGTGCTATTAGAGATAGCGAAATAAATCAAAGTGCATTGTATGCAGGAGGCCCTAGCGCATGAATCTGTGCAGCAGGAACGACCTCGGACCACCAGGGGCCGAGAAAACTACCGTCTCATGGGGCCGGACACTCAGGGTCAGGGAAAAATCCAATATATATCTGGTGATATCTCGGGTGCTATTACATATGGCGCAATAAATCAAAGTGCATTGTCTGTAGGAGGCCCTGGCGCATGAATCTGTGCAGCGGGAACGACCTCGGACCACCAGGGGCCGAGAAAACCACCGTCACATGGTGTCGGACCCTCAGGGTCAGGGAAAAATCCAATATATATCTGGTGATATCTCGGGTGCTATTAGAGATAGCGAAATAAATCATAGTGCATTGTCTGCAGGAGGCCCGGGCGCATGAATCTGTGCAGCGGGAACGACCTCGGACCACCAGGGGCCGAGGAAACCACCGTCTCATGCGGTCGGAACCTCAGGGTCAGGGAAAAATCCAAAATATATCTGGTGATATCTCGGGTGCTATTAGAGATAGCGCAATAAATCAAAGTGCATTGTCTGTAGGAGGCCCTAGCGCATGAATCTGTGCAGCGGGAACGACCTCGGTCCACCAGGGGCCGAGAAAAAACCGTCTCATGGGGTCGGACTGTCAGAGCCAGGGAAAAATCCAATATATATCTGGTGATATCTCGAGTGCTATTAGAGATAGCGCAATAAATCAAAGTGCATTGTCTGCAGGAGGCCCTAGCGCATGAATCTGTGCAGCGGGAACGACCTCGGACCTCCAGGCGCCGAGAAAACAAGCGTCTCATGGGGTCGGACCCTCAAGGTCAGGGAAAAATCCAATATATATCTGGTGATATCTCGGGTGCTATTACATATGGCGCAATAAATCAAAGTGAATTATCTGCAGGGGCCCTGGCGCATGAATCTGTGCAGCGGGAACGACCTCGGACCACCAGGGGCCGAGAAAACCACCGTCTCATGGGTTCCGACCCTCAAGGTCAGGGAAAAATCCAATATATATCTGGTTATATCTCGGATGCTATTAGAGATAGCCCAATAAATCAAAGTGCATTGTCTGCAGGAGGCCCTGGCGCATGAATCTGTGCAGCGGGAACGACCTCGGACCACCAGGGGCCGAGAAAACCACCGACACATGGGGCCGGACACTCAGGGTCAGGGAAAAATCCAATATATATCTGGTGATATCTCGGGTGCTATTAGAGATAGCGCAATAAATCATAGTGCATTGTCTGCAGGAGGCCCGGGCGCATGAATCTGTGCAGCGGGAACGACCTCGGACCTCCAGGCGCCGAGAAAACCACCGTCTCATGGGGTCGGACCCTCAAGGTCAGGGAAAAATCCAATATATATCTGGTGATATCTCGGGTGCTGTTACAGATAGCGCAATAAATCAAAGTGAATTATCTGCAGGCGGCCCTGGCGCATGAATCTGTGCAGCGGGAACGACCTCGGACAACCAGGGGCCGAGAAACCCGCCGTCTCATGGGGCAGGACACTCAGGGTCAGGGAAAAATCCAATATATATCTGGTGATATCTCGGGTGCTATTACATATGGCGCAATAAATCAAAGTGCATTGTCTGTAGGAGGCCCTGGCGCATGAATCTGTGCAGCGGGAACGACCTCGGACCACCAGGGGCCGACAAAACTACCGTCTCATGGGGCCGGACACTCAGGGTCAGGGAAAAATCCAATATATATCTGGCGATATCTCGGGTGCTATTAGAGGTAGCGCAATAAATCAAAGTGCATTGTCTGCAGGAGGCCCTAGCACATGAATCTGTGCAGCGAGAACGACCTCGGACCACCAGGGGCCGAGAAAACCACCGACACATGGGGCCGGACTGTCAGGGTCAAGGAAAAATCGAATATATATCTGGTGATATCTCGGGTGCTATTAGAGATAGCGACATAAATCAAAGTGCATTGTCTGCAGGAGGCCCTGGCGCATGAATCTGTGCAGCGGGAACGACCTCGGACTACCAGGGGCCGAGAAAACTACCGTCTCATGGGGCCGGACACTCAGTGTCAGGGAAAAATCCAATATATATCTGGTGATATCTCGGGTGCTATTAGAGATAGCGAAATAAATCAAAGTGCATTGTCTGCAGGAGGCCCTGGCGCATGAATCTGTGCAGCGGGAACGACCTCGGACCACCAGGGGCCGAGAAAACCACCGTCTCATGGGGTCGGACTGTCAGGGTCAGGGAAAAATCCAACATATATCTGGTGATATCTCTGGTGCTATTAGGGATAGCACAATAAACCAAAGTGTATTATCTATAGGAGGCCCTGGCGCATCCATCTGTGCAGCGAGAACGACCTCGGACCACCAGGGGCCGAGAAAACCACCGACTCATGGGGCCGGACACTCAGGGTCAGGGGAAAATCCAATATATATATGGTGATATCTCGGGTGGTATTACAGATAGCGCAATAAATCAAAGTGCATTGTCTGTAGGAGGCCATGGCGCATGAATCTGTGCAGCGGGATCGACGTCGGACCACCAGGGGCCGAGAAAATCACCGTCTCATGGGGCCGGACTGTCAGGGTCAGGGAAAAATCCAATTTATATCTGGTGATATCTCGGGTGCTATTAGAGATAGCCCAATAAATCAAAGTGCATTGTCTGCAGGAGGCCCTGGCGCATGAATCTGTGCAGCGGGAACGACCTCGGACCACCAGGGGCCGAGAAAACCACCGTCACATGGTGTCGGACCCTCAGGGTCAGGGAAAAATCCAATATATATCTGGTGATATCTCGGGTGCTATTAGAGATAGCGCACTAAACCAAAGTGAATTATCTGCAGGAGGCCCTGGCGCATGAATCTGTGCAGCGGGAACGACCTCGGACTACCAGGGGCCGAGAAAACCACCGTCTCATGGGTTCGGACCCTCAAGGTCAGGGAAAGATCCAATATATATCTGGTGATATCTCGGGTGCTATTACAGATAGCGCAATAAATCAAAGTGAATTATCTGCAGGCGGCCCCGGCGCATGAATCTGTGCAGCGGAAACGACCTCGGACCACCAGGGGCCGAGAAAACCACCGTCTCATGGGTTCGGACCCTCAAGGTCAGGGAAAAATCCAATATATATCTGGTGATATCTCGGGTGCTATTAGAGATAGCGCAATAAATCAAAGTGCATTGTCTGTAGGAGGCCCTAGCGCATGAATCTGTGCAGCGGGAACGACCTCGGTCCACCAGGGGCCGAGAAAAAACCGTCTCATGGGGTCGGACTGTCAGAGCCAGGGAAAAATCCAATATATATCTGGTGGTATCTCGGGTGCTATTAGAGATAGCGCAATAAATCAAAGTGCATTGTCTGCAGGAGGCCCTAGCGCATGAATCTGTGCAGCGGGAACGATCTCGGACCTCCAGGCGCCGAGAAAACCACCGTCTCATGGGTTCGGACCCTCAAGGTCAGGGAAAAATCCAATATATATCTGGTGATATCTCGGGTGCTATTAGAGATAGCGCAATAAATCAAAGTGCATTGTCTGCAGGAGGCCCTGGCGCATGAATGTGTGCAGCGAGAACGACCTCGGACCACCAGGGGCCGAGAAAACCACCGACACATGGGGCCGGACACTCAGGGTCAGGGAAAAATCCAATATATGTCTGGTGATATCTCGGGTGCTATTAGAGATAGCGCAACAAATCAAAGTGCATTGTCTGCAGGAGGCCCTAGCGCATGAATCTGTGCAGCGGGAACGACCTCGGACCTCCAGGCGCCGAGAAAACAAGCGTCTCATGGGGTCGGACCCTCAAGGTCAGAGAAAAATCCAATATATATCTGGTGATATCTCCGGTGCTATTACAGATAGCGCAATAAATCAAAGTGCATTGTCTGCAGGAGGCCCGATCGCATGAATCTGTGCAGCGGGAACGACCTCGGACCTCCAGGCGCCGAGAAAACCACCGTCTCATGGGTTCGGACCCTCAAGGTCAGGGAAGAATCCAATATATATCTGGTGATATCTCGGGTGCTATTACAGATAGCGCAATAAATCAAAGTGAATTATCTGCAGGCGGCCCTGGCGCATGAATCTGTGCAGCGGGAACGAACTCGGACCACCAGGGGCCGAGAAAACCACCGTCTGATGGGGTCGGACACTCAGGGTCAGGGAAAAATCCAATATATATCTGGCGATATCTCGGGTGCTATTAGAGGTAGCGCAATAAATCAAAGTGCATTGTCTGCAGGAGGCACTAGCGCATGAATCTGTGCCGCGAGAACGACCTCGGACCACCAGGGGCCTAGAAAACCACCGACACATGGGGCCGGACTGTCAGGGTCAAGGAAAAATCGAATATATATCTGGTGATATCTCGGGTGCTATTAGAGATAGCGAAATAAATCAAAGTTCATTGTCTGCATGACGCCCTGGCGCATGAATCTGTGCAGCGGGAACGACCTCGGACTACCAGGGGCCGAGAAAACTACCGTCTCATGGGGCCGGACACTCAGGGTCAGGGAAAAATCCAATATATATCTGGTGATATCTCGGGTGCTGTTAGAGATAGCGAAATAAATCAAAGTGCATTGTCTGCAGGAGGCCCTGGCGCATGAATCTGTGCAGCAGGAACGACCTCGGACCACCAGGGGCCGAGAAAACTACCGTCTCATGGGGCCGGACACTCAGGGTCAGGGAAAAATCCAATATATATCTGGTGATATCTCGGGTGCTATTACATATGGCGCAATAAATCAAAGTGCATTGTCTGTAGGAGGCCCTGGCGCATGAATCTGTGCAGCCGGAACGACCTCGGACCACCAGGGGCCGAGAAAACCACCATCACATGGTGTCGGACCCTCAGCGTCAGGAAAAAATCCAATATATATCTGGTGATATCTCGGGTGCTATTACAGATAGCGCAATAAATCAAAGTGAAATATCTGCAGGCGGCCCTGGCGCACGTATCTGTGCAGCGGGAACGACCTCGGACTACCAGGGGCCGAGAAAACCACCGTCTCATGGGTTCGGACCCTCAAGGTCAGGGAAAGATCCAATATATATCTGGTGATATCTCGGGTGCTATTACAGATAGCGCAATAAATCAAAGTGAATTATCTGCAGGCGGCCCCGGCGCATGAATCTGTGCAGCGGAAACGACCTCGGACCACCAGGGGCCGAGAAAACCACCGTCTCATGGGTTCGGACCCTCAAGGTCAGGGAAAAATCCAATATATATCTGGTGATATCTCGGGTGCTATTAGAGATAGCGCAATAAATCAAAGTGCATTGTCTGTAGGAGGCCCTAGCGCATGAATCTGTGCAGCGGGAACGACCTCGGTCCACCAGGGGCCGAGAAAAAACCGTCTCATGGGGTCGGACTGTCAGAGCCAGGGAAAAATCCAATATATATCTGGTGATATCTCGGGTGCTATTAGAGATAGCGCAATAAATCAAAGTGCATTGTCTGCAGGAGGCCCTAGCGCATGAATCTGTGCAGCGGGAACGACCTCGGACCTCCAGGCGCCGAGAAAACCACCGTCTCATGGGTTCGGACCCTCAAGGTCAGGGAAAAATCCAATATATATCTGGTGATATCTCGGGTGCTATTAGAGATAGCGCAATAAATCAAAGTGCATTGTCTGCAGGAGGCCCTGGCGCATGAATGTGTGCAGCGAGAACGACCTCGGACCACCAGGGGCCGAGAAAACCACCGACACATGGGGCCGGACACTCAGGGTCAGGGAAAAATCCAATATATGTCTGGTGATATCTCGGGTGCTATTAGAGATAGCGCAACAAATCAAAGTGCATTGTCTGCAGGAGGCCCTAGCGCATGAATCTGTGCAGCGGGAACGACCTCGGACCTCCAGGCGCCGAGAAAACAAGCGTCTCATGGGGTCGGACCCTCAAGGTCAGAGAAAAATCCAATATATATCTGGTGATATCTCCGGTGCTATTACAGATAGCGCAATAAATCAAAGTGCATTGTCTGCAGGAGGCCCGATCGCATGAATCTGTGCAGCGGGAACGACCTCGGACCTCCAGGCGCCGAGAAAACCACCGTCTCATGGGTTCGGACCCTCAAGGTCAGGGAAGAATCCAATATATTTCTGTTGATATCTCGGGTGCTATTAGAGGTAGCGCAATAAATCAAAGTGCATTGTCTGCAGGAGGCCCTAGCGCATGAATCTGTGGCGCGAGAACGACCTCGGACCACCAGGGGCCTAGAAAACCACCGACACATGGGGCCGGACTGTCAGGGTCAAGGAAAAATCGAATATATATCTGGTGATATCTCGGGTGCTATTAGAGATAGCGAAATAAATCAAAGTGCATTGTCTGCATGACGCCCTGGCGCATGAATCTGTGCAGCGGGAACGACCTCGGACTACCAGGGGCCGAGAAAACTACCGTCTCATGGGGCCGGACACTCAGGGTCAGGGAAAAATCCAATATATATCTGGTGATATCTCGGGTGCTATTAGAGATAGCGAAATAAATCAAAGTGCATTGTCTGCAGGAGGCCCTGGCGCATGAATCTGTGCAGCGGGAACGACCTCGGACCACCAGGGGCCGAGAAAACCACCGTCTCATGGGGCCGGACACTCAGGGTCAGGGAAAAATCCAATATATATCTGGTGATATCTCGGGTGCTATTACAGATAGCGCAATAAATCAAAGTGCATTGTCTGTACGAGGCCCTGGTGCATGAATCTGTGCAGCGGGAACGACCTCGGACCACCAGGGGCCGAGAAAACCACCGTCTCATGGGGTCGGACAATCAGGGTCAGGGAAAAATCCAATATATATCTGGTGATATCTCGGGTGCTATTACAGATAGCGCAATAAATCAAAGTGCATTGTCTGTAGGAGGCCCTGGCGCATGAATCTGTGCAGCGGGAACGACCTCGGACCACCAGGGGCAGAGAAAACCACCGTTTCATGGAGTCGGACGCTCAGGGTCAGGGAAAAACCCAATAAGTATCTGGTGATATCTCGGGTGCTATTACAGATAGCGCAATAAATCAAAGTAAATTATCTGCAGGGGGCCCTGGCGCATGAATCTGTGCAGCGGGATCGACCTCGGACCACGAGGGACCGAGAAAACCATCGACACATGGGGCCGGACTGTCAGGGTCAGGGAAAAATGCAATATATATCTGTTGATATCTCGGGTGCTATTAGAGATAGCGCAATAATCCATAGTGCATTGTCTGTAGGAGGCCCTGGCGCATGAATCGGTGCAGCGGGAACGACCTCGGACCACCAGGGGCCGAAAAAACTACCGTCTCATGGGGCCGGACACTCAGGGTCAGGGAAAAATCCAATATATATCTGGTGATATCTCGGGTGCTATTACAGATAGCGCAATAAATCAAAGTGAATTATCTGCAGGGGGCCCTGGCGCATGAATCTGTGCAGCGCGAACGACCTCGGACCACCAGGGGCCGAGAAAACCACCGTCTCATGGGTTCGGACCCTCAAGGTCAGGGAAAGATCCAATATATATCTGGTGATATCTCGGGTGCTATTACAGATAGCGCCATAAATCAAAGTGTATTATCTGCAGTCGGCCCCGGCGCATGAATCTGTGCAGCGGAAACGACCTCGGACCACCAGGGGCCGAGAAAACCACCGTCTCATGGGGTCGGACTGTCAGAGCCAGGGAAAAATCCAATATACATCTAGTGATATCTCGGGTGCTATTAGAGATAGCGCAATAAATCAAAGTGCATTGTCTGTAGGAGGCCCTAGCGCATGAATCTGTGCAGCGGGAACGACCTCGGTCCACCAGGGGCCGAGAAAAAACCGTCTCATGGGGTCGGACTGTCAGAGCCAGGGAAAAATCCAATATATATCTGGTGATATCTCGGGTGCTATTAGAGATAGCGCAATAAATCAAAGTGCATTGTCTGCAGGAGGCCCTAGCGCATGAATCTGTGCAGCGGGAACGACCTCGGACCTCCAGGCGCCGAGAAAACCACCGTCTCATGGGTTCGGACCCTCAAGGTCAGGGAAAAATCCAATATATATCTGGTGATATCTCGGGTGCTATTAGAGATAGCGCAATAAATCAAAGTGCATTGCCTGCAGGAGGCCCTAGCGCATGAATGTGTGCAGCGAGAACGACCTCGGACCACCAGGGGCCGAGAAAACCACCGACACATGGGGCCGGACACTCCGGGTCAGAGAAAAATCCAATATATATCTGGTCATATCTCGGGTGCTATTACAGATAGCGCAATAAATCAAAGTGCATTGTCTGCAGGAGGCCCTAGCGCATGAATCTGTGCAGCGGGAACGACCTCGGACCTCCAGGCGCCGAGAAAACCACCGTCTCATGGGTTCGGACCCTCAAGGTCAGGGAAGAATCCAATATATATCTGGTGATATCTCGGGTGCTATTACAGATAGCGCAATAAATCAAAGTGAATTATCTGCAGGCGGCCCTGGCGCATGAATCTGTGCAGCGGGAACGAACTCGGACCACCAGGGGCCGAGAAAACCACCGTCTGATGGGGTCGGACACTCAGGGTCAGGGAAAAATCCAATATATATCTGGTGATATCTCGGGTGCTATTACAGATAGCGCAATAAATCAAAGTGAATTATCTGCAGGGGGCCCTGGCGCATGAATCTGTGCAGCGCGAAGGACCTCGGACCACCAGGGGCCGAGAAAACCACCGTCTCATGGGTTCGGACCCTCAAGGTCAGGGAAAGATCCAATATATATCTGGTGATATCTCGGGTGCTATTACAGATAGCGCAATAAATCAAAGTGTATTATCTGCAGTCGGCCCCGGCGCATGAATCTGTGCAGCGGAAACGACCTCGGACCACCAGGGGCCGAGAAAACCACCGTCTCATGGGGTCGGACTGTCAGAGCCAGGGAAAAATCCAATATACATCTAGTGATATCTCGGGTGCTATTAGAGATAGCGCAATAAATCAAAGTGCATTGTCTGTAGGAGGCCCTAGCGCATGAATCTGTGCAGCGGGAACGACCTCGGTCCACCAGGGGCCGAGAAAAAACCGTCTCATGGGGTCGGACACTCAGGGTCAGGGAAAAATCCAATATATATCTGGTGATATCTCGGGTGCTATTAGAGATAGCGAAATAAATCAAAGTGCATTGTCTGCAGGAGGCCCTGGCGCATGAATCTGTGCAGCAGGAACGACCTCGGACCTCCAGGCGCCGAGAAAACCACCGTCTCATGGGTTCGGACCCTCAAGGTCAGGGAAAAATCCAATATATATCTGGTGATATCTCGGGTGCTATTACATATGGCGCAATAAATCAAAGTGCATTGTCTGTAGGAGGCCCTGGCGCATGAATCTGTGCAGCCGGAACGACCTCGGACCACCAGGGGCCGAGAAAACCACCATCACATGGTGTCGGACCCTCAGCGTCAGGGAAAAATCCAATATATATCTGGTGATATCTCGGGTGCTATTAGAGATAGCGCAATAAATCAAAGTGCATTGTCTGCAGGAGGCCCTAGCGCATGAATCTGTGCAGCAGGAACGACCTCGGACCACCAGGGGCCGAGAAAACTACCGTCTCATGGGGCCGGACGCTCAGGGTCAGGGAAAAATCCAATATATATCTGGTGATATCTCGGGTGCTCTTACAGATAGCGCACTAAACCGAAGTGAATTGTCTGCAGGGGGCCCTGGCGCATGAATCTGTGCAGCCGGAACGATCTCGGACCACCAGGGGCCGAGAAAACCACCGTCTCATGGGGCCGGACTTCCGGGGTCAGGGGAAAATCCAATATATATCTGGTGATATCTCGGGTGCTATTAGAGATAGCGCAATAAATCAAAGTGAATTATCTGCAGGGCGCCCTGGCGCATGAATCTGTGCAGCGGGAACGACCTCGGACCACCAGGGGCCGAGAAAACCACCGACACATGGGGCCGGACTGTCAGGGTCAGGGAAAAATCCAATATATATCTGGTGATATCTCGGGTGCTATTAGAGATAGCGCAATAAATCAAAGTGCAATGTCTGCAGGCGGCCCTGGCGCATGAATCTGTGCAGCGGGAACGACGTCGGACCACCAGGGGCCGAGAAAACCACCGTCTCATGGGGCCGGACACTCAGGGTCAGGGGAAAATCCAATATATATCTGGTGATATCTCGGGTGCTATTAGAGATAGCGCAATAAATCAAAGTGCATTGTCTGCAGGAGGCCCTAGCGCATGCATCTGTGCAGCGGGAACGACCTCGGACCTCCAGGCGCCGAGAAAACCACCGTCTCATGGGGCCGGACACTCAGGGTCAGGGGAAAATCCAATATATATCTGGTGATATCTCGGGTGCTATTAGAGATAGCGCAACAAATCAAAGTGCATTGTCTGCAGGAGGCCCTAGCGCATGAATCTGTGCAGCGAGAACGACCTCGGACCTCCAGGCGCCGAGAAAACCAGCGTCTCATGGGGTCGGACCCTCAAGGTCAGGGAAAAATACAATATATATCTGGTGATATCTCGGGTGCTCTTACAGATAGCGCACTAAACCAAAGTGAATTATCTGCACGGGGCCCTGGCGCATGAATCTGTGCAGCGGGAACGACCTCGGACCACCAGGGGCCGAGAAAACCACCGTCTCATGGTTTCGGACCCTCAGGGTCAGGGAAAAATCCAATATATATCTGGTTATATCTCGGGTGCTATTACAGATAGCGCAATAAATCAAAGTGAATTATCTGCAGGCGGCCCTGACGCATGAATCTGTGCAGCGGGAACGACCTCGGACCACCAGGGGCCGAGGAAACCACCGTCTCATGGTGTCGGACCCTCAGGGTCAGGGAAAAATCCAATATATATCTGGTTATATCGCGGGTGCTATTACAGATAGCGAAATAAATCAAAGTGCATTGTTCGCAGGAGGCCCTGGCGCATGAATCTGTGCAGCGGGAACGACCTCGCAACATCAGGGGCCGAGAAAACTACCGTCTCATGGGGCCGGACACTCAGGGTCAGGGGAAAATCCAATATATATCTGGTGATATCTCGGGTGCTATTAGAGATAGCGAAATAAATCAAAGTGAATTATCTGCAGGCGGCCCTGACGCATGAATCTGTGCAGCGGGAACGACCTCGGACCACCAGGGGCCGAGGAAACCACCGTCTCATGGTGTCGGACCCTCAGGGTCAGGGAAAAATCCAATATATATCTGGTTATATCGCGGGTGCTATTACAGATAGCGAAATAAATCAAAGTGCATTGTTCGCAGGAGGCCCTGGCGCATGAATCTGTGCAGCGGGAACGACCTCGGTCCACCAGGGGCCGAGAAAAAACCGTCTCATGGGGTCGGACACTCAGGGTCAGGGAAAAATCCAATATATATCTGGTGATATCTCGGGTGCTATTACATATGGCGCAATAAATCAAAGTGCATTGTCTGTAGGAGGCCCTGGCGCATGAATCTGTGCAGCCGGAACGACCTCGGACCACCAGGGGCCGAGAAAACCACCATCACATGGTGTCGGACCCTCAGCGTCAGGGAAAAATCCAATATATATCTGGTGATATCTCGGGTGCTATTAGAGATAGCGCAATAAATCAAAGTGCATTGTCTGCAGGAGGCCCTAGCGCATGAATCTGTGCAGCAGGAACGACCTCGGACCACCAGGGGCCGAGAAAACTACCGTCTCATGGGGCCGGACGCTCAGGGTCAGGGAAAAATCCAATATATATCTGGTGATATCTCGGGTGCTCTTACAGATAGCGCACTAAACCGAAGTGAATTGTCTGCAGGGGGCCCTGGCGCATGAATCTGTGCAGCCGGAACGATCTCGGACCACCAGGGGCCTAGAAAACCACCGTCTCATGGGGCCGGACTTCCGGGGTCAGGGGAAAATCCAATATATATCTGGTGATATCTCGGGTGCTATTAGAGATAGCGCAATAAATCAAAGTGAATTATCTGCAGGGCGCCCTGGCGCATGAATCTGTGCAGCGGGAACGACCTCGGACCACCAGGGGCCGAGAAAACCACCGACACATGGGGCCGGACTGTCAGGGTCAGGGAAAAATCCAATATATATCTGGTGATATCTCGGGTGCTATTAGAGATAGCGCAATAAATCAAAGTGCAATGTCTGCAGGCGGCCCTGGCGCATGAATCTGTGCAGCGGGAACGACGTCGGACCACCAGGGGCCGAGAAAACCACCGTCTCATGGGGCCGGACACTCAGGGTCAGGGGAAAATCCAATATATATCTGGTGATATCTCGGGTGCTATTAGAGATAGCGCAATAAATCAAAGTGCATTGTCTGCAGGAGGCCCTAGCGCATGCATCTGTGCAGCGGGAACGACCTCGGACCTCCAGGCGCCGAGAAAAC
This sequence comes from Nomia melanderi, assembly GCF_051020985.1. Taxonomy (NCBI): domain Eukaryota; kingdom Metazoa; phylum Arthropoda; class Insecta; order Hymenoptera; family Halictidae; genus Nomia; species Nomia melanderi. The sequence continues at coordinate 4,972,647 of NW_027475136.1, read as the reverse complement.
CACCGTCTCATGGGGCCGGACACTCAGGGTCAGGGGAAAATCCAATATATATCTGGTGATATCTCGGGTGCTATTAGAGATAGCGCAACAAATCAAAGTGCATTGTCTGCAGGAGGCCCTAGCGCATGAATCTGTGCAGCGAGAACGACCTCGGACCTCCAGGCGCCGAGAAAACCAGCGTCTCATGGGGTCGGACCCTCAAGGTCAGGGAAAAATACAATATATATCTGGTGATATCTCGGGTGCTCTTACAGATAGCGCACTAAACCAAAGTGAATTATCTGCACGGGGCCCTGGCGCATGAATCTGTGCAGCGGGAACGACCTCGGACCACCAGGGGCCGAGAAAACCACCGTCTCATGGTTTCGGACCCTCAGGGTCAGGGAAAAATCCAATATATATCTGGTTATATCTCGGGTGCTATTACAGATAGCGCAATAAATCAAAGTGAATTATCTGCAGGCGGCCCTGACGCATGAATCTGTGCAGCGGGAACGACCTCGGACCACCAGGGGCCGAGGAAACCACCGTCTCATGGTGTCGGACCCTCAGGGTCAGGGAAAAATCCAATATATATCTGGTTATATCGCGGGTGCTATTACAGATAGCGAAATAAATCAAAGTGCATTGTTCGCAGGAGGCCCTGGCGCATGAATCTGTGCAGCGGGAACGACCTCGCAACATCAGGGGCCGAGAAAACTACCGTCTCATGGGGCCGGACACTCAGGGTCAGGGGAAAATCCAATATATATCTGGTGATATCTCGGGTGCTATTAGAGATAGCGAAATAAATCAAAGTGCATTGTCTGTAGGAGGCCCTGGCGCATGAATCTGTGCAGCGGGATCGACCTCGGACCACCAGGGGCCGAGAAAATCACCGTCTCATTGGGCCGAACTGTCAGGGTCAGGGAAAAATCCAATATAAATCTGGTGATATCTCGGGTGCGATTACAGATAGCGCAATAAATCAAAGTGCATTGTCTGTAGGAGGCCCTGGCGCATGAATGTGTGCAGCGGGAACGACCTCGGACCTCATGGCGCCGAGAAAACCACCGTCTCATGGGGTCGGACCCTCAAGGTCAGGGAAAAATCCAATATATATCTGGTGATATCTCGGGTGCTATTACAGATAGCGCAATAAATCAAAGTGCATTGTCTGTAGGAGGCCCTAGCGCATGAATCTGTGCAGCGGGAACGACCTCGGACCTCCAGGTGCCGAGGAAACCAGCGTCTCATGGGTTCGGACCCTCAAGGTCAGGGAAAAATCCAATATATATCTGGTGATATCTCGGGTGCTATTACAGATAGCGCAATAAATCAAAGTGCATTGTCTGCAGGAGGCCCTAGCGCATGAATCTGTGCAGCGGGAACGACCTCGGATATCCAGGCGCCGAGAAAACCAGCTTCTCATGGGGTCGGACCCTCAAGGTCAGGGAAAAATCCAATATATATCTGGTGATATCTCGGGTGCGATTACAGATAGCGCAATAAATCAAAGTGCATTGTCCGCAGGAGGCCCTGGCGCATAAATCTGTGCAGCGGGAACGACCTCGGACCACCAGGGGCCGAGGAAACCACCGTCTCATGGGGTCGGACACTCAGGGTCAGGGAAAAATCCAATATAAATCTGGTGATATCTCCGGTATGATTACAGATAGCGCAATAAATCATTGTGCATTGTCTGCAGGAGGCCCTGGCGCATGAATCTGTGCAGCGGGAACGACCTCGGACCACCATGGGCCGAGAAAACCACCGTCTCATGGGGTCGGAATGTCAGAGCCAGGGAAAAATCCAATATATATCTGGTGATATCTCGGATGCTATTAGAGATAGCGCAATAAATCAAAGTGCATTGTCAGTAGGAGGCCCTGGAGCATGAATCTGTGCAGCGGGAACGACCTCGGACCACCAGGGGCCGAGAAAACCACCGTCTCATGGGGTCGGACTGTCAGAGCCAGCGAAAAATCCAATATATACCTGGTGATATCTCGGTTGCTATTAGAGATAGCGCAATAAATCAAAGTGCATTGTCTGCAGGAGGCCCTGGCGCATGAATCTGTGCAGCGGGAACGACCTCGGACCACCATGGGCCGAGAAAACCACCGTCTCATGGGGTCGGAATGTCAGAGCCAGGGAAAAATCCAATATATATCTGGTGATATCTCGGGTGCTATTAGAGATAGCGCAATAAATCAAAGTGCATTGTCAGTAGGAGGCCCTGGCGCATGAATCTGTGCAGCGGGAACGACCTCGGACCACCAGGGGCCGAGAAAACCACCGTCTCATGGGGTCGGACTGTCAGAGCCAGCGAAAAATCCAATATATACCTGGTGATATCTCGGTTGCTATTAGAGATAGCGCAATGAATCAAAGTGCATTGTCTGCAGGAGGCCCTAGCGCATGAATCTGTGCAGCGGGAACGACCTCGGAACACCAGGGGCTGAGAAAACTGCCGTCTCATGGGGCCGGACACTCAGGGTCAGGGAAAAATCCAATATATATCTGGTGATATCTCGGGTGCTATTACAGATAGCGCAATAAATCAAAGTGAATTATCTGCAGGGGGCCCTGGCGCATGAATCTGTGCAGCGCGAACGACCTCGGACCACCAGGGGCCGAGAAAACCACCGTCTCATGGGTTCGGACCCTCAAGGTCAGGGAAAGATCCAATATATATCTGGTGATATCTCGGGTGCTATTACAGATAGCGCCATAAATCAAAGTGTATTATCTGCAGTCGGCCCCGGCGCATGAATCTGTGCAGCGGAAACGACCTCGGACCACCAGGGGCCGAGAAAACCACCGTCTCATGGGGTCGGACTGTCAGAGCCAGGGAAAAATCCAATATACATCTAGTGATATCTCGGGTGCTATTAGAGATAGCGCAATAAATCAAAGTGCATTGTCTGTAGGAGGCCCTAGCGCATGAATCTGTGCAGCGGGAACGACCTCGGTCCACCAGGGGCCGAGAAAAAACCGTCTCATGGGGTCGGACTGTCAGAGCCAGGGAAAAATCCAATATATATCTGGTGATATCTCGGGTGCTATTAGAGATAGCGCAATAAATCAAAGTGCATTGTCTGCAGGAGGCCCTAGCGCATGAATCTGTGCAGCGGGAACGACCTCGGACCTCCAGGCGCCGAGAAAACCACCGTCTCATGGGTTCGGACCCTCAAGGTCAGGGAAAAATCCAATATATATCTGGTGATATCTCGGGTGCTATTAGAGATAGCGCAATAAATCAAAGTGCATTGCCTGCAGGAGGCCCTAGCGCATGAATGTGTGCAGCGAGAACGACCTCGGACCACCAGGGGCCGAGAAAACCACCGACACATGGGGCCGGACACTCCGGGTCAGAGAAAAATCCAATATATATCTGGTCATATCTCGGGTGCTATTACAGATAGCGCAATAAATCAAAGTGCATTGTCTGCAGGAGGCCCTAGCGCATGAATCTGTGCAGCGGGAACGACCTCGGACCTCCAGGCGCCGAGAAAACCACCGTCTCATGGGTTCGGACCCTCAAGGTCAGGGAAGAATCCAATATATATCTGGTGATATCTCGGGTGCTATTACAGATAGCGCAATAAATCAAAGTGAATTATCTGCAGGCGGCCCTGGCGCATGAATCTGTGCAGCGGGAACGAACTCGGACCACCAGGGGCCGAGAAAACCACCGTCTGATGGGGTCGGACACTCAGGGTCAGGGAAAAATCCAATATATATCTGGTGATATCTCGGGTGCTATTACAGATAGCGCAATAAATCAAAGTGAATTATCTGCAGGGGGCCCTGGCGCATGAATCTGTGCAGCGCGAAGGACCTCGGACCACCAGGGGCCGAGAAAACCACCGTCTCATGGGTTCGGACCCTCAAGGTCAGGGAAAGATCCAATATATATCTGGTGATATCTCGGGTGCTATTACAGATAGCGCAATAAATCAAAGTGTATTATCTGCAGTCGGCCCCGGCGCATGAATCTGTGCAGCGGAAACGACCTCGGACCACCAGGGGCCGAGAAAACCACCGTCTCATGGGGTCGGACTGTCAGAGCCAGGGAAAAATCCAATATACATCTAGTGATATCTCGGGTGCTATTAGAGATAGCGCAATAAATCAAAGTGCATTGTCTGTAGGAGGCCCTAGCGCATGAATCTGTGCAGCGGGAACGACCTCGGTCCACCAGGGGCCGAGAAAAAACCGTCTCATGGGGTCGGACACTCAGGGTCAGGGAAAAATCCAATATATATCTGGTGATATCTCGGGTGCTATTAGAGATAGCGAAATAAATCAAAGTGCATTGTCTGCAGGAGGCCCTGGCGCATGAATCTGTGCAGCAGGAACGACCTCGGACCTCCAGGCGCCGAGAAAACCACCGTCTCATGGGTTCGGACCCTCAAGGTCAGGGAAAAATCCAATATATATCTGGTGATATCTCGGGTGCTATTACATATGGCGCAATAAATCAAAGTGCATTGTCTGTAGGAGGCCCTGGCGCATGAATCTGTGCAGCCGGAACGACCTCGGACCACCAGGGGCCGAGAAAACCACCATCACATGGTGTCGGACCCTCAGCGTCAGGGAAAAATCCAATATATATCTGGTGATATCTCGGGTGCTATTAGAGATAGCGCAATAAATCAAAGTGCATTGTCTGCAGGAGGCCCTAGCGCATGAATCTGTGCAGCAGGAACGACCTCGGACCACCAGGGGCCGAGAAAACTACCGTCTCATGGGGCCGGACGCTCAGGGTCAGGGAAAAATCCAATATATATCTGGTGATATCTCGGGTGCTCTTACAGATAGCGCACTAAACCGAAGTGAATTGTCTGCAGGGGGCCCTGGCGCATGAATCTGTGCAGCCGGAACGATCTCGGACCACCAGGGGCCGAGAAAACCACCGTCTCATGGGGCCGGACTTCCGGGGTCAGGGGAAAATCCAATATATATCTGGTGATATCTCGGGTGCTATTAGAGATAGCGCAATAAATCAAAGTGAATTATCTGCAGGGCGCCCTGGCGCATGAATCTGTGCAGCGGGAACGACCTCGGACCACCAGGGGCCGAGAAAACCACCGACACATGGGGCCGGACTGTCAGGGTCAGGGAAAAATCCAATATATATCTGGTGATATCTCGGGTGCTATTAGAGATAGCGCAATAAATCAAAGTGCAATGTCTGCAGGCGGCCCTGGCGCATGAATCTGTGCAGCGGGAACGACGTCGGACCACCAGGGGCCGAGAAAACCACCGTCTCATGGGGCCGGACACTCAGGGTCAGGGGAAAATCCAATATATATCTGGTGATATCTCGGGTGCTATTAGAGATAGCGCAATAAATCAAAGTGCATTGTCTGCAGGAGGCCCTAGCGCATGCATCTGTGCAGCGGGAACGACCTCGGACCTCCAGGCGCCGAGAAAACCACCGTCTCATGGGGCCGGACACTCAGGGTCAGGGGAAAATCCAATATATATCTGGTGATATCTCGGGTGCTATTAGAGATAGCGCAACAAATCAAAGTGCATTGTCTGCAGGAGGCCCTAGCGCATGAATCTGTGCAGCGAGAACGACCTCGGACCTCCAGGCGCCGAGAAAACCAGCGTCTCATGGGGTCGGACCCTCAAGGTCAGGGAAAAATACAATATATATCTGGTGATATCTCGGGTGCTCTTACAGATAGCGCACTAAACCAAAGTGAATTATCTGCACGGGGCCCTGGCGCATGAATCTGTGCAGCGGGAACGACCTCGGACCACCAGGGGCCGAGAAAACCACCGTCTCATGGTTTCGGACCCTCAGGGTCAGGGAAAAATCCAATATATATCTGGTTATATCTCGGGTGCTATTACAGATAGCGCAATAAATCAAAGTGAATTATCTGCAGGCGGCCCTGACGCATGAATCTGTGCAGCGGGAACGACCTCGGACCACCAGGGGCCGAGGAAACCACCGTCTCATGGTGTCGGACCCTCAGGGTCAGGGAAAAATCCAATATATATCTGGTTATATCGCGGGTGCTATTACAGATAGCGAAATAAATCAAAGTGCATTGTTCGCAGGAGGCCCTGGCGCATGAATCTGTGCAGCGGGAACGACCTCGCAACATCAGGGGCCGAGAAAACTACCGTCTCATGGGGCCGGACACTCAGGGTCAGGGGAAAATCCAATATATATCTGGTGATATCTCGGGTGCTATTAGAGATAGCGAAATAAATCAAAGTGAATTATCTGCAGGCGGCCCTGACGCATGAATCTGTGCAGCGGGAACGACCTCGGACCACCAGGGGCCGAGGAAACCACCGTCTCATGGTGTCGGACCCTCAGGGTCAGGGAAAAATCCAATATATATCTGGTTATATCGCGGGTGCTATTACAGATAGCGAAATAAATCAAAGTGCATTGTTCGCAGGAGGCCCTGGCGCATGAATCTGTGCAGCGGGAACGACCTCGGTCCACCAGGGGCCGAGAAAAAACCGTCTCATGGGGTCGGACACTCAGGGTCAGGGAAAAATCCAATATATATCTGGTGATATCTCGGGTGCTATTACATATGGCGCAATAAATCAAAGTGCATTGTCTGTAGGAGGCCCTGGCGCATGAATCTGTGCAGCCGGAACGACCTCGGACCACCAGGGGCCGAGAAAACCACCATCACATGGTGTCGGACCCTCAGCGTCAGGGAAAAATCCAATATATATCTGGTGATATCTCGGGTGCTATTAGAGATAGCGCAATAAATCAAAGTGCATTGTCTGCAGGAGGCCCTAGCGCATGAATCTGTGCAGCAGGAACGACCTCGGACCACCAGGGGCCGAGAAAACTACCGTCTCATGGGGCCGGACGCTCAGGGTCAGGGAAAAATCCAATATATATCTGGTGATATCTCGGGTGCTCTTACAGATAGCGCACTAAACCGAAGTGAATTGTCTGCAGGGGGCCCTGGCGCATGAATCTGTGCAGCCGGAACGATCTCGGACCACCAGGGGCCTAGAAAACCACCGTCTCATGGGGCCGGACTTCCGGGGTCAGGGGAAAATCCAATATATATCTGGTGATATCTCGGGTGCTATTAGAGATAGCGCAATAAATCAAAGTGAATTATCTGCAGGGCGCCCTGGCGCATGAATCTGTGCAGCGGGAACGACCTCGGACCACCAGGGGCCGAGAAAACCACCGACACATGGGGCCGGACTGTCAGGGTCAGGGAAAAATCCAATATATATCTGGTGATATCTCGGGTGCTATTAGAGATAGCGCAATAAATCAAAGTGCAATGTCTGCAGGCGGCCCTGGCGCATGAATCTGTGCAGCGGGAACGACGTCGGACCACCAGGGGCCGAGAAAACCACCGTCTCATGGGGCCGGACACTCAGGGTCAGGGGAAAATCCAATATATATCTGGTGATATCTCGGGTGCTATTAGAGATAGCGCAATAAATCAAAGTGCATTGTCTGCAGGAGGCCCTAGCGCATGCATCTGTGCAGCGGGAACGACCTCGGACCTCCAGGCGCCGAGAAAACCACCGTCTCATGGGGCCGGACACTCAGGGTCAGGGGAAAATCCAATATATATCTGGTGATATCTCGGGTGCTATTAGAGATAGCGCAACAAATCAAAGTGCATTGTCTGCAGGAGGCCCTAGCGCATGAATCTGTGCAGCGAGAACGACCTCGGACCTCCAGGCGCCGAGAAAACCAGCGTCTCATGGGGTCGGACCCTCAAGGTCAGGGAAAAATACAATATATATCTGGTGATATCTCGGGTGCTCTTACAGATAGCGCACTAAACCAAAGTGAATTATCTGCACGGGGCCCTGGCGCATGAATCTGTGCAGCGGGAACGACCTCGGACCACCAGGGGCCGAGAAAACCACCGTCTCATGGTTTCGGACCCTCAGGGTCAGGGAAAAATCCAATATATATCTGGTTATATCTCGGGTGCTATTACAGATAGCGCAATAAATCAAAGTGAATTATCTGCAGGCGGCCCTGACGCATGAATCTGTGCAGCGGGAACGACCTCGGACCACCAGGGGCCGAGGAAACCACCGTCTCATGGTGTCGGACCCTCAGGGTCAGGGAAAAATCCAATATATATCTGGTTATATCGCGGGTGCTATTACAGATAGCGAAATAAATCAAAGTGCATTGTTCGCAGGAGGCCCTGGCGCATGAATCTGTGCAGCGGGAACGACCTCGCAACATCAGGGGCCGAGAAAACTACCGTCTCATGGGGCCGGACACTCAGGGTCAGGGGAAAATCCAATATATATCTGGTGATATCTCGGGTGCTATTAGAGATAGCGAAATAAATCAAAGTGCATTGTCTGTAGGAGGCCCTGGCGCATGAATCTGTGCAGCGGGATCGACCTCGGACCACCAGGGGCCGAGAAAATCACCGTCTCATTGGGCCGAACTGTCAGGGTCAGGGAAAAATCCAATATAAATCTGGTGATATCTCGGGTGCGATTACAGATAGCGCAATAAATCAAAGTGCATTGTCTGTAGGAGGCCCTGGCGCATGAATGTGTGCAGCGGGAACGACCTCGGACCTCATGGCGCCGAGAAAACCACCGTCTCATGGGGTCGGACCCTCAAGGTCAGGGAAAAATCCAATATATATCTGGTGATATCTCGGGTGCTATTACAGATAGCGCAATAAATCAAAGTGCATTGTCTGTAGGAGGCCCTAGCGCATGAATCTGTGCAGCGGGAACGACCTCGGACCTCCAGGTGCCGAGGAAACCAGCGTCTCATGGGTTCGGACCCTCAAGGTCAGGGAAAAATCCAATATATATCTGGTGATATCTCGGGTGCTATTACAGATAGCGCAATAAATCAAAGTGCATTGTCTGCAGGAGGCCCTAGCGCATGAATCTGTGCAGCGGGAACGACCTCGGATATCCAGGCGCCGAGAAAACCAGCTTCTCATGGGGTCGGACCCTCAAGGTCAGGGAAAAATCCAATATATATCTGGTGATATCTCGGGTGCGATTACAGATAGCGCAATAAATCAAAGTGCATTGTCCGCAGGAGGCCCTGGCGCATAAATCTGTGCAGCGGGAACGACCTCGGACCACCAGGGGCCGAGGAAACCACCGTCTCATGGGGTCGGACACTCAGGGTCAGGGAAAAATCCAATATAAATCTGGTGATATCTCCGGTATGATTACAGATAGCGCAATAAATCATTGTGCATTGTCTGCAGGAGGCCCTGGCGCATGAATCTGTGCAGCGGGAACGACCTCGGACCACCATGGGCCGAGAAAACCACCGTCTCATGGGGTCGGAATGTCAGAGCCAGGGAAAAATCCAATATATATCTGGTGATATCTCGGATGCTATTAGAGATAGCGCAATAAATCAAAGTGCATTGTCAGTAGGAGGCCCTGGAGCATGAATCTGTGCAGCGGGAACGACCTCGGACCACCAGGGGCCGAGAAAACCACCGTCTCATGGGGTCGGACTGTCAGAGCCAGCGAAAAATCCAATATATACCTGGTGATATCTCGGTTGCTATTAGAGATAGCGCAATAAATCAAAGTGCATTGTCTGCAGGAGGCCCTGGCGCATGAATCTGTGCAGCGGGAACGACCTCGGACCACCATGGGCCGAGAAAACCACCGTCTCATGGGGTCGGAATGTCAGAGCCAGGGAAAAATCCAATATATATCTGGTGATATCTCGGGTGCTATTAGAGATAGCGCAATAAATCAAAGTGCATTGTCAGTAGGAGGCCCTGGCGCATGAATCTGTGCAGCGGGAACGACCTCGGACCACCAGGGGCCGAGAAAACCACCGTCTCATGGGGTCGGACTGTCAGAGCCAGCGAAAAATCCAATATATACCTGGTGATATCTCGGTTGCTATTAGAGATAGCGCAATGAATCAAAGTGCATTGTCTGCAGGAGGCCCTAGCGCATGAATCTGTGCAGCGGGAACGACCTCGGAACACCAGGGGCTGAGAAAACTGCCGTCTCATGGGGCCGGACACTCAGGGTCAGGGAAAAATCCAATATATATCTGGTGATATCTCGGGTGCTATTAGAGATAGCGAAATAAATCAAAGTGCATTGTCTGCAGGAGGCCCTAGCGCATGTATCTGTGCAGCGGGAACGACCTCGGACCTCCAGGCGCCGTGTAAACCACCGTCTCATGGGGTCGGACCCTCAAGGTCAGGGAAAAATCCAATATATATCTGGTGATATCTCGGGTGCTATTACAGATAGCGCAATAAATCAAAGTGAATTATCTGCAGGCGGCCCTGGCGCATGAATCTGTGCAGCGGGAACGACCTCGGACCACCAGGGGCCGAGAAATCACCGTCTCATGGGGCCGGACTGTCAGGGTCAGGGAAAAATCCAATATATATCTGGTGATATCTCGGGTGCTATTAGAGATAGCGCAATAAATCAAAGTGCATTGTCTGCAGGAGGCCCTAGCGCATGAATCTGTGCAGCAGGAACGACCTCGGACCTCCAGGCGCCGAGAAAACCAGCGTCTCATGGGGTCGGACCCTCAAGGTCAGGAAAAAATCCAATATATATCTGGTGATATCTCGGGTGCTATTACAGATAGCGCAATAAATCAAAGTGAATTATCTGCAGGCGGCCCTGGCGCATGAATCTGTGCAGCGGGAACGACCTCGGACCACCAGGGGCCGAGAAAACCACCGTCTCATGGTGTCGGACCCTCAGGGTCAGGGAAAAATCCAATATATATCTGGTGATATCTCGGGTGCTATTAGAGATAGCGCAATAAATCAAAGTGCATTGTCTGTAGGAGGCCCTGGCGCATGAATGTGTTCAGCGGGAACGACCTCGGACCTCCAGGGGCCGAGAAAACCACCGTCTCATGGGGCCGGACGCTCAGGGTCAGGGAAAAATCCAATATATATCTGGTGATATCTCGGGTGCTATTACAGATAGCGCAATAAATCAAAGTGAATTATCTGCAGGCGGCCCTGGCGCATGAATCTGTGCAGCGGGAACGACCTCGGACCACCAGTGGCCGAGAAAACTACCGTCTCATTGGGCCGGACTGTCAGGGTCAGGGAAAAATCCAATATATATCTGGTGATATATCGGGTGCTCTTACAGATAGCGCACTAAACCAAAGTGAATTATCTGCAGGGGGCTCTGGCGCATGAATCTGTGCAGCGGGAACGACCTCGGACCACCAGGGGCCGAGAAAACCACCGTCTCATGGGGCCGGACTGTCAGTGTCAGGGAAAAATCCAATATATATCTGGTTATATTAGGGTGCTAATAGAGATAGCGCAATAAATCAAAGTGCATTGTCTGCAGGAGGCCCTAGCGCATGAATCTGTGCAGCAGGAACGACCTCGGACCACCAGGGGCCGAGAAAACTACCGTCTCATGGGGCCGGACGCTCAGGGTCAGGGAAAAATCCAATATATATCTGGTGATATCTCGGGTGCTATTACTGATGGCGCAATAAATCAAAGTGCATTGTCTGTAGGAGGCCCTGGCGCATGAATGTGTGCAGCGGGAACGACCTCGGACCACCAGGGGCCGAGAAAACCACCGTCTCATGGGGCCGGACACTCAGGGTCAGGGAGAAATCCAATATATATCTGGTGATATCTCGGGTGCTATTACTGATGGCGCAATAAATCAAAGTGCATTGTCTGTAGGAGGCCCTGGCGCATGAATGTGTGCAGCGGGAACGACCTCGGACCTCCAGGGGCCGAGAAAACTACCGTCTCATGGGGCCGGACACTCAGGGTCAGGGGAAAATCCAATATATATCTGGTGATATCTCGGGTGCTATTAGAGATAGCGCAACAAATCAAAGTGCATTGTCTGCAGGAGGCCCTAGCGCATGCATCTGTGCAGCGGGAACGACCTCGGACCTCCAGGCGCCGAGAAAACCACCGTCTCATGGGGTCGGACCATCAAGGTCAGCGAAAAATCCAATATATATCTGGTGATATCTCGGCTGCTATTACAGATAGCGCAATAAATCAAAGTGAATTATCTGCAGGCGGCCCTGGCGCATGAATCTGTGCAGCGGGAACGACCTCGGACCACCAGGGGCCGAGAAAACCACCGTCTCATGGGGCCGGACACTCAGTGTCAGGGGAAAATCCAATATATATCTGGTGGTATCTCGGGTGCTATTAGAGATAGCGCAATATATCAAAGTGCATTGTCTGTAGGAGGCCCTGGCGCATGAATCTGTGCAGCGGGAACGACCTCGGACCACAGGGGGCCGAAAAAACTACCGTCTCATTGGGCCGGACTGTCAGGGTCAGGGAAAAATCCAATATATATCTGGTGATATATCGGGTGCTCTTACAGATAGCGCACTAAACCAAAGTGAATTATCTGCAGGGGGCCCTGGCGCATGAATCTGTGCAGCGGGAACGACCTCGGACCACCAGGGGCCGAGAAAACCACCGTCTCATGGGGCCGGACTGTCAGGGTCAGGGAAAAATCCAATATATATCTGGTGATATCTCGGGTGCTATTACAGATGGCGCAATAAATCAAAGTGCATTGTCTGCAGGGGGCCCTGGCGCATGAATCTGTGCAGCCGGAACGACCTCGGACCACCAGGGGCCGAGAAAACCACCGTCTCATACGGTCGGACACTCAGGGTCAGGGAACAATCCAATATAAATCTGGTGATATCTCGGGTGCGATTACAGATAGCGCAATAAATCAAAGTGCATTGTCTGCAGGAGGCCCTGGCGCATGAATCTGTGCAGCGGGAAAGTCCTCGGACCACCAGGGGCCGAGAAAACCACCGACACATGGGGCCGGACTGTCAGGGTCAGGGAAAGATCCAATATATATCTGGTGATATCTCGGGTGCTATTAGAGATGGCGCAATAAATCAAAGTGCATTGTCTGCAGGAGGCCCTAGCGCAGGAATCTGTGCAGCGGGAACGACCTCGGACCACCAGGGGCCGAGAAATCACCGTCTCATGGGGCCGGACTGTCAGAGTCAGGGAAAAATCCAATATATATCTGGTGATATCTCGGGTGCTATTAGAGATAGCGCAATAAATCAACGTGCATTGTCTGCAGGAGGCCCTAGCGCATGAATCTGTGCAGCGGGAACGACCTCGAAACAACAGGGACCGAAAAAACTACCGTCTCATGGGGCCGGACTGTCAGGGTCAGGGAAAAATCCAATATATATCTGGTGATATATCGGGTGCTCTTACAGATAGCGCAATAAATCAAAGTGCATTGTCTGTAGGAGGCCCTGGCGCATGAATGTGTGCAGCGGGAACGACCTCGGACCACCAGGGGCCGAGAAAACCACCGTCTCATGGGGCCGGACACTCAGGGTCAGGGAAAAATCCAATATATATCTGGTGATATCTCGGGTGCTATTACAGATAGCGCAATAAATCAAAGTGACTTATCTGCAGGCGGCCCTGGCGCATGAATCTGTGCAGCGGGAACGACCTCGGACCACCAGTGGCCGAGAAAACCACCGTCTCATGGGGCCGGACTGTCAGGGTCAGGGAAAAATCCAATATATATCTGGTGATATCTCGGGTGCTATTAGAGATGGCGCAATAAATCAAAGTGCATTGTCTGCAGGAGGCCCTAGCGCATGAATCTGTGCAGCGGGAACGACCTCGAAACAACAGGGACCGAAAAAACTACCGTCTCATGGGGCCGGACTGTCAGGGTCAGGGAAAAATCCAATATATATCTGGTGATATATCGGGTGCTCTTACAGATAGCGCACTAAACCAAAGTGAATTATCTGCAGGGGGCCCTGGCGCATGAATCTGTGCAGCCGGAACGACCTCGGACCACCAGGGGCCGAGAAAACCACCGTCTCATGGGGCCGGACACTCAGGGTCACGGGAATATTCAATATATATCTGGTGATATCTCGGGTGCTATTACAGATGGCGCAATAAATCAAAGTGCATTGTCTGTAGGAGGCCCTGCCGCATGAATCTGTGCAGCGGGAACGACCTCGGACCTCCAGGGGCCGAGAAAACTACCGTCTCAAGGGGTCGGACACTCAGGGTCAGGGGAAAATCCAATATATATCTGGTGATATCTCGGCTGCTATTACAGATAGCGCAATAAATCAAAGTGAATTATCTGCAGGCGGCCCTGGCGCATGAATCTGTGCAGCGGGAACGACCTCGGACCACCAGGGGCCGAGAAAACCACCGTCTCATGGTGCCGGACTGTCAGGGTCAGGGAAAAATCCAATATATATCTGGTGATATCTCGGGTGCTATTAGAGATAGCGCAATAAATCAAAGTGCATTGTCTGTAGGAGGCCCTGGCGCATGAATGTGTGCAGCGGGAACGACCTCGGACCTCCAGGGGCCGAGAAAACCACCGTCTCATGGGGCCGGACACTCAGGGTCAGGGAAAAATCCAATATATATCTGGTGATATCTCGGGTGCTATTACAGATAGCGCAATAAATCAAAGTGAATTATCTGCAGGCGGCCCTGGCGCATGAATCTGTGCAGCGGGAACGACCTCGGACCACCAGTGGCCGAGAAAACCACCGTCTCATGGGGCCGGACTGTCAGGGTCAGGGAAAAATCCAATATATATCTGGTGATATATCGGGTGCTCTTACAGATAGCGCACTAAACCAAAGTGAATTATCTGCAGGGGGCCCTGGCGCATGAATCTGTGCAGCGGGAACGACCTCGGACCACCAGGGGCCGAGAAAACCACCGTCTCATGGGGCCGGACTGTCAGTGTCAGGGAAAAATCCAATATATATCTGGTTATATTAGGGTGCTAATAGAGATAGCGCAATAAATCAAAGTGCATTGTCTGCAGGAGGCCCTAGCGCATGAATCTGTGCAGCAGGAACGACCTCGGACCACCAGGGGCCGAGAAAACTACCGTCTCATGGGGCCGGACGCTCAGGGTCAGGGAAAAATCCAATATATATCTGGTGATATCTCGGGTGCTATTACAGATGGCGCAATAAATCAAAGTGCATTGTCTGCAGGAGGCCCTGGCGCATGAATCTGTGCAGCAGGAACGACCTCGCACCACCAGGGGCCGAGAAAACCACCGTCTCATGGGGCCGGACACTCAGGGTCAGGGAAAAATCCAATATATATCTGGTGATATCTCGGGTGCTATTACTGATGGCGCAATAAATCAAAGTGCATTGTCTGTAGGAGGCCCTGGCGCATGAATGTGTGCAGCGGGAACGACCTCGGACCACCAGGGGCCGAGAAAACCACCGTCTCATGGGGCCGGACACTCAGGGTCAGGGAGAAATCCAATATATATCTGGTGATATCTCGGGTGCTATTACTCATGCCGCAATAAATCAAAGTGCATTGTCTGTAGGAGGCCCTAGCGCAGGAATCTGTGCAGCGGGAACGACCTCGGACCACCAGGGGCCGAGAAATCACCGTCTCATGGGGCCGGACTGTCAGAGTCAGGGAAAAATCCAATATATATCTGGTGATATCTCGGGTGCTATTAGAGATAGCGCAATAAATCAACGTGCATTGTCTGCAGGAGGCCCTAGCGCATGAATCTGTGCAGCGGGAACGACCTCGGACCACCAGGGGCCGAGAAAACCACCGTCTCATGGGGCCGGACTGTCAGTGTCAGGGAAAAATCCAATATATATCTGGTTATATTAGGGTGCTAATAGAGATAGCGCAATAAATCAAAGTGCATTGTCTGCAGGAGGCCCTAGCGCATGAATCTGTGCAGCAGGAACGACCTCGGACCACCAGGGGCCGAGAAAACTACCGTCTCATGGGGCCGGACGCTCAGGGTCAGGGAAAAATCCAATATATATCTGGTGATATCTCGGGTGCTATTGCAGATGGCGCAATAAATCAAAGTGCATTGTCTGCAGGAGGCCCTGGCGCATGAATCTGTGCAGCAGGAACGACCTCGCACCACCAGGGGCCGAGAAAACCACCGTCTCATGGGGCCGGACACTCAGGGTCAGGGAAAAATCCAATATATATCTGGTGATATCTCGGGTGCTATTACTGATGGCGCAATAAATCAAAGTGCATTGTCTGTAGGAGGCCCTGGCGCATGAATGTGTGCAGCGGGAACGACCTCGGACCACCAGGGGCCGAGAAAACCACCGTCTCATGGGGCCGGACACTCAGGGTCAGGGAGAAATCCAATATATATCTGGTGATATCTCGGGTGCTATTACTGATGCCGCAATAAATCAAAGTGCATTGTCTGTAGGAGGCCCTAGCGCAGGAATCTGTGCAGCGGGAACGACCTCGGACCACCAGGGGCCGAGAAATCACCGTCTCATGGGGCCGGACTGTCAGAGTCAGGGAAAAATCCAATATATATCTGGTGATATCTCGGGTGCTATTAGAGATAGCGCAATAAATCAACGTGCATTGTCTGCAGGAGGCCCTAGCGCATGAATCTGTGCAGCGGGAACGTCCTCGAAACAACAGGGACCGAAAAAACTACCGTCTCATGGGTCCGGACTGTCAGGGTCAGGGAAAAATCCAATATATATCTGGTGATATATCGGGTGCTCTTACAGATAGCGCACTAAACCAAAGTGAATTATCTGCAGGGGGCCCTGGCGCATGAATCTGTGCAGCCGGAACGACCTCGGACCACCAGGGGCCGAGAAAACCACCGTCTCATACGGTCGGACACTCAGGGTCAGGGAACAATCCAATATAAATCTGGTGATATCTCGGGTGCGATTACAGATAGCGCAATAAATCAAAGTGCATTGTCTGCAGGAGGCCCTGGCGCATGAATCTGTGCAGCGGGAACGACCTCGGACCACCAGGGGCCGAGAAAACCACCGACACATGGGGCCGGACTGTCAGGGTCAGGGAAAAATCCAATATATATCTGGTGATATCTGGGGTGCTATTAGAGATAGCGCAATAAATCAAAGTGCATTGTCTGCAGGAGGCCCTGGCGCATGAATCTGTGCAGCAGGAACGACCTCGGACCACCAGGGGCCGAGAAAACCACCGTCTCATGCGGTCGGACTGTCAGAGCCAGGGAAAAATCCAATATATATCTGGTGATATCTCGGGTGCTATTAGAGATAGCGCAATAAATCCAAGTGCATTGTCTGCACGAGGCTCTAGCGCATGAATCTGTGGAGCGGGAACGATCTCGGACAACCACGGGCCGAGAAAACTACCGTCTCAAGGGGCCGGACTGTCAGGGTCAGGGAAAAATCCTATATATATCTGGTTATATCTCGGGTGCTCTTACAGATAGCACACTAAACCAAAGTGCATTGTCTGCAGGAGGCCCTAGCGCAGGAATCTGTGTAGCGGGAACGACCTCGGACCACCAGGGGCCGAGAAATCACCGTCTCATGGGGCCGGACTGTCAGGGTCAGGGAAAAATCCAATATATATCTGGTGATATCTCGGGTGCTATTAGAGATAGCGCAAGAAATCAAAGTGCATTGTCTGCAGGAGGCCCTAGCGCATGAATCTGTGCAGCGGGAACGACCTCGGACCTCCAGGCGCCGAGAAGACCACCGTCTCATGGGGTCGGACCCTCAAGGTCAGGGAAAAATCCAATATATATCTGGTGATATCTCGGGTGCTATTACAGATAGCGCACTAAACCAAAGTGAATTATCTGCAGGCGGCCCTGGCGCATGAATCTGTGCAGCGGGAACGACCTCGGACCACCAGGGGCCGAAAAAACTACCGTCTCAAGGGGCCGGACGGTCAGGGTCAGGGGAAAATCCAATACATATCTGGTGATATATCGGGTGCTATTAGAGATAGCACAATAAACCAAAGTGAATTATCTAGAGGAGGCCCTGGCGCATGAACCTGTGCAGCGGGAACGACCTCGGACCACCAGGGTCCGTGAAAACCACCGTCTCAGGGGGCCGGACACTCAGGGTCAGGGGAAAATCCAATATGTATCTGGTGATATCTCGTGTGCTATTAGAGATAGCGCAATACATCAAAGTGCATTGTCTGCAGGAGGCTCTAGCGCATGAATCTGTGCAGCGGGAACGATCTCGGACAACCACGGGCCGAGAAAACTACCGTCTCAAGGGGCCGGACTGTCAGGGTCAGGGAAAAATCCAATATATATCTGGTTATATCTCGTGTGCTCTTACAGATAGCGCACTAAACGAAAGTGAATTATCTGCAGGAGGACCTGGCGCATGAATCTGTGCAACCGGAACGACCTCGGACCACCAGGGGCCGAGAAAATCACCGTCTCATTGGGCCGGACTGTCAGGGTCAGGGGAAAATCCAATACATATCTGGTGATATATCGGGTGCTATTAGAGATAGCACAATAAACCAAAGTGAATTATCTGCAGGAGGACCTGGCGCATGAATCTGTGCAACCGGAACGACCTCGGACCACCAGGGGCCGAGAAAATCACCGTCTCATTGGGCCGGAATGTCAGGGTCAGGGAAAAATCCAATATAAATCTGGTGATATCTCGGGTGCGATTACAGATAGCGCAATAAATCAAAGTGCATTGTCTGCAGGAGTCCCTGGCGCATGAATCTGTGCAGCGGGAACGACCTCTGGCCACCAGGGGCCGAGAAAACCACCGTCTCATGGGGTCGGACTGTCAGAGCCAGGGAAAAATCCAATATATATCTGGTGATATCTCGGGTGCTATTAGAGATAGCGCAATAAATCAAAGTGCATTGTCTGCAGGTCTCCCTGGCGCATGAATCTGTGCAGCGGGAACGACCTCGGACCACCAGGGGCCGAGAAAACCACCGTCTCATGGGGTCGGACATTCAGGGTCAGGGAAAAATCCAATATATATCTGGTGATATATCGGGTGCTATTAGAGATAGCACAATAAACCAAAGTGAATTATCTAGAGGTGGCCCTGGCGCATGAACCTGTGCAGCGGGCACGACCTCGGACCACCAGGGTCCGAGAAAACCACCGTCTCATGGGGCCGGACACTCAGGGTCAGGGGAAAATCCAATATATATCTGGTGATATCTCGGGTGCTATTAGAGATAGCGCAATAAATCAAAGTGCATTGTCTGTAGGAGGCCCTGGCGCATGAATCTGTGCAGCCGTAACGACCTGGGACCACCAGGGGCCGAAAAAACTACCGTCTCATGGGGCCGGACTGTCAAGGTCAGGGAAAAATCCAATATATATCTGGTGATATCTGGGGTGCTATTAGAGATAGCGCAATAAATCAAAGTGCATTGTCTGCAGGAGGCCCTAGCGCATGAATCTGTGCAGCGGGAACGACCTCGGGCCACCAGGGGCCGAGAAAACCACCGTCTCATGGGGTCGGACACTCAGGGTCAGGAAAAAATCCAATATATATCTGGTGATATCTCGGGTGCTATTAGAGATAGCGCAATAAATCAAAGTGCATTGTCTGTAGGAGGCACTGGCGCATAAATGTGTGCAGCGGGAACGACCTCGGACCACCAGGGGCCGAGAAAACCACCGTCTCATGGGGTCGGACTGTCAGAGCCAGGGAAAAATCCAATATATATCTGGTGATATCTCGGGTGCTATTAGAGATAGCGCAATAAATCAAAGTGCATTGTCTGCAGGTCTCCCTGGCGCATGAATCTGTGCAGCTGGAACGACCTCGGACCACCAGGGGCCGAGAAAACCACCGTCTCATGGGGTCGGACATTCAGGGTCAGGGAAAAATCCAATATATATCTGGTGATATATCGGGTGCTATTAGAGATAGCGCAATAAATCAAAGTGCATTGTCTGCAGGAGGCCCTAGCGCATGAATCTGTGCAGCGGGAACGACCTCGGACCTCCAGGGGCCGAGAAAACCACCGACACATGGGGCCGGACTGTCAGGGTCAAGGAAAAATCCAATATATATCAGGTGATATCTCGGGTGCTATTAGAGATAGCTCAATAAATCAAAGTGCATTGTCTGCAGGAGTCCCTGGCGCATGAATCTGTGCAGCGGGAACGACCTCGGACCACCAGGGGCCGAGAAAACGACCGTTTCATGGGGTCGGACACTCAGGGTCAGGGAAAAATGCAATATATATCTGGTGATATCTCGGGTGCTATTACAGATAGCGCACTAAACCAAAGTGAATTATCTGCAGGAGGACCTGGCGCATGAATCTGTGCAACCGGAACGACCTCGGACCACCAGGAGCCGAGAAAATCACCGTCTCATTGGGCCGGACTGTCAGGGTCAGGGAAAAATCCAATATAAATCTGGTGATATCTCGGGTGCGATTACAGATAGCGCAATAAATCAAAGTGCATTGTCTGCAGGAGTCCCTGGCGCATGAATCTGTGCAGCGGGAACGACCTCGGGCCACCAGGGGCCGAGAAAACCACCGTCTCATGGGGTCGGACACTCAGGGTCAGGAAAAAATCCAATATATATCTGGTGATATCTCGGGTGCTATTAGAGATAGCGCAATAAATCAAAGTGCATTGTCTGTAGGAGGCACTGGCGCATAAATGTGTGCAGCGGGAACGACCTCGGACCACCAGGGGCCGAGAAAACCACCGTCTCATGGGGTCGGACTGTCAGAGCCAGGGAAAAATCCAATATATATCTGGTGATATCTCGGGTGCTATTAGAGATAGCGCAATAAATCAAAGTGCATTGTCTGCAGGTCTCCCTGGCGCATGAATCTGTGCAGCGGGAACGACCTCGGACCACCAGGGGCCGAGAAAACCACCGTCTCATGGGGTCGGACATTCAGGGTCAGGGAAAAATCCAATATATATCTGGTGATATATCGGGTGCTATTAGAGATAGCACAATAAACCAAAGTGAATTATCTAGAGGTGGCCCTGGCGCATGAACCTGTGCAGCGGGCACGACCTCGGACCACCAGGGTCCGTGAAAACCACCGTCTCAGGGGGCCGGACACTCAGGGTCAGGGGAAAATCCAATATATATCTGGTGATATCTCGGGTGCTATTAGAGATAGCGCAATAAATCAAAGTGCATTGTCTGTAGGAGGCCCTGGCGCATGAATCTGTGCAGCCGTAACGACCTGGGACCACCAGGGGCCGAAAAAACTACCGTCTCATGGGGCCGGACTGTCAGGGTCAGGGAAAAATCCAATATATATCTGGTGATATATCGGGTGCTATTAGAGATAGCACAATAAACCAAAGTGAATTATCTAGAGGTGGCCCTGGCGCATGAACCTGTGCAGCGGGAACGACCTCGGACCACCAGGGTCCGTGAAAACCACCGTCTCAGGGGGCCGGACACTCAGGGTCAGGGGAAAATCCAATATATATCTGGTGATATCTCGGGTGCTATTAGAGATAGCGCAATAAATCAAAGTGCATTGTCTGTAGGAGGCCCTGGCGCATGAATCTGTGCAGCGGGAACGACCTCGGACCACCAGGGGCCGAGAAAACCACCGACACATGGGGCCGGACTTTCAGGGTCAGGGAAAAATCCAATATATATCTGGTGATATCTGGGATGCTATTAGAGATAGCGCAATAAATCAAAGTGCATTGTCTGCAGGAGGCCCTAGCGCAGGAATCTGTGCAGCGGGAACGACCTCGGACCACCAGGGGCCGAGAAATCACCGTCTCATGGGGACGGACTGTCAGGGTCAGGGAAAAATCCAATATATATCTGGTGATATCTCGGGTGCTATTAGAGATAGCGCAAGAAATCAAAGTGCATTGTCTGCAGGAGGCCCTAGCGCATGAATCTGTGCAGCGGGAACGACCTCGGACCTCCAGGCGACGAGAAGACCACCGTCTCATGGGGTCGGACCCTCAAGGTCAGGGAAATATCCAATATATATCTGGAGATATCTCGGGTGCTATTACAGATAGCGCAATCAATCAAAGTGAATTATCTGCAGGCGGCCCTGGCGAATGAATCTGTGCAGCTGGAACGACCTCGGACCACCAGGGGCCGAGAAACCCACCGTCTCATGGGGCCGGACACTCAGGGTCAGGGGAAAATCCAATATATATCTGGTGATATCTCGGGTGCTATTAGAGATAGCGCAATAAATCAAAGTGCATTGTCTGCAGGAGGCCCTAGCGCATGAATCTGTGCAGCGGGAACGACCTCGGACCTTCAGGGGCCGAGAAAACCACCGACACATGGGGCCGGACTGTCAGGGTCAAGGAAAAATCCAATATATATCTGGTGATATCTCGGGTGCTATTAGAGATAGCGCAATAAATCAAAGTGCATTGTCTGCAGGAGTCCCTGGCGCATGAATCTGTGCAGCGGGAACGACCTCGGACCACCAGGGGCCGAGAAAACCACCGTCTCATTGGGTCGGACATTCAGGGTCAGGGAAAAATCCAATACATATCTGGTGATATATCGGGTGCTATTAGAGATAGCACAATAAACCAAAGTGAATTATCTAGAGGAGGCCCTGGCGCATGAATCTGTGCAGCGGGAACGACCTCGGACAACCAGGGGCCGAGAAAACTACCGTCTCAAGGGGCCGGACTGTCTGGGTCAGGGGAAAATCCAATACATATCTGGTGATATATCGGGTGCTATTAGAGATAGCACAATAAACCAAAGTGAATTATCTAGAGGAGGCCCTGGCGCATGAACCTGTGCAGCGGGAACGACCTCGGACCACCAGGGTCCGTGAAAACCAACGTCTAAGGGGGCCGGACACTCAGGGTCAGGAAAAAATCCAATACATATCTGGTGATATATCGGGTGCTATTAGAGATAGCACAATAAACCAAAGTGAATTATCTAGAGGAGGCCCTGGCGCATGAACCTGTGCAGCGGGAACGACCTCGGACCACCAGGGTCCGTGAAAACCACCGTCTCAGGGGGCCGGACACTCAGGGTCAGGAAAAAATCCAATATATATCTGGTGATATCTCGGGTGCTATTAGAGATAGCGCAATAAATCAAAGTGCATTGTCTGTAGGAGGCCCTGGCGCATGAATGTGTGCAGCGGGAACGACCTCGGACCACCAGGGGCCGAGAAAACCACCGTCTCATGGGGTCGGACTGTCAGAGCCAGGGAAAAATCCAATATATATCTGGTGATATCTCGGGTGCTATTAGAGATAGCGCAATAAATCAAAGTGCATTGTCTGCAGGAGGCCCTGGCGCATGAATCTGTGCAGCGGGAACGACCTCGGACCACCAGGGGCCGAGAAAACCACCGTCTCATGGGGTCGGACACTCAGGGTCAGGGGAAAATCCAATACATATCTGGTGATATATCGGGTGCCATTAGAGATAGCACAATAAACCAAAGTGAATTATCTAGAGGAGGCCCTGGCGCATGAACCTGTGCAGCGGGAACGACCTCGGACCACCAGGGTCCGTGAAAACCACCGTCTCAGGGGGCCGGACACTCAGGGTCAGGGGAAAATCCAATATGTATCTGGTGATATCTCGTGTGCTATTAGAGATAGCGCAATACATCAAAGTGCATTGTCTGCAGGAGGCTCTAGCGCATGAATCTGTGCAGCGGGAACGATCTCGGACAACCACGGGCCGAGAAAACTACCGTCTCAAGGGGCCGGACTGTCAGGGTCAGGGAAAAATCCAATATATATCTGGTTATATCTCGTGTGCTCTTACAGATAGCGCACTAAACGAAAGTGAATTATCTGCAGGAGGACCTGGCGCATGAATCTGTGCAACCGGAACGACCTCGGACCACCAGGGGCCGAGAAAATCACCGTCTCATTGGGCCGGACTGTCAGGGTCAGGGGAAAATCCAATACATATCTGGTTATATATCGGGTGCTATTAGAGATAGCACAATAAACCAAAGTGAATTATCTGCAGGAGGACCTGGCGCATGAATCTGTGCAACCGGAACGACCTCGGACCACCAGGGGCCGAGAAAATCACCGTCTCATTGGGCCGGACTGTCAGGGTCAGGGAAAAATCCAATATAAATCTGGTGATATCTCGGGTGCTATTAGAGATAGCGCAATAAATCAAAGTCCATTGTCTGCAGGAGTCCCTGGCGCATGAATCTGTGCAGCGGGAACGACCTCGGACCACCAGGGGCCGAGAAAACTACCGTCTCATGGGGTCGGACACTCAGGGTCAGGAAAAAATCCAATATATATCTGGTGATATCTCGGGTGCTCTTACAGATAGCGCAATAAATAAAAGTGATTTATCTGCAGGCGGCCCTGGCGCATGAATCTGTGCAGCGGGAACGACCTCGGACCACCAGGGGCCGAGAAAACCACCGTCACATGGTGTCGGGCCCTCAGGGTCAGGGAAAAATCCAATATATATCTGGTGATATCTCGGGTGCTATTACAGATAGCGCAATAAATCAAAATGAATTATCTGCAGGCGGCCCTGGCGCATGTATGTGTGCAGCGGGAACGACCTCGGACCACCAGGGTCCGAGAAAACCACCGTCTCATGGGGTCGGACCCTCAAGGTCAGGGAAAAATCCAATATATATCTGGTGATATCTCGGGTGCGATTACAGATAGCGTAATAAATCAAAGTGCATTGTCTGCAGGAGGCCCTGGCGCATGATTCTGTGCAGCGGGAACGACCTCGGACAACCAGGGGCCGAGAAAACCACCGTCTCATGGGGTCGGACACTCAGGGTCAGGGAAAAATCCAATACATATCTGGTGATATATCGGGTGATATTAGAGATACCACAATAAACCAAAGTGAATTATCTAGAGGAGGCCCTGGCGCATGAATCTGTGCAGCGGGAACGACCTCGGACCACCAGGGTCCGAGAAAACCACCGTCTCGTGGGGCCGGACACTCAGGGTCAGGGGAAAATCCAATATATATCTGGTGATATCTCGGGTGCTATTAGAGGTAGCGCAATAAACCAAAGTGAATTATCTAGAGGAGGCCCTGGCGCATGAATCTGTGCAGCGGGAACGACCTCGGACCACCGGGGTCCGAGAAAACCACCGTCTCGTGGGGCCGGACACTCAGGGTCAGGGGAAAATCCAATATATATCTGGTGATATCTCGGGTGCTATTAGAGATAGCGCAATAAATCAAAGTCCATTGTCTGCAGGAGGCCCTGGCGCATGAATCTGTGCAGCGGGAACGATCTCGGACAACCACGGGCCGAGAAAACTACCGTCTCAAGGGGCCGGACTGTCAGGGTCAGGGAAAAATCCAATATATATCTGGTGATATATCGGGTGCTATTACAGATAGCGAAATAAATCAAAGTGCATTGCCTGCAGGAGGCCCTGGCGCATGAATGTGTGCAGCGGGAACGTCCTCGGACAACCAGGGGCCGAGAAAACCACCGTCTCATGGGGTCGGACTGTCAGAGCCAGGGAGAAATTTAAAAAAAAATATCTGGTGATATCTCGGGTGCTATTAGAGATAGCGCAATAAATCAAAGTGCATTGTCTGCAGGAGGCTCTAGCGCATGAATCTGTGCAGCGGGAACGACCTCGGACCACCAGGGGCCGAGAAAACCACCGTCTCATGGTGTCGGACCCTCAGGGTCAGGGAAAAATCCAATATATATCTGGTGATATCTCGGGTGCTATTACAGATAGCGCAATAAATCAAACTGAATTATCTGCAGGCGGCCCTGGCGCATGAATCTGTGCAGCGGGAACGACCTCGGACCACCAGGCGCCGAGAAAATTACAGATATTCAGAATCCGCCACCCAAGGTCATGTAAAAATCCAGCATATATCTGGTGTTACCTGGGGTGCTATTACAGATAGCGCAATAAACGAAAGTGCATTGTCTGCAGGAGGCCCTGGCGCATGAATCTGTGCAGCGGGAACGTCCTCGGACCACCAGGGGCCGAGAAAACCTCCGTCTCATGGGGTCGGACACTCGGGGTCAGGGAAAAATCCAATATATATCTGGTGATATCTCGGGTGCTATTAGAGATAGCGAAATAAATCAAAGTGCATTGCCTGCAGGAGGCCCTATCGCATGAATCTGTGCAGCGGGAACGATCTCGGACAATAACGGCCCGAGAAAACTATCGTCTCAAGGGGCCGGGCTGTCAGGGTCAGGGAAAAATCCAATATATATCTGGTGATATCTCGGGTGCTCTTACAGATAGCGCAATAAATCAAAGTGCATTGTCTGCAGGAGGCCCTAGCGCATGAATTTGTGCAGCGGGAACCACCTCGGACCTCCAGGCGCCGAGAAAACCACCGTCTCATGGTGTCGGACCCTCAGGGTCAGGGAAAAATCCAATATAAAACTGGTGATATCTCGGGTGCTATTACAGATAGCGCAATAAATCAAAGTAATTTATCTGCAGGCGGCCCTGGCGCATGAATCTGTGCAGCGGGAACGACCTCGGACCACCAGGGGCCGAGAAAACCACCGTCTCATGGGGTCGGACACTCAGGGTCAGGGAAAAATCCAATATATATCGGGCGATATCTCGGGTGGTATTAGAGATAGCGCAATAAACCAAAGTGAATTATCTGTAGGAGGCCCTGGCGCATGAATCTGTGCAGCGGGAACGACCTCGGACCACCAGGGTCCGAGAGAACCACCGTCTCATGGGGCCGGACCCTCAGGGTCAGGGGAAAATCCAATATATATCTGGTGATATCTCGGGTGCTATTAGAGATAGCGCAATAAATCAAAGTGCATTGTCTGCAGGAGGCCCTAGCGCATGAATCTGTGCAGCGGGAACTACCTCGGACCTCCAGGCGCCGAGAAAACCACCGTCTCATGGGGTCGGACCCTCAAGGTCAGGGAAAAATCCAATATATATCTGGTGATATCTCGGGTGCTATTAGAGGTAGCGCAATAAACCAAAGTGAATTATCTAGAGGAGGCCCTGGCGCATGAATCTGTGCAGCGGGAACGACCTCGGACCACCGGGGTCCGAGAAAACCACCGTCTCGTGGGGCCGGACACTCAGGGTCAGGGGAAAATCCAATATATATCTGGTGATATCTCGGGTGCTATTAGAGATAGCGCAATAAATCAAAGTGCATTGTCTGCAGGAGGACCTAGCGCATGAATCTGTGCAGCGGGAACGATCTCGGACAACCACGGGCCGAGAAAACTACCGTCTCAAGGGGCCGGACTGTCAGGGTCAGGGAAAAATCCAATATATATCTGGTGATATCTCGGGTGCTATTAGAGATAGCGAAATAAATCAAAGTGCATTGCCTGCAGGAGGCCCTGGCGCATGAATGTGTGCAGCGGGAAGGACCTCGGACCACCAGGGGCCGAGAAAACCACCGTCTCATGGGGTCGGACTGTCAGAGCCAGGGAAAAATTAAAAAAAAAATATCTGGTGATATCTCGGGTGCTATTAGAGATAGCGCGATAAATCAAAGTGCATTGTCTGCAGGAGGCACTAGCGCATGAATCTGTGCAGCAGGAACGACCTCGGACCACCAGGGGCCGAGAAAACCACCGTCTCGTGGGGCCGGACACACAGGGTCAGGGAAAAATGCAATATATATCTGGTGATATCTCGGGTGCTATTACAGATAGCGCACTAAACCAAAGTGAATTATCTGCAGGAGGACCTGGCGCATGAATCTGTGCAACCGGAACGACCTCGGACCACCAGGAGCCGAGAAAATCACCGTCTCATTGGGCCGGACTGTCAGGGTCAGGGAAAAATCCAATATAAATCTGGTGATATCTCGGGTGCGATTACAGATAGCGCAATAAATCAAAGTGAATTATCTGCAGGCGGCCCTGGCGCATGAATCTGTGCAGCGGGAACGACCTCGGACCACCTGGGGCCGAGAAAACCACCGTCTCATGGGGTCGGACACTCAGGGTCAGGGGAAAATCCAATACATATCTGGTGATATATCGGGTGCTATTAGAGATAGCACAATAAACCAAAGTGAATTATCTGCAGGAGGACCTGGCGCATGAATCTGTGCAACCGGAACGACCTCGGACCACGAGGGGCCGAGAAAATCACCGTCTCATTGGGCCGGACTGTCAGGGTCAGGGAAAAATCCAATATAAATCTGGTGATATCTCGGGTGCTATTAGAGGTAGCGCAATAAACCAAAGTGAATTATCTAGAGGAGGCCCTGGCGCATGAATCTGTGCAGCGGGAACGACCTCGGACCACCGGGGTCCGAGAAAACCACCGTCTCGTGGGGCCAGACACTCAGGGTCAGGGGAAAATCCAATATATATCTGGTGATATCTCGGGTGCTATTAGAGATAGCGCAATAAATCAAAGTCCATTGTCTGCAGGAGGCCCTGGCGCGTGAATCTGTGCAGCGGGAACGATCTCGGACAACCACGGGCCGAGAAAACTACCGTCACAAGGGGCCGGACTGTCAGGGTCAGGGAAAAATCCAATATATATCTGGTGATATATCGGGTGCTATTACAGATAGCGAAATAAATCAAAGTGCATTGCCTGCAGGAGGCCCTGGCGCATGAATGTGTGCAGCGGGAACGTCCTCGGACAACCAGGGGCCGAGAAAACCACCGTCTCATGGGGTCGGACTGTCAGAGCCAGGGAAAAATTAAAAAAAAAATATCTGGTGATATCTCGGGTGCTATTAGAGATAGCGCAATAAATCAAAGTGCATTGTCTGCAGGAGGCTCTAGCGCATGAATCTGTGCAGCGGGAACGACCTCGGACCACCAGGGGCCGAGAAAACCACCGTCTCATGGTGTCGGACCCTCAGGGTCAGGGAAAGATCCAATATATATCTGGTGATATCTCGGGTGCTATTACAGATAGCGCAATAAATCAAACTGAATTATCTGCAGGCGGCCCTGGCGCATGAATCTGTGCAGCGGGAACGACCTCGGACCACCAGGCGCCGAGAAAATTACAGATATTCAGAATCCGCCACCCAAGGTCATGTAAAAATCCAGCATATATCTGGTGTTACCTGGGGTGCTATTACAGATAGCGCAATAAACGAAAGTGCATTGTCTGCAGGAGGCCCTGGCGCATGAATCTGTGCAGCGGGAACGTCCTCGGACCACCAGGGGCCGAGAAAACCTCCGTCTCATGGGGTCGGACACTCGGGGTCAGGGAAAAATCCAATATATATCTGGTGATATCTCGGGTGCTATTAGAGATAGCGAAATAAATCAAAGTGCATTGTCTGCAGGAGGCCCTAGCGCATGAATCTGTGCAG
Organism: Nomia melanderi; assembly: GCF_051020985.1. NCBI lineage: Eukaryota > Metazoa > Arthropoda > Insecta > Hymenoptera > Halictidae > Nomia > Nomia melanderi. The sequence goes on along the minus strand of NW_027475136.1, from coordinate 4,943,636 downwards.
CGGGAACGATCTCGGACAATAACGGCCCGAGAAAACTATCGTCTCAAGGGGCCGGGCTGTCAGGGTCAGGGAAAAATCCAATATATATCTGGTGATATCTCGGGTGCTCTTACAGATAGCGCAATAAATCAAAGTGCATTGTCTGCAGGAGGCCCTAGCGCATGAATTTGTGCAGCGGGAACCACCTCGGACCTCCAGGCGCCGAGAAAACCACCGTCTCATGGGGTCGGACCCTCAGGGTCAGGGAAAAATCCAATATAAAACTGGTGATATCTCGGGTGCTATTACAGATAGCGCAATAAATCAAAGTGATTTATCTGCAGGCGGCCCTGGCGCATGAATCTGTGCAGCGGGAACGACCTCGGACCACCAGGGGCCGTGAAAACCACCGTCTCATGGGGTCGGACACTCAGGGTCAGGGAAAAATCCAATATATATCGGGCGATATCTCGGGTGCTATTAGAGATAGCGCAATAAACCAAAGTGAATTATCTGTAGGAGGCCCTGGCGCATGAATCTGTGCAGCGGGAACGACCTCGGACCACCAGGGTCCGAGAGAACCACCGTCTCATGGGGTCGGACCCTCAAGGTCAGGGAAAAATCCAATATATATCTGGTGATATCTCGGGTGCTATTAGAGGTAGCGCAATAAACCAAAGTGAATTATTTAGAGGAGGCCCTGGCGCATGAATCTGTGCAGCGGGAACGACCTCGGACCACCGGGGTCCGAGAAAACCACCGTCTCGTGGGGCCGGACACTCAGGGTCAGGGGAAAATCCAATATATATCTGGTGATATCTCGGGTGCTATTAGAGATAGCGCAATAAATCAAAGTGCATTGTCTGCAGGAGGACCTAGCGCATGAATCTGTGCAGCGGGAACGATCTCGGACAACCACGGGCCGAGAAAACTACCGTCTCAAGGGGCCGGACTGTCAGGGTCAGTGAAAAATCCAATATATATCTGGTGATATCTCGGGTGCTATTAGAGATAGCGAAATAAATCAAAGTGCATTGCCTGCAGGAGGCCCTGGCCCATGAATGTGTGCTGCGGGAAGGACCTCGGACCACCAGGGGCCGAGAAAACCACCGTCTCATGGGGTCGGACTGTCAGAGCCAGGGAAAAATTAAAAAAAAAATATCTGGTGATATCTCGGGTGCTATTAGAGATAGCGCGATAAATCAAAGTGCATTGTCTGCAGGAGGCACTAGCGCATGAATCTGTGCAGCAGGAACGACCTCGGACCACCAGGGGCCGAGAAAACCACCGTCTCGTGGGGCCGGACACTCAGGGTCAGGGAAAAATGCAATATATATCTGGTGATATCTCGGGTGCTATTACAGATAGCGCACTAAACCAAAGTGAATTATCTGCAGGAGGACCTGGCGCATGAATCTGTGCAACCGGAACGACCTCGGACCACCAGGAGCCGAGAAAATCACCGTCTCATTGGGCCGGACTGTCAGGGTCAGGGAAAAATCCAATATAAATCTGGTGATATCTCGGGTGCGATTACAGATAGCGCAATAAATCAAAGTGAATTATCTGCAGGCGGCCCTGGCGCATGAATCTGTGCAGCGGGAACGACCTCGGACCACCAGGGGCCGAGAAAACCACCGTCTCATGGGTCGGACACTCAGGGTCAGGGGAAAATCCAATACATATCTGGTGATATATCGGGTGCTATTAGAGATAGCACAATAAACCAAAGTGAATTATCTGCAGGAGGACCTGGCGCATGAATCTGTGCAACCGGAACGACCTCGGACCACCAGGGGCCGAGAAAATCACCGTCTCATTGGGCCGGACTGTCAGGGTCAGGGAAAAATCCAATATAAATCTGGTGATATCTCGGGTGCGATTACAGATAGCGCAATAAATCAAAGTGCATTGTCTGCAGGAGTCCCTGGCGCATGAATCTGTGCAGCGGGAACGACCTCGGACCACCAGGGGCCGAGAAAACGACCGTCTCATGGGGTCGGACACTCAGGGTCAGGGAAAAATCCAATATATATCTGGTGATATCTCGGGTGCTATTAGAGATAGCGCAATAAATCAAAGTGCATTGTCTGTAGGAGGCACTGGCGCATAAATGTGTGCAGCGGGAACGACCTCGGACCACCAGGGGCCGAGAAAACCACCGTCTCATGGGGTCGGACTGTCAGAGCCAGGGAAAAATCCAATATATATCTGGTGATATCTCGGGTGCTATTAGAGATAGCCCAATAAATCAATGTGCATTGTCTGCAGGACTCCCTGGCGCATGAATCTGTGCAGCGGGAACGACCTCGGACCACCAGGGGCCGAGAAAACCACCGTCTCATGGGGTCGGACATTCAGGGTCAGGGAAAAATCCAATATATATCTGGTGATATATCGGGTGCTATTAGAGATAGCACAATAAACAAAAGTGAATTATCTAGAGGTGGCCCTGGCGCATGAACCTGTGCAGCGGGCACGACCTCGGACCACCAGGGTCCGAGAAAACCACCGTCTCATGGGGCCGGACACTCAGGGTCAGGGGAAAATCCAATATATATCTGGTGATATCTCGGGTGCTATTAGAGATAGCGCAATAAATCAAAGTGCATTGTCTGTAGGAGGCCCTGGCGCATGAATCTGTGCAGCCGTAACGACCTAGGACCACCAGGGGCCGAAAAAACTACCGTCTCATGGGGCCGGACTGTCAGGGTCAGGGAAAAATCCAATATATATCTGGTGATATATCGGGTGCTATTAGAGATAGCACAATAAACCAAAGTGAATTATCTAGAGGTGGCCCTGGCGCATGAACCTGTGCAGCGGGAACGACCTCGGACCACCAGGGTCCGTGAAAACTACCGTCTCAGGGGGCCGGACACTCAGGGTCAGGGGAAAATCCAATATATATCTGGTGATATCTCGGGTGCTATTAGAGATAGCGCAATAAATCAAAGTGCATTGTCTGTAGGAGGCCCTGGCGCATGAATCTGTGCAGCGGGAACGACCTCGGACCACCAGGGGCCGAGAAAACCACCGACACATGGGGCCGGACTTTCAGGGTCAGGGAAAAATCCAATATATATCTGGTGATATCTGGGGTGCTATTAGAGATAGCGCAATAAATCAAAGTGCATTGTCTGCAGGAGGCCCTAGCGCAGGAATCTGTGCAGCGGGAACGACCTCGGACCACCAGGGCCGAGAAATCACCGTCTCATGGGGCCGGACTGTCAGGGTCAGGGAAAAATCCAATATATATCTGGTGATATCTCGGGTGCTATTAGAGATAGCGCAAGAAATCAAAGTGCATTGTCTGCAGGAGGCCCTAGCGCATGAATCTGTGCAGCGGGAACGATCTCGGACAATAACGGCCCGAGAAAACTATCGTCTCAAGGGGCCGGGCTGTCAGGGTCAGGGAAAAATCCAATATATATCTGGTGATATCTCGGGTGCTCTTACAGATAGCGCAATAAATCAAAGTGCATTGTCTGCAGGAGGCCCTAGCGCATGAATTTGTGCAGCGGGAACCACCTCGGACCTCCAGGCGCCGAGAAAACCACCGTCTCATGGGGTCGGACCCTCAGGGTCAGGGAAAAATCCAATATAAAACTGGTGATATCTCGGGTGCTATTACAGATAGCGCAATAAATCAAAGTGATTTATCTGCAGGCGGCCCTGGCGCATGAATCTGTGCAGCGGGAACGACCTCGGACCACCAGGGGCCGAGAAAACCACCGTCTCATGGGGTCGGACACTCAGGGTCAGGGAAAAATCCAATATATATCGGGCGATATCTCGGGTGCTATTAGAGATAGCGCAATAAACCAAAGTGAATTATCTGTAGGAGGCCCTGGCGCATGAATCTGTGCAGCGGGAACGACCTCGGACCACCAGGGTCCGAGAGAACCACCGTCTCATGGGGTCGGACCCTCAAGGTCAGGGAAAAATCCAATATATATCTGGTGATATCTCGGGTGCTATTAGAGGTAGCGCAATAAACCAAAGTGAATTATTTAGAGGAGGCCCTGGCGCATGAATCTGTGCAGCGGGAACGACCTCGGACCACCGGGGTCCGAGAAAACCACCGTCTCGTGGGGCCGGACACTCAGGGTCAGGGGAAAATCCAATATATATCTGGTGATATCTCGGGTGCTATTAGAGATAGCGCAATAAATCAAAGTGCATTGTCTGCAGGAGGACCTAGCGCATGAATCTGTGCAGCGGGAACGATCTCGGACAACCACGGGCCGAGAAAACTACCGTCTCAAGGGGCCGGACTGTCAGGGTCAGTGAAAAATCCAATATATATCTGGTGATATCTCGGGTGCTATTAGAGATAGCGAAATAAATCAAAGTGCATTGCCTGCAGGAGGCCCTGGCCCACGAATGTGTGCAGCGGGAAGGACCTCGGACCACCAGGGGCCGAGAAAACCACCGTCTCATGGGGTCGGACTGTCAGAGCCAGGGAAAAATTAAAAAAAAAATATCTGGTGATATCTCGGGTGCTATTAGAGATAGCGCGATAAATCAAAGTGCACTGTCTGCAGGAGGCACTAGCGCATGAATCTGTGCAGCAGGAACGACCTCGGACCACCAGGGGCCGAGAAAACCACCGTCTCGTGGGGCCGGACACTCAGGGTCAGGGAAAAATGCAATATATATCTGGTGATATCTCGGGTGCTATTACAGATAGCGCACTAAACCAAAGTGAATTATCTGCAGGAGGACCTGGCGCATGAATCTGCGCAACCGGAACGACCTCGGACCACCAGGAGCCGAGAAAATCACCGTCACATTGGGCCGGACTGTCAGGGTCAGGGAAAAATCCAATATAAATCTGGTGATATCTCGGGTGCGATTACAGATAGCGCAATAAATCAAAGTGAATTATCTGCAGGCGGCCCTGGCGCATGAATCTGTGCAGCGGGAACGACCTCGGACCACCAGGGGCCGAGAAAACCACCGTCTCATGGGGTCGGACACTCAGGGTCAGGGGAAAATCCAATACATATCTGGTGATATATCGGGTGCTATTAGAGATAGCACAATAAACCAAAGTGAATTATCTGCAGGAGGACCTGGCGCATGAATCTGTGCAACCGGAACGACCTCGGACCACCAGGGGCCGAGAAAATCACCGTCTCATTGGGCCGGACTGTCAGGGTCAGGGAAAAATCCAATATAAATCTGGTGATATCTCGGGTGCGATTACAGATAGCGCAATAAATCAAAGTGCATTGTCTGCAGGAGTCCCTGGCGCATGAATCTGTGCAGCGGGAACGACCTCGGACCACCAGGGGCCGAGAAAACCACCGTCTCATGGGGTCGGACACTCAGGGTCAGGAAAAAATCCAATATATATCTGGTGATATCTCGGGTGCTATTAGAGATAGCGCAATAAATCAAAGTGCATTGTCTGTAGGAGGCACTGGCGCATAAATGTGTGCAGCGGGAACGACCTCGGACCACCAGGGGCCGAGAAAACCACCGTCTCATGGGGTCGGACTGTCAGAGCCAGGGAAAAATCCAATATATATCTGGTGATATCTCGGGTGCTATTAGAGATAGCGCAATAAATCAAAGTGCATTGTCTGCAGGACTCCCTGGCGCATGAATCTGTGCAGCGGGAACGACCTCGGACCACCAGGGGCCGAGAAAACCACCGTCTCATGGGGACGGACATTCAGGGTCAGGGAAAAATCCAATATATATCTGGTGATATATCGGGTGCTATTAGAGATAGCACAATAAACCAAAGTGAATTATCTAGAGGTGGCCCTGGCGCATGAACCTGTGCAGCGGGCACGACCTCGGACCACCAGGGTCCGAGAAAACCACCGTCTCATGGGGCCGGACACTCAGGGTCAGGGGAAAATCCAATATATATCTGGTGATATCTCGGGTGCTATTAGAGATAGCGCAATAAATCAAAGTGCATTGTCTGCAGGAGGCCCTGGCGCATGAATCTGTGCAGCCGTAACGACCTGGGACCACCAGGGGCCGAAAAAACTACCGTCTCATGGGGCCGGACTGTCAGGGTCATGGAAAAATCCAATATATATCTGGTGATATATCGGGTGCTATTATAGATAGCACAATAAACCAGAGTGAATTATCTAGAGGTGGCCCTGGCGCATGAACCTGTGCAGCGGGAACGACCTCGGACCACCAAGGTCCGTGAAAACTACCGTCTCAGGGGGCCGGACACTCAGGGTCAGGGGAAAATCCAATATATATCTGGTGATATCTCGGGTGCTATTAGAGATAGCGCAATAAATCAAAGTGCATTGTCTGTAGGAGGCCCTGGCGCATGAATCTGTGCAGCGGGAACGACCTCGGACCACCAGGGGCCGAGAAAACCACCGACACATGGGGCCGGACTTTCAGGGTCAGGGAAAAATCCAATATATATCTGGTGATATCTGGGGTGCTATTAGAGATAGCGCAATAAATCAAAGTGCATTGTCTGCAGGAGGCCCTAGCGCAGGAATCTGTGCAGCGGGAACGACCTCGGACCACCAGGGGCCGAGAAATCACCGTCTCATGGGGCCGGACTGTCAGGGTCAGGGAAAAATCCAATATATATCTGGTGATATCTCGGGTGCTATTAGAGATAGCGCAAGAAATCAAAGTGCATTGTCTGCAGGAGGCCCTAGCGCATGAATCTGTGCAGCGGGAACGACCTCGGACCTCCAGGCGACGAGAAGACCACCGTCTCATGGGGTCGGACCCTCAAGGTCAGGGAAATATCCAATATATATCTGGAGATATCTCGGGTGCTATTACAGATAGCGCAATCAATCAAAGTGAATTATCTGCAGGCGGCCCTGGCGAATGAATCTGTGCAGCTGGAACGACCTCGGACCACCAGGGGCCGAGAAACCCACCGTCTCATGGGGCCGGACACTCAGGGTCAGGGGAAAATCCAATATATATCTGGTGATATCTCGGGTGCTATTAGAGATAGCGCAATAAATCAAAGTGCATTGTCTGCAGGAGGCCCTAGCGCATGAATCTGTGCAGCGGGAACGACCTCGGACCTTCAGGGGCCGAGAAAACCACCGACACATGGGGCCGGACTGTCAGGGTCAAGGAAAAATCCAATATATATCTGGTGATATCTCGGGTGCTATTAGAGATAGCGCAATAAATCAAAGTGCATTGTCTGCAGGAGTCCCTGGCGCATGAATCTGTGCAGCGGGAACGACCTCGGACCACCAGGGGCCGAGAAAACCACCGTCTCATTGGGTCGGACATTCAGGGTCAGGGAAAAATCCAATACATATCTGGTGATATATCGGGTGCTATTAGAGATAGCACAATAAACCAAAGTGAATTATCTAGAGGAGGCCCTGGCGCATGAATCTGTGCAGCGGGAACGACCTCGGACAACCAGGGGCCGAGAAAACTACCGTCTCAAGGGGCCGGACTGTCTGGGTCAGGGGAAAATCCAATACATATCTGGTGATATATCGGGTGCTATTAGAGATAGCACAATAAACCAAAGTGAATTATCTAGAGGAGGCCCTGGCGCATGAGCCTGTGCAGCGGGAACGACCTCGGACCACCAGGGTCCGTGAAAACCACCGTCTCAGGGGGCCGGACACTCAGGGTCAGGAAAAAATCCAATACATATCTGGTGATATATCGGGTGCTATTAGAGATAGCACAATAAACCAAAGTGAATTATCTAGAGGAGGCCCTGGCGCATGAACCTGTGCAGCGGGAACGACCTCGGACCACCAGGGTCCGTGAAAACCACCGTCTCAGGGGGCCGGACACTCAGGGTCAGGAAAAAATCCAATATATATCTGGTGATATCTCGGGTGCTATTAGAGATAGCGCAATAAATCAAAGTGCATTGTCTGTAGGAGGCCCTGGCGCATGAATGTGTGCAGCGGGAACGACCTCGGACCACCAGGGGCCGAGAAAACCACCGTCTCATGGGGTCGGACTGTCAGAGCCAGGGAAAAATCCAATATATATCTGGTGATATCTCGGGTGCTATTAGAGATAGCGCAATAAATCAAAGTGCATTGTCTGCAGGAGGCCCTGGCGCATGAATCTGTGCAGCGGGAACGACCTCGGACCACCAGGGGCCGAGAAAACCACCGTCTCATGGGGTCGGACACTCAGGGTCAGGGGAAAATCCAATACATATCTGGTGATATATCGGGTGCTATTAGAGATAGCACAATAAACCAAAGTGAATTATCTAGAGGAGGCCCTGGCGCATGAACCTGTGCAGCGGGAACGACCTCGGACCACCAGGGTCCGTGAAAACCACCGTCTCAGGGGGCCGGACACTCAGGGTCAGGGGAAAATCCAATATGTATCTGGTGATATCTCGTGTGCTATTAGAGATAGCGCAATACATCAAAGTGCATTGTCTGCAGGAGGCTCTAGCGCATGAATCTGTGCAGCGGGAACGATCTCGGACAACCACGGGCCGAGAAAACTACCGTCTCAAGGGGCCGGACTGTCAGGGTCAGGGAAAAATCCAATATATATCTGGTTATATCTCGTGTGCTCTTACAGATAGCGCACTAAACGAAAGTGAATTATCTGCAGGAGGACCTGGCGCATGAATCTGGGCAACCGGAACGACCTCGGACCACCAGGGGCCGAGAAAATCACCGTCTCATTGGGCCGGACTGTCAGGGTCAGGGAAAAATCCAATATAAATCTGGTGATATCTCGGGTGCGATTACAGATAGCGCAATAAATCAAAGTGCATTGTCTGCAGGAGTCCCTGGCGCATGAATCTGTGCAGCGGGAACGACCTCGGACCACCAGGGGCCGAGAAAACTACCGTCTCATGGGGTCGGACACTCAGGGTCAGGAAAAAATCCAATATATATCTGGTGATATCTCGGGTGCTCTTACAGATAGCGCAATAAATCAAAGTGCATTGTCTGCAGGAGGCCCTAGCGCATGAATCTGTGCAGCGGGAACGATCTCGGACAACCACGGGCCGAGAAAACTATCGTCTCAAGGGGCCGGGATGTCAGGGTCAGGGAAAAATCCAATATATATCTGGTGATATCTCGGGTGCTCTTACAGATAGCGCAATAAATCAAAGTGCATTGTCTGCAGGAGGCCCTAGCGCATGAATCTGTGCAGCGGGAACGACCTCGGACCACCAGGGGCCGAGAAAACCACCGTCACATGGTGTCGGGCCCTCAGGGTCAGGGAAAAATCCAATATATATCTGGTGATATCTCGGGTGCTCTTACAGATAGCGCATTAAATAAAAGTGATTTATCTGCAGGCGGCCCTGGCGCATGAATCTGTGCAGCGGGAACGACCTCGGACCACCAGGGGCCGAGAAAACCACCGTCACATGGTGTCGGGCCCTCAGGGTCAGGGAAAAATCCAATATATATCTGGTGATATCTCGGGTGCTATTACAGATAGCGCAATAAATCAAAATGAATTATCTGCAGGCGGCCCTGGCGCATGAATGTGTGCAGCGGGAACGACCTCGGACCACCAGGGTCCGAGAAAACCACCGTCTCGTGGGGCCGGACACTCAGGGTCAGGGGAAAATCCAATATATATCTGGTGATATCTCGGGTGCTATTAGAGATAGCGCAATAAATCAAAGTGCATTGTCTGTAGGAGGCCCTGGCGCATGAATCTGTGCAGCGGGAACGACCTCGGACCACCAGGGGCCGAAAAAACTACCGTCTCATGGGGCCGGACTGTCAGGGTCAGGGAAAAATCCAATATAAATCTGGTGATATCTCGGGTGTGATTACAGATAGCGCAATAAATCAAAGTGCATTGTCTGCAGGAGGCCCTGGCGCATGAATCTGTGCAGCGGGAACGACCTCGGACCACCAGGGTCCGAGAAAACCACCGTCTCATGGGGTCGGACCCTCAAGGTCAGGGAAAAATCCAATATATATCTGGTGATATCACGGGTGCTATTAGAGATAGCGCAATAAATCAAAGTGCATTGTCTGCAGGAGGCCCTAGCGCATGAATCTGTGCAGCGGGAACGACCTCGGACCTCCAGGCGCCGAGAAAACCACCGTCTCATGGGGTCGGACCCTCAAGGTCAGGGAAAAATCCAATATATATCTGGTGATATCTCGGGTGCGATTACAGATAGCGTAATAAATCAAAGTGCATTGTCTGCAGGAGGCCCTGGCGCATGAATCTGTGCAGCGGGAACGACCTCGGACAACCAGGGGCCGAGAAAACCACCGTCTCATGGGGTCGGACACTCAGGGTCAGGGAAAAATCCAATACATATCTGGTGATATATCGGGTGATATTAGAGATACCACAATAAACCAAAGTGAATTATCTAGAGGAGGCCCTGGCGCATGAATCTGTGCAGCGGGAACGACCTCGGACCACCAGGGTCCGAGAAAACCACCGTCTCGTGGGGCCGGACACTCAGGGTCAGGGGAAAATCCAATATATATCTGGTGATATCTCGGGTGCTATTAGAGGTAGCGCAATAAACCAAAGTGAATTATCTAGAGGAGGCCCTGGCGCATGAATCTGTGCAGCGGGAACGACCTCGGACCACCGGGGTCCGAGAAAACCACCGTCTCGTGGGGCCGGACACTCAGGGTCAGGGGAAAATCCAATATATATCTGGTGATATCTCGGGTGCTATTAGAGATAGCGCAATAAATCAAAGTGAATTATCTGCAGGCGGCCCTGGCGCATGAATGTGTGCAGCGGGAACGACCTCGGACCACCAGGGGCCGAAAAAACTACCGTCTCATGGGGCCGGACTGTCAGGGTCAGGGAAAAATCCAATATATATCTGGTGATATATCGGGTGCTCTTACAGATAGCGCACTAAACCAAAGTGAATTATCTGCAGGGGGCCCTGGCGCATGAATCTGTGCAGCGGGAAAGACCTCGGACCACCAGGGGCCGAGAAAACCACCGTCACATGGTGTCGGGCCCTCAGTGTCAGGGAAAAATCCAATATATATCTGGTGATAACTCGGGTGCTATTACAGATAGCGCAATAAATCAAAGTGAATTATCTGCAGGCGGCCCTGGCGCATGAATGTGTGCAGCGGGAACGACCTCGGACCACCAGGGGCCGAGAAAACCACCGTCTCATGGGGCCGGACACTCAGGGTCAGGGGAAAATCCAATATATATCTGGTGATATCTCGGGTGCTATTAGAGATAGCGCAATAAATCAAAGTGCATTGTCTGTAGGAGGCCCTGGCGCATGAATCTGTGCAGCGGGAACGACCTCGGACCACCAGGGGCGGAAAAAACTACCGTCTCATGGGGCCGGACTGTCAGGGTCAGGGAAAAATCCAATATAAATCTGGTGATATCTCGGGTGCTATTACAGACAGCGCAATAAATCAAAGTGCATTGTCTGCAGGAGGCCCTGGCGCATGCATCTGTGCAGCGGGAACGACCTCGGACCACCAGGGGCCGAGAAAACCACCGTCTCGTGGGGCCGGACACTCAGGGTCAGGGGAAAATCCAATATATATCTGGTGATATCTCGGGAGCTATTAGAGATAGCGCAATAAATCACAGTGCATTGTCTGCAGGAGGCCCTGGCGCATGAATCTGTGCAGCGGGAACGATCTCGGACAACCACGGGCCGAGAAAACTATCGTCTCAAGGGGCCGGACTGTCAGGGTCAGGGAAAAATCCAATATATATCTGGTGATATCTCGGGTGCTATTACAGATAGCGCAATAAATCAAACTGAATTATCTGCAGGCGGCCCTGGCGCATGAATCTGTGCAGCGAGAACGACCTCGGACCACCAGGCGCCGAGAAAATTACAGATATTCAGAATCCGCCACCCAAGGTCATGTAAAAATCCAGCATATATCTGGTGATACCTGGGGTGCTATTACAGATAGCGCAATAAACGAAAGTGCATTGTCTGCAGGAGGCCCTGGCGCATGAATCTGTGCAGCGGGAACGACCTCGGACCACCAGGGGCCGAGAAAACCACCGTCTCATGGGGTCGGACACTCAGGGTCAGGGAAAAATCCAATACATATCTGGTGATATATCGGGTGATATTAGAGATACCACAATAAACCAAAGTGAATTATCTAGAGGAGGCCCTGGCGCATGAATCTGTGCAGCGGGAACGACCTCGGACCACCAGGGTCCGAGAAAACCACCGTCTCGTGGGGCCGGACACTCAGGGTCAGGGGAAAATCCAATATATATCTGGTGATATCTCGGGTGCTATTAGAGGTAGCGCAATAAACCAAAGTGAATTATCTAGAGGAGGCCCTGGCGCATGAATCTGTGCAGCGGGAACGACCTCGGACCACCGGGGTCCGAGAAAACCACCGTCTCGTGGGGCCGGACACTCAGGGTCAGGGGAAAATCCAATATATATCTGGTGATATCTCGGGTGCTATTAGAGATAGCGCAATAAATCAAAGTGCATTGTCTGTAGGAGGCCCTGGCGCATGAATCTGTTCAGCGGGAAAGACCTCGGCCCGCCAGGGGCCGAAAAAACTACCGTCTCATGGGGCCGGACTGTCAGGGTCAGGGAAAAATCCAATATATATCCGGTGATATCTCGGGTGCTATTACAGACAGCGCAATAAATCAAAGTGCATTGTCTGTAGGAGGCACTGGCGCATGAATCTGTGCAGCGGGAACGACCTCGGACCACCAGGGTCCGAGAAAACCACCGTCTCATGGGGCCGGACTGTCAGAGTCAGGGAAAAATCCAATATATATCTGGTGATATCTCGGGTGCTATTAGAGATAGCGAAATAAATCAAAGTCCATTGTCTGCAGGAGGCCCTAGCGCATGAATCTGTGCAGCGGGATCGACCTCGGACCACCAGGGGCCGAGAAAACCACCGTCTCATGGGGCCGGACACTCAGGGTCAGGGGAAAATCCAATATATATCTGGTGATATCTCGGGTGCTATTAGAGATAGCGCAATAAATCAAAGTGCATTGTCTGTAGGAGGCCCTAGCGCATGAATCTGTGCAGCGGGAACGATCTCGGACAACCACGGGCCGAGAAAACTACCGTCTCAAGGGGCCGGACTGTCAGGGTCAGGGAAAAATCCAATATATATCTGGTGATATCTCGGGTGCTATTAGAGATAGCGCAATAAATCAAAGTGCATTGTCTGCAGGAGGCACTAGCGCATGAATCTGTGCAGCGGGAACGACCTCGGACCGCCAGGGTCCGAGAAAACCACCGTCTCATGGGGCCGGACTGTCAGGGTCAGGGAAAAATCCAATATATATCTGGTTATATCTCGGGTGCTATTAGAGATAGCGCAATAAACCAAAGTGAATTATCTGTAGGAGGCCCTGGCGCATGAATCTGTGCAGCGGGAACGACCTCGGACCACCAGGGGCCGAGAAAACCACCGTCTCATGGGGTCGGACTGTCAGGGTCAGGGAAAAATCCAATATATATCTGGTTATATCTCGGGTGCTATTAGAGATAGCGAAATAAATCAAAGTGCATTGTCTGCAGGAGGCCCTGGCGCATGAATCTGTGCAGCGGGACCGACCTCGGACAACCAGGGGCCAAGAAAACTACCGTCTCATGGGGCCGGACTGCTCAGGCTCAGGGAATAATCCAATATATATCTGGTGATATCTCGCGTGCTATTACAGATAGCGCAATAAATCAAAGTGAATTATCTGCAGGCGGCCCTGGCGCACGAATCTGTGCAGCGGGAACGACCTCGGACCACCAGGGGCCGAAAAAACTACCGTCTCATGGGGCCGGACTGTCAGGGTCAGGGAAAAATCCAATATATATCTGGTGATATATCGGGTGCTCTTACAGATAGCGCACTAAACCAAAGTGAATTATCTGCAGGGGGCCCTGGCGCATGAATCTGTGCAGCGGGAACGACCTCGGACCACCAGGGGCCGAGAAAACCACCGTCACATGGTGTCGGGCCCTCAGTGTCAGGGAAAAATCCAATATATATCTGGTGATATCTCGGGTGCTATTACAGATAGCGCAATAAATCAAAGTGAATTATCTGCAGGCGGCCCTGGCGCATGAATGTGTGCAGCGGGAACGACCTCGGACCACCAGGGGCCGAGAAAACCACCGTCTCATGGGGCCGGACACTCAGGGTCAGGGGAAAATCCAATATATATCTGGTGATATCTCGGGTGCTATTAGAGATAGCGCAATAAATCAAAGTGCATTGTCTGTAGGAGGCCCTGGCGCATGAATCTGTGCAGCGGGAACGACCTCGGACCGCCAGGGGCCGAAAAAACTACCGTCTCATGGGGCCGGACTGTCAGGGTCAGGGAAAAATTCAATATATATCTGGTGATATCTCGGATGCTCTTACAGATAGCGCAATAAATCAAAGTGAATTATCTGCAGGCGGCCCTGGCGCATGAATCTGTGCAGCGGGAACGACCTCGGACCACCAGGGGCCGAGAAAACCACCGTCTCATGGTGTCGGGCCCTCAGGGTCAGGGAAAAATCCAATATATATCTGGTGATATCTCCGGTGCTATTACAGATAGCGCAATAAATCAAAGTGAATTATCTGCAGGCGGCCCTGGCACATGAATGTGTGCAGCGGGAACGACCTCGGACCACCAGGGGCCGAGAAAACCACCGTCTCATGGGGCCGGACACTCAGGGTCAGGGGAAAATCCAATATATATCTGGTGATATCTCGGGTGCTATTAGAGATAGCGCAATAAATCAAAGTGCATTGTCTGTAGGAGGCCCTGGCGCATGAATCTGTGCAGCGGGAAAGACCTCGGCCCGCCAGGAGCCGAAAAAACTACCGTCTCATGGGGCCGGACTGTCAGGGTCAGGGAAAAATCCAATATATATCCGGTGATATCTCGGGTGCTATTACAGACAGCGCAATAAATCAAAGTGCATTGTCTGTAGGAGGCACTGGCGCATGAATCTGTGCAGCGGGAACGACCTCGGACCACCAGGGGCCGAAAAAACTACCGTCTCATGGGGCCGGACGATCAGGGTCAGGGAAAAATCCAATATAAATCTGGTGATATCTCGGGTGTGATTACAGATAGCGCAATAAATCAAAGTGCATTGTCTGCAGGAGGCCCTGGCGCATGAATCTCTGCAGCGGGAACGACCTCGGACCACCAGGGGCCGAGAAAACCACCGTCTCATGGGGTCGGACACTCAGGGTCAGGGAAAAATCCAATACATATCTGGTGATATATCGGGTGATATTAGAGATACCACAATAAACCAAAGTGAATTATCTAGAGGAGGCCCTGGCGCATGAATCTGTGCAGCGGGAACGACCTCGGACCACCAGGGTCCGAGAAAACCACCGTCTCGTGGGGCCGGACACTCAGGGTCAGGGGAAAATCCAATATATATCTGGTGATATCTCGGGTGCTATTAGAGGTAGCGCAATAAACCAAAGTGAATTATCTAGAGGAGGCCCTGGCGCATGAATCTGTGCAGCGGGAACGACCTCGGACCACCGGGGTCCGAGAAAACCACCGTCTCGTGGGGCCGGACACTCAGGGTCAGGGGAAAATCCAATATATATCTGGTGATATCTCGGGTGCTATTAGAGATAGCGCAATAAATCAAAGTGCATTGTCTGTAGGAGGCCCTGGCGCATGAATCTGTTCAGCGGGAAAGACCTCGGCCCGCCAGGGGCCGAAAAAACTACCGTCTCATGGGGCCGGACTGTCAGGGTCAGGGAAAAATCCAATATATATCCGGTGATATCTCGGGTGCTATTACAGACAGCGCAATAAATCAAAGTGCATTGTCTGTAGGAGGCCCTGGCGCATGAATGTGTGCAGCGGGAACGACCTCGGACCACCAGGGGCCGAGAAAACCACCGTCTCATGGGGCCGGACACTCAGGGTCAGGGGAAAATCCAATATATATCTGGTGATATCTCGGGTGCTATTAGAGATAGCGCAATAAATCAAAGTGCATTGTCTGTAGGAGGCCCTGGCGCATGAATCTGTGCAGCGGGAACGACCTCGGACCGCCAGGGGCCGAAAAAACTACCGTCTCATGGGGCCGGACTGTCAGGGTCAGGGAAAAATTCAATATATATCTGGTGATATCTCGGATGCTCTTACAGATAGCGCAATAAATCAAAGTGAATTATCTGCAGGCGGCCCTGGCGCATGAATCTGTGCAGCGGGAACGACCTCGGACCACCAGGGGCCGAGAAAACCACCGTCTCATGGGGTCGGACACTCAGGGTCAGGGAAAAATCCAATACATATCTGGTGATATATCGGGTGATATTAGAGATACCACAATAAACCAAAGTGAATTATCTAGTGGAGGCCCTGGCGCATGAATCTGTGCAGCGGGAACGACCTCGGACCACCAGGGTCCGAGAAAACCACCGTCTCGTGGGGCCGGACACTCAGGGTCAGGGGAAAATCCAATATATATCTGGTGATATCTCGGGTGCTATTAGAGGTAGCGCAATAAACCAAAGTGAATTATCTAGAGGAGGCCCTGGCGCATGAATCTGTGCAGCGGGAACGACCTCGGACCACCGGGGTCCGAGAAAACCACCGTCTCGTGGGGCCGGACACTCAGGGTCAGGGGAAAATCCAATATATATCTGGTGATATCTCGGGTGCTATTAGAGATAGCGCAATAAATCAAAGTGCATTGTCTGTAGGAGGCCCTGGCGCATGAATCTGTTCAGCGGGAAAGACCTCGGCCAGCCAGGGGCCGAAAAAACTACCGTCTCATGGGGCCGGACTGTCAGGGTCAGGGAAAAATCCAATATATATCTGGTGATATCTCGGGTGCTATTAGAGATAGCGCAATAAATCAAAGTGCATAGTCTGTAGGAGGCACTGGCGTATGAATCTGAGCAGCGGGATCGACCTCGGACCACCAGGGGCCGAGAAAACCACCGTCTCATGGAGTCGGACACTCGGGGTCAGGGAAAAATCCAATATATATCTGGTGATATCTCGGGTACTATTAGAGATAGCGCAATAAATCAAAGTGCATTGTCTGTAGGAGGCACTAGCGCATGGATCTGTGCAGCGGGAACGACCTCGGACCACCAGGGGCCGAGAAAACTACCGTCTCATGGGGTCGGACACTCAGGGTCAGGGAAAAATCCAGCATATATCTGGTGATATTTCGGGTGCTATTACAGATAGCGCAATAAACCAAAGTGAATTGTCTGCAGGAAGCCTTGGCGCATGAATCTGTTCAGCGGGATCGACCTCGGACCACGAGGGACCGAGAAAACCATCGACACATGGGGCCGACTGTCAGGGTCAGGGAAAAATCCAATATATATCTGGTGATATCTCGGGTGCTCTTACAGATAGCGCACTAAACCAAGGTGAATCATCTGCAGGGGGCCCTGGCGCATGAATCTGTGCAGCGGGATCGACATCGGACCACGAGGGACCGAGAAAACCATCGACACATGGGGTCGGACACTCAGGGTCAGGGAAAAATCCAATATATAACTGATGATATCTCGGGTGCTATTACAGATGGCGCAATAAATCAAAGTGCATTGTCTGTAGGAGACACTAGCGCATGAATCTGTGCAGCGGGAATGACCTCGGACGACCAGGGGCCGAGAAAACTACCGTCTCATGGGGCCGGACACTCAGGGTCTGGGAAAAATCCAATATATATCTGGTGATATCTCGGGTGCTATTAGAGATAGCGCAATAAATCAAAGTGCATTGTCTGTAGGAGGCCCTGGCGCATGAATCTGTGCTGCGGGATCGACCTCGGACCACCAGGGGCCGAGAAAATCACCGTCTCATGGGGTCGGACTGTCAGAGTCAGGGAAAAATCCAATATATATCTGGTGATATCTCGGGTACTATTAGAGATAGCGCAAGAAATCAAAGTGCATTGTCTGTAGGAGGCCCTGGCGCATGAATCTGTGCAGCGGGAACGACCTCGGACCACCAGGGGCCGAGAAAACTGCCGTCTCATGGGGCCGGACACTCAGGGTCTGGGAAAAATCCAATATATATTCGGTGATATCTCGGGTGCTATTAGAGATAGCGCAATAAACCAAAGTGTATTGTCTGCAGGAGGCCCTGGGGCAAGAATCTGAGCAGCGGGATCGACCTCGGACCACGAGGGACCGAGAAAACCATCGACACATGGGGCCGGACTGTCAGGGTCAAGGAAAAATCCAATATATATCTGGTGATATCTCGGGTGCTATTAGAGATAGCGAATTAAATCAAAGTGTATTGTCTGCAGGAGGCCCTGGCGCATGAATCTGTGCAGCGGGATCGACCTCGGACCACCAGGGGCCGAGAAAACCACCGAAACATGTGGCCGGACACTCAGGGTCGGGGAAAAATTCAATATATATCTGGTGATATCTCGGGTGCTCTTACAGATAGCGCACTAAACCAAGGTGAATCATCTGCAGGGAGCCCTGGCGCATGAATCTGTGCAGCGGGATCGACATCGGACCACGAGGGACCGAGAAAACCTTCGACACATGGGGTCGGACACTCAGGGTCAGGGAAAATCCAATATATATCTGGTGATATCTCGGGTGCTATTACAGATGTCGCAATAAATCAAAGTGCATTGTCTGTAGGAGGCACTAGCGCATGAATCTGTGCAGCGGGAACGACCTCGGACCACCAGGGGCCGAGAAAACTACCGTCACATGGGGCCGGACACTCAGGGTCTGGGAAAAATCCAATATATATCTGGTGATATCTCGGGTGCTATTACAGATAGCGCAATAAATCAATGTGCATTGTCTGTAGGAGGCCCTGGCGCATGAATCTGTGCTGCGGGATCGACCTCGGACCACCAGGGGCCGAGAAAATCACCGTCTCATGGGGCCGGACTGTCAGAGTCAGGGAAAAATCCAATATATATCTGGTGATATCTCGGGTGCTCTTACAGATAGCGCACTAAACCAAAGTGAATCATCTGCAGGGGGCCCTGGCGCATGAATCTGTGCAGCGGGATCGACATCGGACCACCAGGGGCCGAGAAAACCACCGTCTCATGGGGTCGGACTGTCAGGGTCAGGGAAAAATCGAATATATATCTGGTGATTTCTCTAGTGCTATTAGAGATAGCGAATTAAATCAAAGTGTATTGTCTGCAGGAGGCCCTGGCGCATGAATCTGTGCAGCGGGAACGACCTCGGACCACCAGGGGCCGAGAAAACTACCGTCTCATGGGGTCGGACACTCAGGGTCAGGGAAAAATCCAATATATATCTGGTGATATCTCGGGTGCTATTAGAGATAGCGCAATAAATCAAAGTGCATAGTCTGTAGGAGGCACTGGCGTATGAATCTGAGCAGCGGGATCGACCTCGGACCACCAGGGGCCGAGAAAACCACCGTCTCATGGAGTCGGACACTCGGGGTCAGGGAAAAATCCAATATATATCTGGTGATATCTCGGGTACTATTAGAGATAGCGCAATAAATCAAAGTGCATTGTCTGTAGGAGGCACTAGCGCATGAATCTGTGCAGCGGAAACGACCTCGGACCACCAGGGGCCGAGAAAACTACCGTCTCATGGGGTCGGACACTCAGGGTCAGGGAAAAATCCAGCATATATCTGGTGATATTTCGGGTGCTATTACAGATACCGCAATAAACCAAAGTGAATTGTCTGCAGGAAGCCTTGGCGCATGAATCTGTTCAGCGGGATCGACCTCGGACCACGAGGGACCGAGAAAACCATCGACACATGGGGCCGACTGTCAGGGTCAGGGAAAAATCCAATATATATCTGGTGATATCTCGGGTGCTCTTACAGATAGCGCACTAAACCAAGGTGAATCATCTGCAGGGGGCCCTGGCGCATGAATCTGTGCAGCGGGATCGACATCGGACCACGAGGGACCGAGAAAACCATCGACACATGGGGTCGGACACTCAGGGTCAGGGAAAAATCCAATATATAACTGATGATATCTCGGGTGCTATTACAGATGGCGCAATAAATCAAAGTGCATTGTCTGTAGGAGACACTAGCGCATGAATCTGTGCAGCGGGAATGACCTCGGACGACCAGGGGCCGAGAAAACTACCGTCTCATGGGGCCGGACACTCAGGGTCTGGGAAAAATCCAATATATATCTGGTGATATCTCGGGTGCTATTAGAGATAGCGCAATAAATCAAAGTGCATTGTCTGTAGGAGGCCCTGGCGCATGAATCTGTGCTGCGGGATCGACCTCGGACCACCAGGGGCCGAGAAAATCACCGTCTCATGGGGTCGGACTGTCAGAGTCAGGGAAAAATCCAATATATATCTGGTGATATCTCGGGTACTATTAGAGATAGCGCAAGAAATCAAAGTGCATTGTCTGTAGGAGGCCCTGGCGCATGAATCTGTGCAGCGGGAACGACCTCGGACCACCAGGGGCCGAGAAAACTACCGTCTCATGGGGCCGGACACTCAGGGTCTGGGAAAAATCCAATATATATTCGGTGATATCTCGGGTGCTATTAGAGATAGCGCAATAAACCAAAGTGTATTGTCTGCAGGAGGCCCTGGGGCAAGAATCTGAGCAGCGGGATCGACCTCGGACCACGAGGGACCGAGAAAACCATCGACACATGGGGCCGGACTGTCAGGGTCAAGGAAAAATCCAATATATATCTGGTGATATCTCGGGTGCTATTAGAGATAGCGAATTAAATCAAAGTGTATTGTCTGCAGGAGGCCCTGGCGCATGAATCTGTGCAGCGGGAACGACCTCGGACCACCAGGGGCCGAGAAAACTACCGTCACATGGGGCCGGACACTCAGGGTCTGGGAAAAATCCAATATATATCTGGTGATATCTCGGGTGCTATTACAGATAGCGCAATAAATCAATGTGCATTGTCTGTAGGAGGCACTAGCGCATGAATCTGTGCAGCGGAAACGACCTCGGACCACCAGGGGCCGAGAAAATCACCGTCTCATGGGGCCGGACTGTCAGAGTCAGGGAAAAATCCAATATATATCTGGTGATATCTCGGGTGCTCTTACAGATAGCGCACTAAACCAAAGTGAATCATCTGCAGGGGGCCCTGGCGTATGAATCTGTGCAGCGGGATCGACATCGGACCACCAGGGGCCGAGAAAACCACCGTCTCATGGGGTCGGACTGTCAGGGTCAGGGAAAAATCGAATATATATCTGGTGATTTCTCTAGTGCTATTAGAGATAGCGAATTAAATCAAAGTGTATTGTCTGCAGGAGGCCCTGGCGCATGAATCTGTGCAGCGGGAACGACCTCGGACCACCAGGGGCCGAGAAAACTACCGTCTCATGGGGTCGGACACTCAGGGTCAGGGAAAAATCCAAAATATATCTGGTGATATCTCGGGTGCTATTACAGATAGCGCAATAAATCAATGTGCATTGTCTGTAGGAGGCCCTGGCGCATGAATCTGTGCTGCGGGATCGACCTCGGACCACCAGGGGCCGAGAAAATCACCGTCTCATGGGGCCGGACTGTCAGAGTCAGGGAAAAATCCAATATATATCTGGTGATATCTCGGGTACTATTAGAGATAGCGCAATAAATCAAAGTGCATTGTCTGTAGGAGGCCCTGGCGCATGAATCTGTGCAGCGGGAACGACCTCGGACCACCAGGGGCCGAGAAAACCACCGTCTCATGGAGTCGGACACTCGGGGTCAGGGAAAAATCCAATATATATCTGGTGATATCTCGGGTACTATTAGAGAAAGCGCAATAAATCAAAGTGCATAGTCTGTAGGAGGCACTGGCGAATGAATCTGTGCAGCAGGAACTACCTCGGTCCACCAGGGGCCTAGAAAATTACAGATATTCGGAATCCGTCACCCAAGGTCATGTAAAAATCCAGCATATATCTGGTGATATTTCGGGTGCTATTACAGATAGCGCAATAAACCAAAGTGAATTGTCTGCAGGAAGCCTTGGCGCATGAATCTGTTCAGCGGGATCGACCTCGGACCACGAGGGACCGAGAAAACCATCGACACATGGGGCCGACTGTCAGGGTCAGGGAAAAATCCAATATATATCTGGTGATATCTCGGGTGCTATTAGAGATAGCGCAATAAACCAAAGCGCATTGTCTGCAGCAGGCCCTGGCGCATGAATCTGTGCAGCGGGAACGACCTCGGGCCACCAGGGGCCGAGAAAACCACCGTCTCATGGGGTCTGACTGTCAGGGTCAGGGAAAAATCCAATATATATCTGGTGATATCTCGGGTGCTCTTACAGATAGCGCACTAAACCAAGGTGAATCATCTGCAGGGGGCCCTGGCGCATGAATCTGTGCAGCGGGATCGACATCGGACCACGAGGGACCGAGAAAACCATCGACACATGGGGTCGGACACTCAGGGTCAGGGAAAAATACAATATATAACTGATGATATCTCGGGTGCTATTACAGATGGCGCAATAAATCAAAGTGCATTGTCTGTAGGAGACACTAGCGCATGAATCTGTGCAGCGGGAATGACCTCGGACCACCAGGGGCCGAGAAAACTACCGTCTCATGGGGCCGGACACTCAGGGTCTGGGAAAAATCCAATATATATCTGGTGATATCTCGGGTGCTCTTACAGATAGCGCACTAAACCAAAGTGAATCATCTGCAGGGGGCCCTGGCGCATGAATCTGTGCAGCGGGATCGACATCGGACCACCAGGGGCCGAGAAAACCACCGTCTCATGGGGTCGGACTGTCAGGGTCAGGGAAAAATCGAATATATATCTGGTGATTTCTCTAGTGCTATTAGAGATAGCGAATTAAATCAAAGTGTATTGTCTGCAGGAGGCCCTGGCGCATGAATCTGTGCAGCGGGAACGACCTCGGACCACCAGGGGCCGAGAAAACTACCGTCTCATGGGGTCGGACACTCAGGGTCAGGGAAAAATCCAATATATATCTGGTGATATCTCGGGTGCTATTACAGATAGCGCAATAAATCAATGTGCATTGTCTGTAGGAGGCCCTGGCGCATGAATCTGTGCTGCGGGATCGACCTCGGACCACCAGGGGCCGAGAAAATCACCGTCTCATGGGGCCGGACTGTCAGAGTCAGGGAAAAATCCAATATATATCTGGTGATATCTCGGGTACTATTAGAGATAGCGCAATAAATCAAAGTGCATTGTCTGTAGGAGGCCCTGGCGCATGAATCTGTGCAGCGGGAACGACCTCGGACCACCAGGGGCCGAGAAAACCACCGTCTCATGGAGTCGGACACTCGGGGTCAGGGAAAAATCCAATATATATCTGGTGATATCTCGGGTACTATTAGAGAAAGCGCAATAAATCAAAGTGCATAGTCTGTAGGAGGCACTGGCGAATGAATCTGTGCAGCAGGAACTACCTCGGTCCACCAGGGGCCTAGAAAATTACAGATATTCGGAATCCGTCACCCAAGGTCATGTAAAAATCGAGCATATATCTGGTGATATTTCGGGTGCTATTACAGATAGCGCAATAAACCAAAGTGAATTGTCTGCAGGAAGCCTTGGCGCATGAATCTGTTCAGCGGGATCGACCTCGGACCACGAGGGACCGAGAAAACCATCGACACATGGGGCCGACTGTCAGGGTCAGGGAAAAATCCAATATATATCTGGTGATATCTCGGGTGCTATTAGAGATAGCGCAATAAACCAAAGCGCATTGTCTGCAGCAGGCCCTGGCGCATGAATCTGTGCAGCGGGAACGACCTCGGGCCACCAGGGGCCGAGAAAACCACCGTCTCATGGGGTCTGACTGTCAGGGTCAGGGAAAAATCCAATATATATCTGGTGATATCTCGGGTGCTCTTACAGATAGCGCACTAAACCAAGGTGAATCATCTGCAGGGGGCCCTGGCGCATGAATCTGTGCAGCGGGATCGACATCGGACCACGAGGGACCGAGAAAACCATCGACACATGGGGTCGGACACTCAGGGTCAGGGAAAAATACAATATATAACTGATGATATCTCGGGTGCTATTACAGATGGCGCAATAAATCAAAGTGCATTGTCTGTAGGAGACACTAGCGCATGAATCTGTGCAGCGGGAATGACCTCGGACCACCAGGGGCCGAGAAAACTACCGTCTCATGGGGCCGGACACTCAGGGTCTGGGAAAAATCCAATATATATCTGGTGATATCTCGGGTGCTATTAGAGATAGCGCAATAAATCAAAGTGCATTGTCTGTAGGAGGCCCTGGCGCATGAATCTGTGCAGCGGGAACGACCTCGGACCACCAGGGGCCGAGAAAACTACCGCCTCATGGGGCCGGACACTCAGGGTCTGGGAAAAATCCAATATATATCTGGTGATATCTCGGGTGCTATTAGAGATAGCGCAATAAATCAAAGTGCATTGTCTGTAGGAGGCCCTGGCGCATGAATCTGTGCAGCGGGATCGACCTCGGACCACCAGGGGCCGAGAAAACCACCGTCTCATGGGGCCGGACTGTCAGGGTCAAGGGAAAATCCAATATATATCTGGTGATATCTCGGGTGCTATTAGAGATAGCGCAATAAATCAAAGTGAATTATCTGCAGGGGGCCCTGGCGCATGAATCTGAGCAGCGGGATCGACCTCGGACCACCAGGGGCCGAGAAAACCACCGTCTCATGGAGTCGGACACTCGGGGTCAGGGAAAAATCCAATATATATCTGGTGATATCTCGGGTGCTATTAGAGATAGCGCAATAAATCAAAGTGCATTGTCTGTAGGAGGCCCTGGCGCATGAATCTGTGCTGCGGGATCGACCTCGGACCACCAGGGGCCGAGAAAATCACCGTCTCATGGGGTCGGACTGTCAGAGTCAGGGAAAAATCCAATATATATCTGGTGATATCTCGGGTACTATTAGAGATAGCGCAATAAATCAAAGTGCATTGTCTGTAGGAGGCCCTGGCGCATGAATCTGTGCAGCGGGAACGACCTCGGACCACCAGGGGCCGAGAAAACTACCGTCTCATGGGGCCGGACACTCAGGGTCTGGGAAAAATCCAATATATATTCGGTGATATCTCGGGTGCTATTAGAGATAGCGCAATAAACCAAAGTGCATTGTCTGTAGGAGGCCCTGGCGCATGAATCTGTGCAGCGGGATCGACCTCGGACCACGAGGGACCGAGAAAACCATCGACACATGGGGCCGGACTGTCAGGGTCAAGGAAAAATCCAATATATATCTGGTGATATCTTGGGCGCTATTAGGGATAGCGCAATAAATCAAAGTGAATTATCTGCAGGGGGCCCTGGCGCATGAATCTGAGCAGCGGGATCGACCTCGGACCACGAGGGACCGAGAAAACCATCGACACATGGGGCCGGACTGTCAGGGTCAAGGAAAAATCCAATATATATCTGGTGATATCTCGGGTGCTATTAGAGATAGCGCAATAAACCAAAGTGCATTGTCTGCAGCAGGCCCTGGCGCATGAATCTGTGCAGCGGGAACGACCTCGGGCCACCAGGGGCCGAGAAAACCACCGTCTCATGGGGTCTGACTGTCAGGGTCAGGGAAAAATCCAATATATATCTGGTGATATCTAGGGTGCTATTATAGATAGCGCAATAAATCAAAGTGCATTGTCTGTAGGAGGCCCTGGCGCATGAATCTGTGCAGCGGGATCGACCTCGGACCACGAGGGACCGAGAAAACCATCGACACATGGGGCCGGACTGTCAGGGTCAAGGAAAAATCCAATATATATCTGGTGATATCTCGGGTGCTATTAGAGATAGCGAATTAAATCAAAGTGTATTGTCTGCAGGAGGCCCTGGCGCATGAATCTGTGCAGCGGGATCGACCTCGGACCACCAGGGGCCGAGAAAACCACCGACACATGTGGCCGGACACTCAGGGTCGGGGAAAAATTCAATATATATCTGGTGATATCTCGGGTGCTCTTACAGATAGCGCACTAAACCAAGGTGAATCATCTGCAGGGGGCCCTGGCGCATGAATCTGTGCAGCGGGATCGACATCGGACCACGAGGGACCGAGAAAACCTTCGACACATGGGGTCGGACACTCAGGGTCAGGGAAAATCCAATATATATCTGGTGATATCTCGGGTGCTATTACAGATGTCGCAATAAATCAAAGTGCATTGTCTGTAGGAGGCACTAGCGCATGAATCTGTGCAGCGGGAACGACCTCGGACCACCAGGGGCCGAGAAAACTACCGTCACATGGGGCCGGACACTCAGGGTCTGGGAAAAATCCAATATATATCTGGTCATATCTCGGGCGCTATTAGGGATAGCGCAATAAATCAATGTGAATCATCTGCAGGGGGCCCTGGCGCATGAATCTGTGCAGCGGGATCGACATCGGACCACCAGGGGCCGAGAAAACCACCGTCTCATGGGGTCGGACTGTCAGGGTCAGGGAAAAATCGAATATATATCTGGTGATTTCTCTGGTGCTATTAGAGATAGCGAATTAAATCAAAGTGTATTGTCTGCAGGAGGCCCTGGCGCATGAATCTGTGCAGCGGGAACGAACTCGGACCACCAGGGGCCGAGAAAACTACCGTCTCATGGGGTCGGACACTCAGGGTCAGGGAAAAATCCAATATATATCTGGTGATATCTCGGGTGCTATTACAGATAGCGCAATAAATCAATGTGCATTGTCTGTAGGAGGCCCTGGCGCATGAATCTGTGCTGCGGGATCGACCTCGGACCACCAGGGGCGAGAAAATCACCGTCTCATGGGGCCGGACTGTCAGAGTCAGGGAAAAATCCAATATATATCTGGTGATATCTCGGGTACTATTAGAGATAGCGCAATAAATCAAAGTGCATTGTCTGTAGGAGGCCCCGGCGCATGAATCTGTGCAGCGGGAATGACCTCGGTCCACCAGGGGCCGAGAAAACTACCGTCTCATGGGGCCGGACTGTCAGGGTCAGGGAAAAATCCTATATATATCTCGTGATATCTCGGGTGCTATTAGAGATAGCCAAATAAATCAAAGTGCATAGTCTGTAGGAGGCACTGGCGAATGAATCTGTGCAGCAGGAACTACCTCGGTCCACCAGGGGCCTAGAAAATTACAGATATTCGGAATCCGTCACCCAAGGTCATGTAAAAATCCAGCATATATCTGGTGATATTTCGGGTGCTATTACAGATAGCGCAATAAACCAAAGTGAATTGTCTGCAGGAAGCCTTGGCGCATGAATCTGTTCAGCGGGATCGACCTCGGACCACGAGGGACCGAGAAAACCATCGACACATGGGGCCGACTGTCAGGGTCAGGGAAAAATCCAATATATATCTGGTGATATCTCGGGTGCTATTAGAGATAGCGCAATAAACCAAAGTGCATTGTCTGCAGCAGGCCCTGGCGCATGAATCTGTGCAGCGGGAACGACCTCGGGCCACCAGGGGCCGAGAAAACCACCGTCTCATGGGGTCTGACTGTCAGGGTCAGGGAAAAATCCAATATATATCTGGTGATATCTCGGGTGCTCTTACAGATAGCGCACTAAACCAAGGTGAATCATCTGCAGGGGGCCCTGGCGCATGAATCTGTGCAGCGGGATCGACATCGGACCACGAGGGACCGAGAAAACCATCGACACATGGGGTCGGACACTCAGGGTCAGGGAAAAATCCAATATATATCTGATGATATCTCGGGTGCTATTACAGATGGCGCAATAAATCAAAGTGCATTGTCTGTAGGAGACACGAGCGCATGAATCTGTGCAGCGGGAATGACCTCGGACCACCAGGGGCCGAGAAAACTACCGTCTCATGGGGCCGGACACTCAGGGTCTGGGAAAAATCCAATATATGTCTGGTGATATCTCGGGTGCTATTAGAGATAGCGCAATAAATCAAAGTGCATTGTCTGTAGGAGGCACTGGCGTATGAATCTGAGCAGCGGGATCGACCTCGGACCACCAGGGGCCGAGAAAACCACCGTCTCATGGAGTCGGACACTCGGGGTCAGGGAAAAATCCAATATATATCTGGTGATATCTCGGGTACTATTAGAGATAGCGCAATAAATCAAAGTGCATTGTCTGTAGGAGGCCCCGGCGCATGAATCTGTGCAGCGGGAATGACCTCGGTCCACCAGGGGCCGAGAAAACTACCGTCTCATGGGGCCGGACTGTCAGGGTCAGGGAAAAATCCTATATATATCTCGTGATATCTCGGGTGCTATTAGAGATAGCCAAATAAATCAAAGTGCATAGTCTGTAGGAGGCACTGGCGAATGAATCTGTGCAGCAGGAACTACCTCGGTCCACCAGGGGCCTAGAAAATTACAGATATTCGGAATCCGTCACCCAAGGTCATGTAAAAATCCAGCATATATCTGGTGATATTTCGGGTGCTATTACAGATAGCGCAATAAACCAAAGTGAATTGTCTGCAGGAA
Organism: Nomia melanderi; assembly: GCF_051020985.1. Classification (NCBI taxonomy): domain Eukaryota; kingdom Metazoa; phylum Arthropoda; class Insecta; order Hymenoptera; family Halictidae; genus Nomia; species Nomia melanderi. The sequence continues at coordinate 4,915,315 of NW_027475136.1, read as the reverse complement.
GCCTTGGCGCATGAATCTGTTCAGCGGGATCGACCTCGGACCACGAGGGACCGAGAAAACCATCGACACATGGGGCCGACTGTCAGGGTCAGGGAAAAATCCAATATATATCTGGTGATATCTCGGGTGCTATTAGAGATAGCGCAATAAACCAAAGTGCATTGTCTGCAGCAGGCCCTGGCGCATGAATCTGTGCAGCGGGAACGACCTCGGGCCACCAGGGGCCGAGAAAACCACCGTCTCATGGGGTCTGACTGTCAGGGTCAGGGAAAAATCCAATATATATCTGGTGATATCTCGGGTGCTCTTACAGATAGCGCACTAAACCAAGGTGAATCATCTGCAGGGGGCCCTGGCGCATGAATCTGTGCAGCGGGATCGACATCGGACCACGAGGGACCGAGAAAACCATCGACACATGGGGTCGGACACTCAGGGTCAGGGAAAAATCCAATATATATCTGATGATATCTCGGGTGCTATTACAGATGGCGCAATAAATCAAAGTGCATTGTCTGTAGGAGACACGAGCGCATGAATCTGTGCAGCGGGAATGACCTCGGACCACCAGGGGCCGAGAAAACTACCGTCTCATGGGGCCGGACACTCAGGGTCTGGGAAAAATCCAATATATGTCTGGTGATATCTCGGGTGCTATTAGAGATAGCGCAATAAATCAAAGTGCATTGTCTGTAGGAGGCCCTGGCGCATGAATCTGTGCAGCGGGAACGACCTCGGACCACCAGGGGCCGAGAAAACTACCGCCTCATGGGGCCGGACACTCAGGGTCTGGGAAAAATCCAATATATATCTGGTGATATCTCGGGTGCTATTAGAGATAGCGCAATAAATCAAAGTGCATTGTCTGTAGGAGGCCCTGGCTCATGAATCTGTGCAGCGGGAACGACCTCGGACCACCAGGGGCCGAGAAAACTACCGCCTCATGGGGCCGGACACTCAGGGTCAAGGAAAAATCCAATATATATCTGGTGATATCTTGGGCGCTATTAGGGATAGCGAAATAAATCAAAGTGAATTATCTGCAGGGGGCCCTGGCGCATGAATCTGAGCAGCGGGATCGACCTCGGACCACCAGGGGCCGAGAAAACCACCGTCTCATGGAGTCGGACACTCGGGGTCAGGGAAAAATCCAATATATATCTGGTGATATCTCGGGTGCTATTAGAGATAGCGCAATAAATCAAAGTGCATTGTCTGCTGGAGGCCCTACCGCATGAATCTGTGCAGCGGGAACGACCTCGGACCACCAGGGGCCGATAAAATCACCGTCTCATGGGGCCGGACTCTCAGGGTCAGGGAAAAATCCAATATATATCTGGCGATATCTCGGGTGGTATTACAGATAGCGCAATGAATCAAAGTGCATTTTCTGTAGGAGGCCCTGGCGCATGAAGCTGTGCAGCGGGAACGACCTCGGTCCACCAGGGGCCGAGAAAATCACCGTCTCATGGGGCCGGACTGTCAGGGAAAGGGAAAAATCCAATATATATCTGGTGATATCTCGGGTGCTATTACAGATAGGGCAATAAATCAAAGTGCATTGTCTGTAGGAGGCCCTGGCGCATGAATCTGTGCTGCGGGATCGACCTCGGACCACCAGGGGCCGAGAAAATCACCGTCTCATTGGGCCGGACTGTCAGAGTCAGGGAAAAATCCAATATATATCTGGTGATATCTCGGGTGCTATTACAGATAGGGCAATAAATCAAAGTGAATTGTCTGTAGGAGGCCCTGGCGCATGAAGCTGTGCAGCGGGAACGACCTCGGTCCACCAGGGGCCGAGAAAACTACCGTCTCATGGGGCCGGACTGCCAGGGTCAGGGAAAAATCCTATATATATCTGGTGATATCTCGGGTGCTATTCGAGATAGCGCAATAAGTCAAAGTGCATTGTCTGCAGGAGGCCCTAGTGCATGAGTCTGTGCATCGGGATCGACCCCGGACCTCCAGGGGCGAGAAAACTACCGTCTCATGGGGCCGGACACTCAGGGTCAGGGAAAAATCCAATATATATCTGGTGATATCGCGCGTGCTATTACAGGTAGCGCAATAAATCAAAGTGCATTGTCTGTAGGAGGCCCTGGCGCATGAATCTGTGCAATGGGATCCACCTCGGACCACCAGGGGCCGAGAAAACCACCGTCTCATGCGGTCGGACTGTCAGGGTCAGGGAAAAATCTAATATATATCTGGTGATATCTCGGGTGCTATTAGAGATAGCGCAATAAATCAAACTGCATTGTCTGCAGGAGGCCCTGGCGCATGAGTCTGTGCAGGGGGAACGACGTCGGACCACCAGGGGCCGAGAAAACCACCGTCCCATGGGGCCGGACTCTCAAGGTCGGGGAAAAATCCAATATATATCTGGTGATATCTCGGGTGCTGTTACAGATAGCGCAATAAACAAAAGTGAATTGTCTGCAGGAAGCCCTGGCGCATGAATCTGTTCAGCGGGATCGACCTCGGACAACGAGGGACCGAGAAAACCATCGGCACATGGGGCCGGACTGTCAGGGTCAGGGAGAAATCCAATATATATCAGGTGATATCTCGGGTGCTATTAGAGATAGCGCAATAAACCAAAGTGCATTGTCTGCAGGAGGCCCTAGTGCATGAATCTGTGCAGCAGGAACCACCTCGGTCCTCCAGGGGCCGAGAAAACCACCGTCCCATGGGGCCGGACACTCAGGGTCAGGGAAAAATCCAATATATATCTGGTGATATCGCGGGTGCTATTACAGATAGCGCAATAAATCAAAGTGCATTGTCTGTAGGAGGCCCTGGCGCATGAATCTGAGCAATGGGATCGACCTCGGACCACCAGGGGCCGAGAAAATCGCCGTCTCATGGGGCCGGACTGTCAGGGTCAGGGAAAATTCCAATATATTTCTGGTGATTTCTCGGGTGCTATTAGAGATAGCGCAATAAATCAAAGTGCATTGTCTGCAGGAGGCCCTGGCGCATGAATCTGTGCAGCGGGATCGACCTCGGACCACCAGGGGCCGAGAAAACCACCGTCTCATGGGGTCGGACCCTCAGGGTCAGGGAAAAATCCAATATATATCTGGTGATATCTCGGGTGCTATTAGAGATAGCGCAATAAACCAAAGTGCATTGTCTGCAGGAGGCCCTGGCGCATGAATCCGTGTATGCGGGAACGACCTCGGACCACCAGGGGCCGAGAAAACCACCGTCTCATGGGGACGAACTGTCAGGGTCAGGGAAAATTCCAATATATATCTGGTGATATCTAGGGTGCTCTTACAGATAGCGCAATAAACCAAAGTGAATTATCTATAGGAGGCCCTGGCGCATGAATCTGTGCAGCGGGAACGGTATCGGACCACCAGTGGCCGAGAAAACTACCGTCTCATGGGGCCGGACACTCAGGGTCATGGAAAAATCCAATATATATCTGGTGATATCTCGGGTGCTATTAGAGATAGCGCAATAAACCAAAGTGCATTGTCTGCAGGAGGCCCTGGCGCATGAATCTGTGCAGCGGGAACGACCTCGGACCACCTGGGGCCGAGAAAACCACCGTCTCATGGGGTCGGGCACTCTGGGTCAGGGGAAAATCCAATATATATCTGGTGATATCTCGGGTGCTATTAGAGATAGCGCAATAAACCAAAGTGCATTGTCTGTAGGAGGCCCTGGTGCATGAATCTGTGCAGCGGGAACGATCCTCGGACCACCAGGGGCCGATAAAATCACCGTCTCATGGGGTCGGACACTCAGGGTCAGGGAAAAATCCAATATATATCTGGTGATATCTCGGATGCTATTAGAGATAGCGCAATAAATGAAAGTGCATTGTCTGCAGGAGGCCCTGGCGCATGAATCGGTGCAGCGGGAACGACCTCGGACCACCGGGGGCCGAGAAAAACCACCGTCTCATGGGGTCGGACACTCTGGGTCAGGGAAAAATCCAATATATATCTGGTGATATCTCGGATGCTATTACAGATAACGCAATAAATCAAAGTGCATTGTCTGTAGGAGGCACTGGGGAATGAATCTGTGCAGCTGGATCAACCTCGGACAACCAGGCGGCCGAGAAAATCACCGTCTCATGTGGCCGGACTGTCAGGGTCAGGGAAAAATCCAATATATTTCTGGTGATTTCTCGGGTGCTATTAGAGATAGCGCAATAAATCAAAGTGCATTGTCTGCAGGAGGCCCTGGCGCATGAATCTGTGCAGCGGGATCGACCTCGGACCACCAGGGGCCGAGAAAACCACCGTCTCATGGTGTCGGACCCTCAGGGTCAGGGAAAAATCCAATATATATCTGGTGATATCTCTGGTGCTATTAGAGATAGCGCAATAAACCAAAGTACATTGTCTGCAGGAGGCCCTGGCGCATGAATCTGTGCAGCGGGAACGACCTCGGACCACCTGGGGCCGAGAAAACCGCCGTCTCATGGGGTAGGGCACTCTGGGTCAGGGAAAAATCCAATATATATCTGGTGATATCTCGGGTGCTATTAGAGATAGCGCAATAAACCAAAGTGCATTGTCTGCAGGAGGCCCTGGCGCATGAATCCGTGTAGCGGGAACGACCTCGGACCACCAGGGGCCGAGAAAACCACCGTCTCATGGGGACGAACTGTCAGGGTCAGGGAAAATTCCAATATATATCTGGTGATATCTAGGGTGCTCTTACAGATAGCGCAATAAATCAAAGTGCAATGTCTGTAGGAGTCCCTGGCGCATGAATCTGTGCAGCGGGAACGGTATCGGACCACCAGTGGCCGAGAAAACTACCGTCTCATGGGGCCGGACACTCAGGGTCATGGAAAAATCCAATATATATCTGGTGATATCTCGGGTGCTATTAGAGATAGCGCAATAAACCAAAGTGCATTGTCTGCAGGAGGCCCTGGCGCATGAATCTGTGCAGCGGGAACGACCTCGGACCACCTGGGGCCGAGAAAACCACCGTCTCATGGGGTCGGGCACTCTGGGTCAGGGGAAAATCCAATATATATCTGGTGATATCTCGGTTGCTATTAGAGATAGCGCAATAAATCAAAGTGCAATGTCTGTAGGAGTCCCTGGCGCATGAATCTGTGCAGCGGGAACGGTCTCGGACCACCAGTGGCCGAGAAAACTACCGTCTCATGGGGCCGGACACTCAGGGTCATGGAAAAATCCAATATATATCTGGTGATATCTCGGGTGCTATTAGAGATAGCGCAATAAACCAAAGTGAATTATCTGCAGGGGGCCCTGGCGCATGAATCTGTGCAGCGGGATCGACCTCGGACCACCGGGGGCCGAGAAAATTACAGATATTCGGAATCCGTCACTCAAGGTCATTTATAAATCCAGCATATATCTGGTGATATCTCGGGTGCTATTAGAGATAGCGCAATAAACCAAAGTGCATTGTCTGCAGGAGGCCCTGGCGCATGAATCTGTGCAGCGGGAACGACCTCGGACCACCAGGGGCCGAGAAAACCACCGTCTCATGGGGTCGGACACTCAGGGTCAGGGAAAAATCCAATATATATATGGTGATATCTCGGGTGCTATTACAGATAGCGCAATAAATCAGAGTGCATTGTCTGTATAAGGCCCGGGCGCATGAATCTGTGCAGCGGGATCGACCTCGGACCACCAGGGGCCGAGAAAATCACCGTCTCATGGGGCCGGACTGTCAGTGTAAGGGAAAAATCCAATATATATCTGGTGATATCTCGGGTGCTATTAGAAATACCGCAATAATTCAAAGTGCATTGTCTGTAGGAGGCACTGGCGAATGAATCTGTGCAGCTGGAACTACCTCGGACCACCAGGGGCCGAGAAAATTACAGATATTCGGAATCCGTCACCCAAGGTCATGTAAAAATCCAGCATATATCTGGTGATATCTCGGGTGCTATTACAGATAGCGCAATAAACCAAAGTGAATTGTCTAGAGGAAGCCTTGGCGCATGAATCTGTTCAGCCGGATCGACCTCGGACCACGAGGGACCGAGAAAACCATCGACACATGGGGCCGGACTGTCAGGGTCAGGGAAAAATCCAATATATATCTGGTGATATCTCGGGTGCTATTAGAGATAGCGCAATAAATCAAAGTGCATTGTCTGTAGGAGGCCCTGGCGCATGAATCTGTGCAGCGGGAACGACCTAGGACCACCAGGGGCCGAGAAAACCACCGTCTCATGGGGCCGGACACTCAGGATCGGGGGAAAATCCAATATATATCTGGTGATATCTCGGGTGCTATTAGAGATAGGGCAGTAAACCAAAGTGAATTATCTATAGGAGGCCCTGGCGCATGAATCTGTGCACAGGGAACGATCTCGGACCACCAGGGGCCGAGAAAACCACCGTCTCAAGGGGCCGGACACTCAGTGTCAGGGGAAAATCCAATATATATCTGGTGATATCTCGGGTGCTATTACAGATAGCGCAATAAATCAAAGTGCATTGTCTGTAGGAGGCCCTGGCGCATGAATCTATGCAGCGGGATCGACCTCGGACCACCAGGGGCCGAGAAAATCACCGTCTCATGGGGCCGGTCTGTCAGGGTAAGGGAAAAATCCAATATGTATCTGGTGATATCTCGGGTGCTATTAGAAATAGCGCAATAAATCAAAGTGCATTGTCTGTAGGAGGCACTGGCGAATGAATCTGTGCGGCTGGAACTACCTCGGACCACCAGGGGCCGAGAAAATTACAGATATTCGGAATCCGTCACCCAAGGTCATGTAAAAATCCAGCATATATCTGGTGATATCTCGGGTGCTATTACAGATAGCGCAATAAATTAAAGTGCATTGTCTGTAGGAGGCCCTGGCGCAAGAATCTGTGCAGCGGGATCGACCTCGGACCACCAGGGGCCGAGAAAACCACCGACACATGGGGCCGAACTGTCAGGGTCAGGGAAAAATCCATTATACATCTCGTGATATCTCGGGTGGTATTACAGATAGCGCAATAAACCAAAGTGCATTGTCTGTAGCAGGCATTGGCGAATGAATCTGTGCAGCAGGGACGACCTCGGACCACCAGGCGCCGAGAAAATTACTGATATTCGGAATCCGTCACCCAAGGTCATGTAAAAATCCAGCATATATCTGGTGATATCTCGGGTGCTATTACAGATAGCGCAATAAGCCAAAGTGAGTTGTCCGCAGGAAGCCCTGGCGCATGAACCTGTTCAGCGGGATCGACCTCGGACCACGAGGGACCGAGAAAACCATCGACACATGGGGCCGGACTGTCAGGGTCAGGGAAAAATCCAATATATATCTGGTGATATCTCGGGTGCTATTAGAGATAGCGCAATAAATCAAGGTGCATTGTCTGCAGGAGGCCCTGGCGCATGAATCTGTGCAGCGGGAACGATCTCGGACCACCAGGGGCCGAGTAAACCCCCGTCTCATGGTGTCGGACACTCAGGGTCAGGGAAAAATCCAATATATATCCTGGTGATATCTCGGGTGCTATTACAGATAGCGCAATAAATCAAAGTGCAATGTCTGTAGGAGTCCCTGGCGCATGAATCTGTGCAGCGGGAACGGTCTCGGACCACCAGTGGCCGAGAAAACTACCGTCTCATGGGGCCGGACACTCAGGGTCATGGAAAAATCCAATATATATCTGGTGATATCTCGGGTGCTATTAGAGATAGCGCAATAAACCAAAGTGAATTATCTGCAGGGGGCCCTGGCGCATGAATCTGTGCAGCGGGATCGACCTCGGACCACCGGGGGCCGAGAAAATTACAGATATTCGGAATCCGTCACTCAAGGTCATTTATAAATCCAGCATATATCTGGTGATATCTCGGGTGCTATTAGAGATAGCGCAATAAACCAAAGTGCATTGTCTGCAGGAGGCCCTGGCGCATGAATCTGTGCAGCGGGAACGACCTCGGACCACCAGGGGCCGAGAAAACCACCGTCTCATGGGGTCGGACACTCAGGGTCAGGGAAAAATCCAATATATATATGGTGATATCTCGGGTGCTATTACAGATAGCGCAATAAATCAGAGTGCATTGTCTGTATAAGTCCCGGGCGCATGAATCTGTGCAGCGGGATCGACCTCGGACCACCAGGGGCCGAGAAAATCACCGTCTCATGGGGCCGGACTGTCAGTGTAAGGGAAAAATCCAATATATATCTGGTGATATCTCGGGTGCTATTAGAAATACCGCAATAATTCAAAGTGCATTGTCTGTAGGAGGCACTGGCGAATGAATCTGTGCAGCTGGAACTACCTCGGACCACCAGGGGCCGAGAAAATTACAGATATTCGGAATCCGTCACCCAAGGTCATGTAAAAATCCAGCATATATCTGGTGATATCTCGGGTGCTATTACAGATAGCGCAATAAACCAAAGTGAATTGTCTAGAGGAAGCCTTGGCGCATGAATCTGTTCAGCCGGATCGACCTCGGACCACGAGGGACCGAGAAAACCATCGACACATGGGGCCGGACTGTCAGGGTCAGGGAAAAATCCAATATATATCTCGTGATATCTCGGGTGCTATTAGAGATAGCGCAATAAATCAAAGTGCATTGTCTGTAGGAGGCCCTGGCGCATGAATCTGTGCAGCGGGAACGACCTAGGACCACCAGGGGCCGAGAAAACCACCGTCTCATGGGGCCGGACACTCAGGATCGGGGGAAAATCCAATATATATCTGGTGATATCTCGGGTGCTATTAGAGATAGGGCAGTAAACCAAAGTGAATTATCTATAGGAGGCCCTGGCGCATGAATCTGTGCACAGGGAACGATCTCGGACCACCAGGGGCCGAGAAAACCACCGTCTCAAGGGGCCGGACACTCAGTGTCAGGGGAAAATCCAATATATATCTGGTGATATCTCGGGTGCTATTACAGATAGCGCAATAAATCAAAGTGCATTGTCTGTAGGAGGCCCTGGCGCATGAATCTATGCAGCGGGATCGACCTCGGACCACCAGGGGCCGAGAAAATCACCGTCTCATGGGGCCGGTCTGTCAGGGTAAGGGAAAAATCCAATATGTATCTGGTGATATCTCGGGTGCTATTAGAAATAGCGCAATAAATCAAAGTGCATTGTCTGTAGGAGGCACTGGCGAATGAATCTGTGCGGCTGGAACTACCTCGGACCACCAGGGGCCGAGAAAATTACAGATATTCGGAATCCGTCACCCAAGGTCATGTAAAAATCCAGCATATATCTGGTGATATCTCGGGTGCTATTACAGATAGCGCAATAAATTAAAGTGCATTGTCTGTAGGAGGCCCTGGCGCAAGAATCTGTGCAGCGGGATCGACCTCGGACCACCAGGGGCCGAGAAAACCACCGACACATGGGGCCGAACTGTCAGGGTCAGGGAAAAATCCATTATACATCTCGTGATATCTCGGGTGGTATTACAGATAGCGCAATAAACCAAAGTGCATTGTCTGTAGCAGGCATTGGCGAATGAATCTGTGCAGCAGGGACGACCTCGGACCACCAGGCGCCGAGAAAATTACTGATATTCGGAATCCGTCACCCAAGGTCATGTAAAAATCCAGCATATATCTGGTGATATCTCGGGTGCTATTACAGATAGCGCAATAAGCCAAAGTGAGTTGTCCGCAGGAAGCCCTGGCGCATGAACCTGTTCAGCGGGATCGACCTCGGACCACGAGGGACCGAGAAAACCATCGACACATGGGGCCGGACTGTCAGGGTCAGGGAAAAATCCAATATATATCTGGTGATATCTCGGGTGCTATTAGAGATAGCGCAATAAATCAAGGTGCATTGTCTGCAGGAGGCCCTGGCGCATGAATCTGTGCAGCGGGAACGATCTCGGACCACCAGGGGCCGAGTAAACCCCCGTCTCATGGTGTCGGACACTCAGGGTCAGGGAAAAATCCAATATATATCCTGGTGATATCTCGGGTGCTATTACAGATAGCGCAATAAATCAAAGTGCATTGTCTGTAGGAGGCCCTGGAGCATGAATCTGTGCAGCGGGATCGACCTCGGACCACCAGGGGGCGAGAAAACTACCGTCTCATGGGGCCGGACTGTCAGGGTCAGGGAAAAATCCAATATATATCTGGTGATATCTCGGGTGCTATTACAGATAGCGCAATAAATCATAGTGCATTGTCTGTAGGAGGCCCTGGCGCATGAATCTGTGCAGCGGGATCGACCTCGGACCAGCAGGGGCCGAGAAAATCACCGTCTCATGGGGCCGGATTGTCAGGGTCAGGGAAAAATCCAATATATATCTGGTGATATCTCGGGTGCTATTAGAGATAGCGCAATAAACCAAAGTGAACTATCTATAGGAGGCCCTGGCGCATGAATCTGTGCAGCGGGAACGATCTCGGACCACCAGGGGCCGAGAAAACCACCGTCTCATGGGGCCGGACTGGCAGGGTCAGGGAAAAATCCAATATATATCAAGTGATATCTCGGGTGCTATTACAGATAGCGCAATAAATCATAGTGCATTTTCTGTAGGAGGCACTGGCGCATGAATCTGTGTAGCGGGATCGACCTCGGACCACCAGGGGCCGAGTAAACCACCGTCTCATGGAGTCGGACACTCAGGGTCAGGGAAAAATCCAATATATATCCGGGTGATATCTCGGGTGATATTACAGATAGCGCAATAAATCAAAGTGCATTGTCTGTAGGAGGCCCTGGAGCATGAATCTGTGCAGCGGGATCGACCTTGGACCACCAGGGGCCGAGAAAATCACCGTCTCATAGGGCCGGACTGTCAGGGTCAGGGAAAAATCCAATATATATCTGGTGATATCTCGGGTGCTATTACAGATAGCGCAATAAACCAAAGTGAACTATCTATAGGAGGCCCTGGCGCATGAATCTGTGCAGCGGGAACGATCTCGGACCACCAGGGGCCGAGAAAACCACCGTCTCATGGGGCCGGACTGGCAGGTTCAGGGAAAAATCCAATATATATCTAGTGATATCTCGGGTGCTATTACAGATAGCGCAATAAATCAAACTGCATTTTCTGTAGGAGGGACTGGCGCATGAATCTGTGCAGCGGGATCGACCTCGGACCACCAGCGGCCGAGAAAACCACCGACACATGGGGCCGGACACTCAGGGTCAGGGGAAAATCCAATATATATATGGTGATATCTCGGGTGCTATTAGAGATAGCGCAATAAATCAAAGTGCATTGTCCGCAGGTGGCCCTAGCGCATGAATCGGTGCAGCTGGAACGACCTCGGACCACCAGGGACCGAGAAGATCACCGTCTCATGGGGCCGGACTGGCAGGGTCAGGGAAAAATCCAATACAAATCTGGTGATATCTCGGGTGTCATTACAGATAGCGCAATAAATCAAAGTGCATTGTCCGCAGGAGGCACTGGCGCATGAATCTGTGCAGCGGGATCGACCTCGGACCACCAGGGGTCGAGTAATCCACCGTCTCATGGAGTCGGACACTCAGGGTCAGGGAAAAATCCAATATATATCCTGGTGATATCTCGGGTGCTATTACAGATAGCGCAATAAATTAAAGTGCATTGTCTGTAGGAGGCCCTGGCGCAAGAATCTGTGCAGCGGGATCGACCTCGGACCACCAGGGGCCGAGAAAACCACCGACACATGGGGCCGAACTGTCAGGGTCAGGGAAAAATCCATTATACATCTCGTGATATCTCGGGTGGTATTACAGATAGCGCAATAAACCAAAGTGCATTGTCTGTAGCAGGCATTGGCGAATGAATCTGTGCAGCAGGGACGACCTCGGACCACCAGGCGCCGAGAAAATTACTGATATTCGGAATCCGTCACCCAAGGTCATGTAAAAATCCAGCATATATCTGGTGATATCTCGGGTGCTATTACAGATAGCGCAATAAGCCAAAGTGAGTTGTCCGCAGGAAGCCCTGGCGCATGAACCTGTTCAGCGGGATCGACCTCGGACCACGAGGGACCGAGAAAACCATCGACACATGGGGCCGGACTGTCAGGGTCAGGGAAAAATCCAATATATATCTGGTGATATCTCGGGTGCTATTAGAGATAGCGCAATAAATCAAGGTGCATTGTCTGCAGGAGGCCCTGGCGCATGAATCTGTGCAGCGGGAACGATCTCGGACCACCAGGGGCCGAGTAAACCCCCGTCTCATGGTGTCGGACACTCAGGGTCAGGGAAAAATCCAATATATATCCTGGTGATATCTCGGGTGCTATTACAGATAGCGCAATAAATCAAAGTGCATTGTCTGTAGGAGGCCCTGGAGCATGAATCTGTGCAGCGGGATCGACCTCGGACCACCAGGGGGCGAGAAAACTACCGTCTCATGGGGCCGGACTGTCAGGGTCAGGGAAAAATCCAATATATATCTGGTGATATCTCGGGTGCTATTACAGATAGCGCAATAAATCATAGTGCATTGTCTGTAGGAGGCCCTGGCGCATGAATCTGTGCAGCGGGATCGACCTCGGACCACCAGGGGCCGAGTAATCCACCGTCTCATGGAGTCGGACACTCAGGGTCAGGGAAAAATCCAATATATATCCTGGTGATATCTCGGGTGCTATTACAGTTAGCGCAATAAATCAAAGTGCATTGTCTGTAGGAGGCCCTGGAGCATGAATCTGTGCAGCGGGATCGACCTTGGACCACCAGGGGCCGAGAAAACCACCGACACATGGGGCCGGATGCTCAGGTTCGCGGAAAAATTCCATGTATATCTGGTGATATCTCGGGTGCTCTTACAGATAGCGCACTAAACCAAAGTGAATTATCTGCAGGGGGCCCTGGCGCATGAATCTGTGCAGCGGGAACGACCTGGGACAACCAGGGGCCGAGAAAACCACCGTCACATGGGGCCGGACTGTCAGGGTCAGGGAAAAATCCAATATATATCTGGTGATATCTCGGGTGCTATTACAGATAGCGCAATAAATCAAAGTGCATTGTCTGTAGGAGGCACTGGCGCATGAATCTGTGCAGCGGGAACGACCTCGGACCTCCAGGGGGGGAGAAAACTACCGTCTCATGGGGCCGGACTGTCAGGGTCAGGGAAAAATCATATATATATATCTGGTGATATCTCGGGTGCTATTACAGATAGCGCAATAAATCATAGTGCATTGTCTGTAGGAGGCCCTGGCGCATGAATCTGTGCAGCGGGATCGACCTCGGACCAGCAGGGGCCGAGAAAATCACCGTCCCATGGGGCCGGATTGTCAGGGTCAGGGAAAAATCCAATATATATCTGGTGATATCTCGGGTGCTATTAGAGATAGCGCAATAAACCAAAGTGAACTATCTATAGGAGGCCCTGGCGCATGAATCTGTGCAGCGGGAACGATCTCGGACCACCAGGGGCCGAGAAAACCACCGTCTCATGGGGCCGGACTGGCAGGGTCAGGGAAAAATCCAATATATATCTGGTGATATCTCGGGTGCTATTACAGATAGCGCAATAAACCAAAGTGCATTGTCTGCAGGAGGCCCTGGCGCATGAATCTGTGCAGCGGGAACGACCTCGGACCACCAAGGGCCGAGAAAACCACCGACACATGGGGCCGAACTGTCAGGGTCAGGGAAAAACCAATATATATCTGGTGATATCTCGGGTGCTATTACAGATAGCGCACTGAACCAAAGTGAATTATATAGGGGAGGCCCTGGCGCATGAATCTGTGCAGCGGGAACGACCTCGGACCACCAGGGGCCGAGAAAACTACCGTCTCATGGGGCCGGACTGACAGGGTCAGGGAAAAATCCAATATATATCTGGTGATATCTCGGTTGCTCTTGCAGATAGCGCAATAAACCAAAGTGAATTGTCTGCAGGAGGCCCTGGCGCATGAATCTGTGCAGCGGGAACGACCTCGGACCACCAGGGGCCGAGAAAATCACCGTCTCATGGGGCCGGACTGGCAGGGTCAGGGAAAAAACCAATATATAACTGGTGATATCTCGGGTGCTATTGCAGATAGCGCAATAAACCAAAGTGCATTGTCTGCAGGAGACCCTGGCGCATGAATCTGTGCAGCGGGAACGACCTCGGACCACCAGGGGCCGAGAAAACCACCGTCTCATGGGGTCGGACACTCAGGGTCAGGGAAAAATCCAATATATATCTGGTGATATCTCGGGTGCTATTAGAGATAGCGCAATAAATAAAAGTGCATTGTCTGTAGGAGGCCCTGGCGCATGAATCTGTGCAGCGGGATCGACCTCGGACCACCAGGGGCCGAGAAAAACACTGTCTCATGGGGCCGGACTGTCAGGGTCAGGGAAAAGTCCAATATATATCTGGTGATATCTCGGGTGCTATTAGAGATGGCGCAATAAACCAAAGTGAATTATCTGAAGGGGGCCATGGCGCATGAATCTGTGCAGCGGGATCGACCTCGGACCACCAGGGGCCGAGAATATTACAGATATTCGGAATCCGTCACCCAAGGTCATTTATAAATCCAGCATATATCTGGTGATATCTCGGGTGCTATTAGAGATAGCGCAATAAACCAAAGTGCATTGCCTGCAGGAGGCCCTGGCGCATGAATCTGTGCAGCGGGAACGACCTCGGACCACTAGGGGCCGAGAAAACCACCGTCTCATGGTGTCGGACACTCAGGGTCAGGGAAAAATCCAATATATATCTGGTGATATCTCGGGTGCTATTAGAAATAGCGCAATAAATCAAAGTGCATTGTCTGTAGGAGGCACTGGCTAATGAATCTGTGCAGCTGAAACTACCTCGGACCACCAGGGGCCGAGAAAATTACAGATATTCGGAATCCGTCACCCAAGGTCATGTAAAAATCCAGCATATATCTGGTGATATCTCGGGTGCTATTACAGATAGCGCAATAAATTAAAGTGCATTGTCTGTAGGAGGCCCTGGCGCAAGAATCTGTGCAGCGGGATCGATCTCGGACCACCAGGGGCCGAGAAAACCACCGACACATGGGGCCGAACTGTCAGGGTCAGGGAAAAATCCATTATATATCTCGTGATATCTCGGGTGGTATTACAGATAGCGCAATAAACCAAAGTGCATTGTCTGTAGCAGGCATTGGCGAATGAATCTGTGCAGCAGGGACGACCTCGGACCACCAGGCGCCGAGAAAATTACTGATATTCGGAATCCGTCACCCAAGGTCATGTAAAAATCCAGCATATATCTGGTGATATCTCGGGTGCTATTACAGATAGCGCAATAAGCCAAAGTGAGTTGTCCGCAGGAAGCCCTGGCGCATGAATCTGTTCAGCGGGATCGACCTCGGACCACGAGGGACCGAGAAAACCATCGACACATGGGGCCGGACTGTCAGGGTCAGGGAAAAATCCAATATATATCCTGGTGATATCTCGGGTGCTATTACAGATAGCGCAATAAATCAAAGTGCATTGTCTGTAGGAGGCCCTGGAGCATGAATCTGTGCAGCGGGATCGACCTCGGACCACCAGGGGGCGAGAAAACTACCGTCTCATGGGGCCGGACTGTCAGGGTCAGGGAAAAATCCAATATATATCTGGTGATATCTCGGGTGCTATTACAGATAGCGCAATAAATCAGAGTGCATTGTCTGTAGGAGGCCCTGGCGCATGAATCTGTGCAGCGGGATCGACCTCGGACCAGCAGGGGCCGAGAAAATCACCGTCTCATGGGGCCGGATTGTCAGGGTCAGGGAAAAATCCAATATATATCTGGTGATATCTCGGGTGCTATTAGAGATAGCGCAATAAACCAAAGTGAACTATCTATAGGAGGCCCTGGCGCATGAATCTCTGCAGCGGGAACGATCTCGGACCACCAGGGGCCGAGAAAACCACCGTCTCATGGGGCCGGACTGGCAGGGTCAGGGAAAAATCCAATATATATCAAGTGATATCTCGGGTGCTATTACAGATAGCGCAATAAATCATACTGCATTTTCTGTAGGAGGCACTGGCGCATGAATCTGTGCAGCGGGATCGACCTCGGACCACCAGGGGCCGAGTAAACCACCGTCTCATGGAGTCGGACACTCAGGGTCAGGGAAAAATCCAATATATATCTGGTGATATCTCGGGTGCTATTACAGATAGCGCAATAAATCAAAGTGCATTGTCTGAAGGAGGCCCTAGCGCATGAATCTGTGCAGCGGGAACGACCTCGGACCACCAGGGGCCGAGAAAACCACCGACACATGGGCCCGGATGCTCAGGTTCGCGGAAAAATCCAATATATATCTGGTAATATCTCGGGTGCTATTACAGATAGCGCAATAAATCAAAGTGCATTGCCTGTAGGAGGCCCTGGCGCATGAATCTGTGCAGCGGGATCGACCTCGGACCAGGATGGACCGAGAAAACCATCGACACATGGGGCCGGACTGTCAGGGTCAGGGAAAAATCCAATATATATCTGGTGATATCTTGGGTGCTAATAGAGATAGCGCAATAAATCAAAGTGCATTGTCTGTAGGAGGCACTGGCGAATGAATCTGTGCAGCAGGAACGACCTCCGACCACCAGGCGCCGAGAAAATTACAGATATTCGGAATCCGTCACCCAAGGTCGTGTAAAAATCCAGCATATATCTGGTGACATCTCGGGTGCTATTACAGATAGCGCAATAAACCAAAGTGCATTGTCTGCAGGAGGCCCTGGCGCATGAATCTGTGCAGCGGGAACGACCTCGGACCACCAGGGGCCGAGAAAATCACCGTCTCATGGGGCCGGACTGGCAGGGTCAGGGAAAAATCCAATATATATCTGGTGATATCTCGGGTGTTATTGCAGATAGCGCAATAAACCATAGTGCATTGTCTGCAGGAGGCACTGGCGCATGAATCTGTGCAGCGCGAACGACCTCGGACCACGAGGGGCCGAGAAAACCACCGACACATGGGGCCGCACTGTCAGGGTCAGGGAAAAATCCAATATATATCTGGTGATATCTCGGGTGCTATTAGAGATAGCGCAATACACCAAAGTGAATTATCTATAGGAGGCCCTGGTGCATGAATCTGTGCAGCGGGAACGACCTCGGACCACCAGGGTCCGAGAAAACAACAGTCTCGTGGGGCCGGACACTCAGGGTCAGGGGAAAATCCAATATATATCTGGTGATATCTCGGGTGCTCTTACAGACAGCGCACTAAACCAAAGTGAATTATCTCCAGGGGGCCCTAGCGCATGAATCTGTGCAGCGGGAACGAGGTCGGACCACCAGGGGCCGAGAAAACCACCGACACATGGGACCGGACTGTCAGGGTCAGGGAAAAATCCAATATATATCTGGTGATATCTCGGGTGATATTAGATATAGCGCAATAAACCAAAGTGCATTGTCTGTAGGAGGCCCTGGCGCATGAATCTGTGCAGCGGGATCGACCTCGGACCACCAGGGGCCGAGAAAACCACCGTCTCATGGGGCCGGACACTCAGGGTCAGGGGAAAATCCAATATAAATCTGGTGATATCTCGGGTGCTATTACAGATAGCGCACTAAACCAAAGTGAATTATCTGCAGGAGGCCCTGCCGCATGAATGTGTGCAGCGGGACCGACCTCGGACCACCTGGGGCCGAGAAAATCACCGTCTCATGGGGCCGGATTGTCAGGGTCAGGGAAAAATCCAATATATATCTGGTGACATCTCGGGTGCTATTAGAGATAGCGCAATAAATCAAAGTGCATTGTCTGTAGGAGGCACTGGAGAATGAATCTGTGCAGCAGGAACGACCTCGGACCACCAGGCGCCGAGAAAATTACAGATATTCGGAATCCGTCACCCAAGGTCATGTAAAAATCCAGCATATATCTGGTGACATCTCGGGTGCTATTACAGATAGCGCAATAAACCAATGTGGATTGTCTGCAGGAGGCCCTGGCGCATGAATCTGTTCAGCGGGATCGACCTCGGACCACCAGGGGCCGAGTAAATCACCGTCTCATGGGGCCGGATTGTCAGGGTCAGGGGAAAATCCAATATATATCTGGTGATATCTCGGGTGCTATTACAGATAGCGCAATAAATCAAAGTGCATTGTCTGCAGGAGGCCCTGGCGCATGAATCTGTGCAGCGGGAACGACCTCGGACCACCAGGGGCCGAGAAAACTACCCTCTCATGGGGCCGGACTGTCAGGGTCAGGGAAAAATCCAATATATATCTGGTGATATCTCGGGTGCTATTAGAGATAGCGCAATAAATCAAAGTGAATTATCTGCAGGGGGCCCCGGCGCATGAATCTGTGCAGCGGGAACGACCTCGGACCACCAGGGGCCGAGAAAACCACCGTCTCATGAGGTCGGTCTGTGAGGGTCAGGGAAAAATCCAATATATATCTGGTGATATCTCGGGTGCTATTACAGATACCGCAATAAATCAAAGTGCATTGTCTGCAGGAGGCCCTGGCCCATGAATCTGTGCAGCGGGATCGACCTCGGACCACCAGGGGCCGAGAAAATCACCGTCTCATGGGGCCGGACACTGAATGTCAGGGGAAAATCCAATATATATATGGTTATTTCTCGGGTGCTATTACAGATAGCGCAATAAATCAAAGTGCATTGTCTGTAGGATGCCCTGGCGCATGAATCTGTGCAGAGGGATCGACCTCGGACCACCAGGGGCCGATAAAATCACCGTCTCATGGGGCCGGACTGTCGGGGTCAGGGAAAAATCCAATATATATCTGGTGATATCTCGTGTGCTATTAGAGATAGCGCAATAAATCAAAGTGCATTGTCTGTAGGAAGCCCTGGCGCATGAATCTGTGCAGCGGGATCGACCTCGGACCTCCAGGGGCCGAGAAAACCACCGTCTCATGGGGACGGGCACTCAGGGTCAGGGGAAAATCCAATATATATCTGGTGATATCTCGGGTGCTATTACAGACAGCGTAATAAATCAAAGTGACTTATCTCCAGGGGGCCCTGCCGCATGAATCTGTGCAGCGGGAAAGACCTCGGACCACCAGGGGCCGAGAAAACAACCGTCTCATGGGGCCGGACACTCAATGTCAGGAGAAAATCCAATATATATATGGTTATTTCTCGGGTGCTATTGCAGATAGCGCAATAAATCAAAGTGCATTGTCTGTAGGATGCCCTGGCGCATGAATCTGTGCAGCCGGAACGACCTCGGACCACCAGGGGCCGAGAAAACCGCCGTCTCATGAGGCCGGTCTGTCAGGGTCAGGGAAAAATCCAATATATATCTGGTGATATCTCGGGTGCTATTACAGATACCGCAATAAATCAAAGTGCATTGTCTGCAGGAGGCCCTGGCGCATGAATCTGTGCAGCGGGATCGACCTCGGACCACCAGGGGCCGAGAAAGTCACCGTCTCATGGGGCCGGACTGTCAGGGTCAGGGAAAAAACCAATATGTATCTCTCGATATCTCGGGTGCTATTAGAGATAGCGTAATAAATCAAAGTGACTTATCTGCAGGGGGACCTGCCGCATGAATCTGTGCAGCGGGATCGACCTCGGACCACGAGGCACCGAGAAAACCTTCGACAAATGGGGCCGGACCGTCAGGGTCAAGGAAAAATCCAATATATATCTGGTGATATGTCGGGTGCTATTACAGATAGCGCAATAAATCAAAGTGCATTGTCTGTAGAAGGCCCTGGCGCATGAATCTGTGCAGCGGGAACGACCTCGGATCACCAGGGGCCGAGAAAACTACCGTCTCATGGGGCCGGACTGTCACGGTCATGGAAAAATCCAATATATATCTGGTGATATCTCGGGTGCTATTACAGATAGCGCAATAAACCAAAGTGCATTGTCTGTAGGAGGCCCTGGCGCATGAATCTGTGCAGCGGGATCCACCTCGGACCACCAGGGGCCGAGAAAACCACAGTCTCATGGGGCCGGACACTCAGGGTCAGGGGAAAATCCAATATATATCTGGCGATATCTCGGGTGCTATTACAGATAGCGCAATAAACCAAAGTGAATTGTCTATAGGAAGCCTTGGCTCATGAACCTGTTCAGCGGGATCGACCTCGGACCAGGAGGGACCGAGAAGACCATCGACACATGGGGCCGGTCTGTCAGGGTCAAGGAAAAATCCAATATATATCTGGTGTTATCTCGGGTGCTATTAGAGATAGCGCAATAAATCAAAGTGCATTGTCTGAAGGAGGCCCTGGCGCATGAATCTGTGCAGCGGGAACGACCTCGGACCACCAGGGGCCGAGAAAACCACCGTCTCATGGGGCCGGACTGTCAGGGTCATGTAAAAATCCAGCATATATCTGGTGATATCTCGGGTACTATTAGAGGTAGCGCAATAAATCAAAGTGCATTGTCTGCAGGAGGCCCTGGCGCATGAATCTGTGCAGCGGGAACGACATCGGACCACCAGGGGCCGAGAAAACCACCGACACATGGTGCCGGACCGTCAGGGTCAAGGAAAAATCCAATATATATCAGGTGATATCTCGGGTTCTATTAGAGATAGCGCAATAAATCAAAGTGCATTGTCTGCAGGAGGCCCTAGCGCATGAATCTGGGCAGCGGGATCGACCTCGGACCACCAGGGGTCGTGAAAACCACTGAAACATGGGGCCGGGCACTCATGGTCAGGGAAAAATCCAATATATATCTGGTGATATCTCGGGTGCTCTTACAGATAGCGCACTAAACCAAAGTGAATTATCTGCAGCGGGCCCTGGGGCATGAATCTGTGCAGCCGGAACGACCTCGGACCACCAGGGACCGAGAAAACCACCGACACATGGGGCCAGACACTAAGGGTCAGGGAAAAATCCAATATACATCTGGTGATATCTCGGGTGCTATTAGAGATAGCGCAATAAATCAAAGTGCACTGTCTGTAGGAGGCACTGGCGAATGAATATGTGCAGCGGGAACGACCTCGGACCACCAGGGACCGAGAAAACCACCGACACATGGGGCCAGACACTAAGGGTCAGGGAAAAATCCAATATACATCTGGTGATATCTCGGGTGCTATTAGAGATAGCGCAATAAACCAAAGTGCATTGTCTGCAGGAGGCCCTGGAGCACGAATCTGTTCGGCGGGATCGACGTCGGACCACCAGGGACCGAGAAAACCATCGACACATGGTTCCGGACTGTCAGGGTCAAGGAAAAATCCAATATATATCTGGTGATATCTCGGGAGTTATTACAGATGGCGCAATAAATCAAAGTGAATTATCTGCAGGGGGCCCTGGCGCATGAATCTGTGCAGCGGGATCGACCTCGGACCACGAGGGACCGAGAAAACCATCGACACATGGGGCCGGACTGTCAGGGTCAAGGAAAAATCCAATATGTATCTGGTGATATCTCGGGTGCTATTACAGATAGCGCAATAAATCAAAGTGCATTGTCTGCAGGAGGCTCTGGCGCATGAATCTGTGCAGCGGAAACGACCTCGGACCATCAGGGGCCGAGTAAACTACCGTCTCATGGGACCGGACTGTCTGGGACAGGGAAAAATCCAATATATATCTGGTGATATCTCGGGTTCTCTTACAGATAGCGCACTAAACCAAAGTGAATTATCTGCAGGGGGCCCTGGCGCATGAATATGTGCAGCGGGAACGACCTCGGACCACCAGGGGCCGAGAAAACGACCGACACATGGGGCCGGACACTCAGGGTAAGGGGAAAATCCAATATATATCTGGAGATATCTCGGGTGCTATTAGAGATAGAACAATAAATCAAAGTGCATTGTCTGTAGGAGGCACTGGCGAATGTATCTGTGCAGCGGGAACGACCTGGGACCACCAGGGGCCGAGAAAACCACCGTCACATGGGGCCGGACACTCAGGGTCAGGGGAAAATCCAATATATATCTGGTGATATCTCGGCTGCTATTAGAGATAGCGCTATAAATCAAAGTGCATTGTCTGCAGGTGGCCCTAGCGCATGAATCTGTGCAGCGGGAACGACCTCGGACTAGCAGGGGCCGAGAAAACCACCGTCTCATGGGGTCGGACTCTCAGGGTCAGGGAAAAATCCAATATATATCTGGTGATATCTCGGGTGCTACTATAGATAGCGCAATAAATCAATGTGCATTGTCTGTAGGAGGCCCTGGCGCATGAATCTGTGTAGCGGGATCGACCTCGGACCACCAGGGGCCGAGAAAATCACCGTCTCATGGGGCCGGACTGTCAGGGTCAGGGAAAAATCCAATATATATCTGGTGATACATCGGGTGCTATTACAGATAGCGCAATAAATCAAAGTGCATTGTCTGTAGGAGGCACTGGCGCATGAATCTGTGCAGCAGGAACCACCTCGGAACACCAGGCGCCGAGAAAATTACAGATATTCGGAATCCGTCACCCAAGCTCATGTAAAAATCCAGCATATATCTGGTGATATCTCGGGTACTATTACAGATAACGCAATAAATCAAAGTGCATTGTCTGTAGGAGGCCCTGGCGCATCAATCTAGCAGCGGGATCGACCTCGGACCACGAGGGACCGAGAAAACCATCGACACATGGGGCCGGACACTCAGGGTCAGGGGAAAATCCAATATATATCTGGTGATATCACGGCTGCTATTAGAGATAGCGCAATAAATCAAAGTGCATTGTCTGTAGGAGGCCCTGGCGCATGAATCTGTGCAGCGGGAGCGACCTCGGACCACCAGGGGCCGAGAAAACCACCGACACATGGGGCCGGACACTCAGGGTCGGGGAAAAATTCAATATATATCTGGTGACATCTCGGGTGCTCTTACAGATAGCGCTCTAAACCAAAGTGAATTACCTGCGGGGGCCCTGGTGCATGAATCTGTGCAGCGGGAACGACCGCGGACCACCAGGGGCCGAGAAAACC
The DNA here is from genome assembly GCF_051020985.1 of Nomia melanderi. Taxonomy (NCBI): domain Eukaryota; kingdom Metazoa; phylum Arthropoda; class Insecta; order Hymenoptera; family Halictidae; genus Nomia; species Nomia melanderi. The sequence continues at coordinate 4,892,496 of NW_027475136.1, read as the reverse complement.
ACCGACACATGGGGCGGGACACTCAGGGTCGTGGAAAAATTCAATATATATCTGGTGATATCTCGGGTGCTCTTACAGATAGGGCAATAAATCAAAGCGCATTGTCTGTAGGAGGCCCTCGCGCATGTATCTGTGCAGCGGGAACGACGTCGGACCACCAGGGGCCGAGAAAATCATCGTCTCATGGGTTCGGACTGTCAGGGTCAGGGAAAAATCCAATATATATCTGGTGATATCTCGGGTGCTATTAGAGATAGCGCAATAAGTCAAAGTGCACTGTCTTGAGGAGGCCCTGGCGCATGAATCTGTGCAGCGGGAACGACCTGGGACCACCAGGGGCCGACAAAACTACCGTCTCATGGGGCCGGACACTCAGGGTCAGGGAAATATTCAGTATATATCTGGTGATATCTCGGGTGCTACTATAGATAGCGCAATAAACCAAAGTGAATTGTCTGCAGGAAGCCCTGGCGCATGAATCTGTTCAGCGGTATCGACCTCGGACCACGAGGGACCGAGAAAACCATCGACGCATGGGGCCCGACTGTCAGGGTCAGGGAAAAATCCATTATATATCTCGTGATATCTCGGGTGGTATTACAGATAGCGCAATAAACCAAAGTGCATTGTCTGTAGCAGGCATTGGCGAATGAATCTGTGCAGCAGGGACGACCTCGGACCACCAGGGGCCGAGAAAATTACTGATATTCGGAATCCGTCACCCAAGGTCATGTAAAAATCCAGCATATATCTGGTGATATCTCGGGTGCTATTACAGATAGCGCAATAAGCCAAAGTGAGTTGTCCGCAGGAAGCCCTGGCGCATGAATCTGTTCAGCGGGATCGACCTCGGACCACGAGGGACCGAGAAAACCATCGACACATGGGGCCGGACTGTCAGGGTCAGGGAAAAATCCAATATATATCCTGGTGATATCTCGGGTGCTATTACAGATAGCGCAATAAATCAAAGTGCATTGTCTGTAGGAGGCCCTGGAGCATGAATCTGTGCAGCGGGATCGACCTCGGACCACCAGGGGGCGAGAAAACTACCGTCTCATGGGGCCGGACTGTCAGGGTCAGGGAAAAATCCAATATATATCTGGTGATATCTCGGGTGCTATTACAGATAGCGCAATAAATCAGAGTGCATTGTCTGTAGGAGGCCCTGGCGCATGAATCTGTGCAGCGGGATCGACCTCGGACCAGCAGGGGCCGAGAAAATCACCGTCTCATGGGGCCGGATTGTCAGGGTCAGGGAAAAATCCAATATATATCTGGTGATATCTCGGGTGCTATTAGAGATAGCGCAATAAACCAAAGTGAACTATCTATAGGAGGCCCTGGCGCATGAATCTCTGCAGCGGGAACGATCTCGGACCACCAGGGGCCGAGAAAACCACCGTCTCATGGGGCCGGACTGGCAGGGTCAGGGAAAAATCCAATATATATCAAGTGATATCTCGGGTGCTATTACAGATAGCGCAATAAATCATACTGCATTTTCTGTAGGAGGCACTGGCGCATGAATCTGTGCAGCGGGATCGACCTCGGACCACCAGGGGCCGAGTAAACCACCGTCTCATGGAGTCGGACACTCAGGGTCAGGGAAAAATCCAATATATATCTGGTGATATCTCGGGTGCTATTACAGATAGCGCAATAAATCAAAGTGCATTGTCTGAAGGAGGCCCTAGCGCATGAATCTGTGCAGCGGGAACGACCTCGGACCACCAGGGGCCGAGAAAACCACCGACACATGGGCCCGGATGCTCAGGTTCGCGGAAAAATCCAATATATATCTGGTAATATCTCGGGTGCTATTACAGATAGCGCAATAAATCAAAGTGCATTGCCTGTAGGAGGCCCTGGCGCATGAATCTGTGCAGCGGGATCGACCTCGGACCAGGATGGACCGAGAAAACCATCGACACATGGGGCCGGACTGTCAGGGTCAGGGAAAAATCCAATATATATCTGGTGATATCTTGGGTGCTAATAGAGATAGCGCAATAAATCAAAGTGCATTGTCTGTAGGAGGCACTGGCGAATGAATCTGTGCAGCAGGAACGACCTCCGACCACCAGGCGCCGAGAAAATTACAGATATTCGGAATCCGTCACCCAAGGTCGTGTAAAAATCCAGCATATATCTGGTGACATCTCGGGTGCTATTACAGATAGCGCAATAAACCAAAGTGCATTGTCTGCAGGAGGCCCTGGCGCATGAATCTGTGCAGCGGGAACGACCTCGGACCACCAGGGGCCGAGAAAATCACCGTCTCATGGGGCCGGACACTCAGGGTCAGGGAAAAATCCAATATATATCTGGTGATATCTCGGGTGTTATTGCAGATAGCGCAATAAACCATAGTGCATTGTCTGCAGGAGGCACTGGCGCATGAATCTGTGCAGCGCGAACGACCTCGGACCACGAGGGGCCGAGAAAACCACCGACACATGGGGCCGCACTGTCAGGGTCAGGGAAAAATCCAATATATATCTGGTGATATCTCGGGTGCTATTAGAGATAGCGCAATACACCAAAGTGAATTATCTATAGGAGGCCCTGGTGCATGAATCTGTGCAGCGGGAACGACCTCGGACCACCAGGGTCCGAGAAAACAACAGTCTCGTGGGGCCGGACACTCAGGGTCAGGGGAAAATCCAATATATATCTGGTGATATCTCGGGTGCTCTTACAGACAGCGCACTAAACCAAAGTGAATTATCTCCAGGGGGCCCTAGCGCATGAATCTGTGCAGCGGGAACGAGGTCGGACCACCAGGGGCCGAGAAAACCACCGACACATGGGACCGGACTGTCAGGGTCAGGGAAAAATCCAATATATATCTGGTGATATCTCGGGTGATATTAGATATAGCGCAATAAACCAAAGTGCATTGTCTGTAGGAGGCCCTGGCGCATGAATCTGTGCAGCGGGATCGACCTCGGACCACCAGGGGCCGAGAAAACCACCGTCTCATGGGGCCGGACACTCAGGGTCAGGGGAAAATCCAATATAAATCTGGTGATATCTCGGGTGCTATTACAGATAGCGCACTAAACCAAAGTGAATTATCTGCAGGAGGCCCTGCCGCATGAATGTGTGCAGCGGGACCGACCTCGGACCACCTGGGGCCGAGAAAATCACCGTCTCATGGGGCCGGATTGTCAGGGTCAGGGAAAAATCCAATATATATCTGGTGACATCTCGGGTGCTATTAGAGATAGCGCAATAAATCAAAGTGCATTGTCTGTAGGAGGCACTGGAGAATGAATCTGTGCAGCAGGAACGACCTCGGACCACCAGGCGCCGAGAAAATTACAGATATTCGGAATCCGTCACCCAAGGTCATGTAAAAATCCAGCATATATCTGGTGACATCTCGGGTGCTATTACAGATAGCGCAATAAACCAATGTGGATTGTCTGCAGGAGGCCCTGGCGCATGAATCTGTTCAGCGGGATCGACCTCGGACCACCAGGGGCCGAGTAAATCACCGTCTCATGGGGCCGGATTGTCAGGGTCAGGGGAAAATCCAATATATATCTGGTGATATCTCGGGTGCTATTACAGATAGCGCAATAAATCAAAGTGCATTGTCTGCAGGAGGCCCTGGCGCATGAATCTGTGCAGCGGGAACGACCTCGGACCACCAGGGGCCGAGAAAACTACCCTCTCATGGGGCCGGACTGTCAGGGTCAGGGAAAAATCCAATATATATCTGGTGATATCTCGGGTGCTATTAGAGATAGCGCAATAAATCAAAGTGAATTATCTGCAGGGGGCCCCGGCGCATGAATCTGTGCAGCGGGAACGACCTCGGACCACCAGGGGCCGAGAAAACCACCGTCTCATGAGGTCGGTCTGTGAGGGTCAGGGAAAAATCCAATATATATCTGGTGATATCTCGGGTGCTATTACAGATACCGCAATAAATCAAAGTGCATTGTCTGCAGGAGGCCCTGGCCCATGAATCTGTGCAGCGGGATCGACCTCGGACCACCAGGGGCCGAGAAAATCACCGTCTCATGGGGCCGGACACTGAATGTCAGGGGAAAATCCAATATATATATGGTTATTTCTCGGGTGCTATTACAGATAGCGCAATAAATCAAAGTGCATTGTCTGTAGGATGCCCTGGCGCATGAATCTGTGCAGAGGGATCGACCTCGGACCACCAGGGGCCGATAAAATCACCGTCTCATGGGGCCGGACTGTCGGGGTCAGGGAAAAATCCAATATATATCTGGTGATATCTCGTGTGCTATTAGAGATAGCGCAATAAATCAAAGTGCATTGTCTGTAGGAAGCCCTGGCGCATGAATCTGTGCAGCGGGATCGACCTCGGACCTCCAGGGGCCGAGAAAACCACCGTCTCATGGGGACGGGCACTCAGGGTCAGGGGAAAATCCAATATATATCTGGTGATATCTCGGGTGCTATTACAGACAGCGTAATAAATCAAAGTGACTTATCTCCAGGGGGCCCTGCCGCATGAATCTGTGCAGCGGGAAAGACCTCGGACCACCAGGGGCCGAGAAAACAACCGTCTCATGGGGCCGGACACTCAATGTCAGGGGAAAATCCAATATATATATGGTTATTTCTCGGGTGCTATTGCAGATAGCGCAATAAATCAAAGTGCATTGTCTGTAGGATGCCCTGGCGCATGAATCTGTGCAGCCGGAACGACCTCGGACCACCAGGGGCCGAGAAAACCGCCGTCTCATGAGGCCGGTCTGTCAGGGTCAGGGAAAAATCCAATATATATCTGGTGATATCTCGGGTGCTATTACAGATACCGCAATAAATCAAAGTGCATTGTCTGCAGGAGGCCCTGGCGCATGAATCTGTGCAGCGGGATCGACCTCGGACCACCAGGGGCCGAGAAAGTCACCGTCTCATGGGGCCGGACTGTCAGGGTCAGGGAAAAAACCAATATGTATCTCTCGATATCTCGGGTGCTATTAGAGATAGCGTAATAAATCAAAGTGACTTATCTGCAGGGGGACCTGCCGCATGAATCTGTGCAGCGGGATCGACCTCGGACCACGAGGCACCGAGAAAACCTTCGACAAATGGGGCCGGACCGTCAGGGTCAAGGAAAAATCCAATATATATCTGGTGATATGTCGGGTGCTATTACAGATAGCGCAATAAATCAAAGTGCATTGTCTGTAGAAGGCCCTGGCGCATGAATCTGTGCAGCGGGAACGACCTCGGATCACCAGGGGCCGAGAAAACTACCGTCTCATGGGGCCGGACTGTCACGGTCATGGAAAAATCCAATATATATCTGGTGATATCTCGGGTGCTATTACAGATAGCGCAATAAACCAAAGTGCATTGTCTGTAGGAGGCCCTGGCGCATGAATCTGTGCAGCGGGATCCACCTCGGACCACCAGGGGCCGAGAAAACCACAGTCTCATGGGGCCGGACACTCAGGGTCAGGGGAAAATCCAATATATATCTGGCGATATCTCGGGTGCTATTACAGATAGCGCAATAAACCAAAGTGAATTGTCTATAGGAAGCCTTGGCTCATGAACCTGTTCAGCGGGATCGACCTCGGACCAGGAGGGACCGAGAAGACCATCGACACATGGGGCCGGTCTGTCAGGGTCAAGGAAAAATCCAATATATATCTGGTGTTATCTCGGGTGCTATTAGAGATAGCGCAATAAATCAAAGTGCATTGTCTGAAGGAGGCCCTGGCGCATGAATCTGTGCAGCGGGAACGACCTCGGACCACCAGGGGCCGAGAAAACCACCGTCTCATGGGGCCGGACTGTCAGGGTCATGTAAAAATCCAGCATATATCTGGTGATATCTCGGGTACTATTAGAGGTAGCGCAATAAATCAAAGTGCATTGTCTGCAGGAGGCCCTGGCGCATGAATCTGTGCAGCGGGAACGACATCGGACCACCAGGGGCCGTGAAAACCACCGACACATGGTGCCGGACCGTCAGGGTCAAGGAAAAATCCAATATATATCAGGTGATATCTCGGGTTCTATTAGAGATAGCGCAATAAATCAAAGTGCATTGTCTGCAGGAGGCCCTAGCGCATGAATCTGGGCAGCGGGATCGACCTCGGACCACCAGGGGTCGTGAAAACCACTGAAACATGGGGCCGGGCACTCATGGTCAGGGAAAAATCCAATATATATCTGGTGATATCTCGGGTGCTCTTACAGATAGCGCACTAAACCAAAGTGAATTATCTGCAGCGGGCCCTGGGGCATGAATCTGTGCAGCCGGAACGACCTCGGACCACCAGGGACCGAGAAAACCACCGACACATGGGGCCAGACACTAAGGGTCAGGGAAAAATCCAATATACATCTGGTGATATCTCGGGTGCTATTAGAGATAGCGCAATAAATCAAAGTGCACTGTCTGTAGGAGGCACTGGCGAATGAATATGTGCAGCGGGAACGACCTCGGACCACCAGGGACCGAGAAAACCACCGACACATGGGGCCAGACACTAAGGGTCAGGGAAAAATCCAATATACATCTGGTGATATCTCGGGTGCTATTAGAGATAGCGCAATAAACCAAAGTGCATTGTCTGCAGGAGGCCCTGGAGCACGAATCTGTTCGGCGGGATCGACGTCGGACCACCAGGGACCGAGAAAACCATCGACACATGGTTCCGGACTGTCAGGGTCAAGGAAAAATCCAATATATATCTGGTGATATCTCGGGAGTTATTACAGATGGCGCAATAAATCAAAGTGAATTATCTGCAGGGGGCCCTGGCGCATGAATCTGTGCAGCGGGATCGACCTCGGACCACGAGGGACCGAGAAAACCATCGACACATGGGGCCGGACTGTCAGGGTCAAGGAAAAATCCAATATGTATCTGGTGATATCTCGGGTGCTATTACAGATAGCGCAATAAATCAAAGTGCATTGTCTGCAGGAGGCTCTGGCGCATGAATCTGTGCAGCGGAAACGACCTCGGACCATCAGGGGCCGAGTAAACTACCGTCTCATGGGACCGGACTGTCTGGGACAGGGAAAAATCCAATATATATCTGGTGATATCTCGGGTTCTCTTACAGATAGCGCACTAAACCAAAGTGAATTATCTGCAGGGGGCCCTGGCGCATGAATATGTGCAGCGGGAACGACCTCGGACCACCAGGGGCCGAGAAAACGACCGACACATGGGGCCGGACACTCAGGGTAAGGGGAAAATCCAATATATATCTGGAGATATCTCGGGTGCTATTAGAGATAGAACAATAAATCAAAGTGCATTGTCTGTAGGAGGCACTGGCGAATGTATCTGTGCAGCGGGAACGACCTGGGACCACCAGGGGCCGAGAAAACCACCGTCACATGGGGCCGGACACTCAGGGTCAGGGGAAAATCCAATATATATCTGGTGATATCTCGGCTGCTATTAGAGATAGCGCTATAAATCAAAGTGCATTGTCTGCAGGTGGCCCTAGCGCATGAATCTGTGCAGCGGGAACGACCTCGGACTAGCAGGGGCCGAGAAAACCACCGTCTCATGGGGTCGGACTCTCAGGGTCAGGGAAAAATCCAATATATATCTGGTGATATCTCGGGTGCTACTATAGATAGCGCAATAAATCAATGTGCATTGTCTGTAGGAGGCCCTGGCGCATGAATCTGTGTAGCGGGATCGACCTCGGACCACCAGGGGCCGAGAAAATCACCGTCTCATGGGGCCGGACTGTCAGGGTCAGGGAAAAATCCAATATATATCTGGTGATACATCGGGTGCTATTACAGATAGCGCAATAAATCAAAGTGCATTGTCTGTAGGAGGCACTGGCGCATGAATCTGTGCAGCAGGAACCACCTCGGAACACCAGGCGCCGAGAAAATTACAGATATTCGGAATCCGTCACCCAAGCTCATGTAAAAATCCAGCATATATCTGGTGATATCTCGGGTACTATTACAGATAACGCAATAAATCAAAGTGCATTGTCTGTAGGAGGCCCTGGCGCATCAATCTAGCAGCGGGATCGACCTCGGACCACGAGGGACCGAGAAAACCATCGACACATGGGGCCGGACACTCAGGGTCAGGGGAAAATCCAATATATATCTGGTGATATCACGGCTGCTATTAGAGATAGCGCAATAAATCAAAGTGCATTGTCTGTAGGAGGCCCTGGCGCATGAATCTGTGCAGCGGGAGCGACCTCGGACCACCAGGGGCCGAGAAAACCACCGACACATGGGGCCGGACACTCAGGGTCGGGGAAAAATTCAATATATATCTGGTGACATCTCGGGTGCTCTTACAGATAGCGCTCTAAACCAAAGTGAATTACCTGCGGGGGCCCTGGTGCATGAATCTGTGCAGCGGGAACGACCGCGGACCACCAGGGGCCGAGAAAACCACCGACACATGGGGCGGGACACTCAGGGTCGTGGAAAAATTCAATATATATCTGGTGATATCTCGGGTGCTCTTACAGATAGGGCAATAAATCAAAGCGCATTGTCTGTAGGAGGCCCTCGCGCATGTATCTGTGCAGCGGGAACGACGTCGGACCACCAGGGGCCGAGAAAATCATCGTCTCATGGGTTCGGACTGTCAGGGTCAGGGAAAAATCCAATATATATCTGGTGATATCTCGGGTGCTATTAGAGATAGCGCAATAAGTCAAAGTGCACTGTCTTGAGGAGGCCCTGGCGCATGAATCTGTGCAGCGGGAACGACCTGGGACCACCAGGGGCCGACAAAACTACCGTCTCATGGGGCCGGACACTCAGGGTCAGGGAAATATTCAGTATATATCTGGTGATATCTCGGGTGCTACTATAGATAGCGCAATAAACCAAAGTGAATTGTCTGCAGGAAGCCCTGGCGCATGAATCTGTTCAGCGGTATCGACCTCGGACCACGAGGGACCGAGAAAACCATCGACGCATGGGGCCCGACTGTCAGGGTCAGGGAAAAATCCAATATATACCTGGTGATAACTGGGGTGTTATTAGAGATAGCGCAGTAAATCAAAGTGCATTGTCTGTAGGAGGCACTGGCGAATGAATCTCTGCAGCGGGAACGACCTGGGACCACCAGGGGCCGAGAAAACCACCGTCTCATGGGGTCGGACTGTCAGGGTCAGGGAAAAATCCAATATATAAATGGTGATATCACGGGTGCTATTACAGATAGCGCAATAAACCAAAGTGAATTGTCTGCAGGAAGCCCTGGCGCATGAATCTGTTCAGCGGTATCGACCTCGGACCACGAGGGACCGAGAAAACCATCGACACATGGGGCCCGACTGTCAGGGACAGGGAAAAATCCAATATATACCTGGTGATATCTCGGGTGCTATTAGAGATAGCGCAATAAATCAAAGTGCATTGTCTGTAGGAGGCCCTGGCGCATGAATCTGTGCAGCGGGAACGTCCTCGGACCACCAGGGGCCGAGAAAACTACCGTCTCAAGGGGGCCGGACACTCAGGGACAGGGAAATATCCAATATATATCTGGTGATATCTCGGGTGCTATTACAGATAGCGCAATAAATCAAAGTGCATTGTCTGTAGGAGGCCCTGGCGCATGAATCTGTGCAGCGGGAACGACCTCGGACCACCAGGGGCCGAGAAAACTACCGTCTCATGGGGCCGGACTGTCAGGGTCAGGGAAAAATCCAATATATATCTGTTGATATCTCGGGTGCTATAAGAGATAGCGCAATAAATCAAAGTGCATTGTCTGTAGGAGGCCCTGGCGCATGAATCTGTGCAGCGGGAACGTCCTCGGACCACCAGGGGCCGAGAAAACTACCGTCTCATGGGGCCGGACACTCAGGGTCAGGGATAAATCCAATATATATCTGGTGATATCTCGGGTGCTATTACAGATAGCGCAATAAATCAAAGTGCATTATCTGCAGGAGGCCCTGGCGCATGAATCTGTGCAGCGGGAACGAGCTCGGACCACCAGGGGCCGAGAAAACCATCGTCTCATGGGTTCGGACTGTCAGGGTCAGGGAAAAATCCAATATATATCTGGTGATATCTCGGGTGCTATTAGAGATAGCGCAATAAATCAAAGTACATTGTCTGCAGGAGGCCCTACCGCATGAATCTGTGCAGCGGGAACGGCCTCGGACCAACAGGGGCCGAGAAAATCACCGTCTCATGGGGCCGGACTGTCAGGGTCAGGGAAAAATCCAATATATATCTTGTGATATCTCGGGTGCTGTTACAGATAGCGCAATAAATCAAAGTGCATTGTCTGTAGGAGGCCCTGGCGCATGAATCTGTGCAGCGGGAACGACCTCGGACCCCCAGGGGCCGAGAAAACTACCGTCTCATTGGGCCGGACTGTCAGGGGCAGGGAAAAATCCAATATATATCTTGTGATATCTCGGGTGCTATTACAGATAGCGCAATAAATCAAAGTGCATTGTCTGCAGGTGGCCCTGGCGCACGAATCTGTGCAGCGGGAACGACCTCGGACCACCAGGGGCCGAGAAAACCACCGTTTCATGGGGCCGGGCACTCAGGGTCAGGGAAAAATCCAATATATATCTGGTGATATCTCGGGTGCTATTAGAGATAGCGCAATAAATCAAAGTGAAATATCTGCAGGGGGCCCTGGAGCACGAATCTGTTCGGCGGGATCGACGTCGGACCACGAGGGACCGAGAAAACCATCGACACATGGTTCCGGACTGTCAGGGTCAAGGAAAAATCCAATATATATCTGGTGATATCTCGGGAGTTATTACAGATGGCGCAATAAATCAAAGTGAATTATCTGCAGGGGGCCCTGGCGCATGAATCTGTGCAGCGGGATCGACCTCGGACCACGAGGGACCGAGAAAACCATCGACACATGGGGCCGGACTGTCAGGGTCAAGGAAAAATCCAATATGTATCTGGTGATATCTCGGGTGCTATTACAGATAGCGCAATAAATCAAAGTGCATTGTCTGCAGGAGGCTCTGGCGCATGAATCTGTGCAGCGGAAACGACCTCGGACCATCAGGGGCCGAGTAAACTACCGTCTCATGGGGCCGGACTGTCAGGGACAGGGAAAAATCCAATATATATCTGGTGATATCTCGGGTTCTCTTACAGATAGCGCACTAAACCAAAGTGAATTATCTGCAGGGGGCCCTGGCGCATGAATATGTGCAGCGGGAACGACCTCGGACCACCAGGGGCCGAGAAAACGACCGACACATGGGGCCGGACACTCAGGGTAAGGGGAAAATCCAATATATATCTGGAGATATCTCGGGTGCTATTAGAGATAGAACAATAAATCAAAGTGCATTGTCTGTAGGAGGCACTGGCGAATGTATCTGTGCAGCGGGAACGACCTGGGACCACCAGGGGCCGAGAAAACCACCGTCACATGGGGCCGGACACTCAGGGTCAGGGGAAAATCCAATATATATCTGGTGATATCTCGGCTGCTATTAGAGATAGCGCTATGAATCAAAGTGCATTGTCTGCAGGAGGCCCTAGCGCATGAATCTGTGCAGCGGGAACGACCTCGGACTAGCAGGGGCCGAGAAAACCACCGTCTCATGGGGTCGGACTCTCAGGGTCAGGGAAAAATCCAATATATATCTGGTGATATCTCGGGTGCTACTATAGATAGCGCAATAAATCAAGGTGCATTGTCTGTAGGAGGCCCTGGCGCATGAATCTGTGTAGCGGGATCCACCTCGGACCACCAGTGGACGAGAAAATCACCGTCTCATGGGGCCGGACTGTCCGGGTCAGGGAAAAAACCAATATATATCTGGTGATATCTCGGGTGCTATTAGAGATAGCGCAATAAATCAAAGTGCATTGTCTGTAGGAGGCCCTGGCTCATGAATCTGTGCAGTGGGATCGACCTCGGACCACCAGGGGCCGAGAAAATCACCGTCTCATGGGGCCGGACTGTCAGGGTCAGGGAAAAATCCAATATATATCTGGTGATACCTCGGGTGCTATTACAGATAGCGCAATAAATCAAAGTGCATTGTCTGTAGGAGGCACTGGCGCATGAATCTGTGCAGCAGGAACCACCTCGGAACACCAGGCGCCGAGAAAATTACAGATATTCGGAATCCGTCACCCAAGGTCATGTAAAAATCCAGCATATATCTGGTGATATCTCGGGTACTATTACAGATAACGCAATAAATCAAAGTGCATTGTCTGTAGGAGGCCCTGGCGCATCAATCTAGCAGCGGGATCGACCTCGGACCACGAGGGACCGAGAAAACCATCGACACATGGGGCCGGACACTCAGGGTCAGGGGAAAATCCAATATATATCTGGTGATATCACGGCTGCTATTAGAGATAGCGCAATAAATCAAAGTGAATTCTCTGCACGAGGCCCTGCCGCATGAATCTGTGCAGCGGGAACGACCTCGGACACCCAGGGGTTGAGAAAACCACCGTCTCATGAGGCCGTACACTCAGGGTCAGGGGAAATCCAATATATATCTGGTGATATCTCGAGTGCTATTACAGATAACGCAATAAATCAATGTGCATTGTCTGTAGGAGGCACTGGCGAATGAATCTGTGCAGCGGGAACGACCTCGTACCACCAGTCGCCGAGAAAATTACAGATATTTGGAATCCGTCACCCAAGGTCATGCAAAATCCAGCATATATCTGGTGATATCTCGTGTGCTATTACAGATAGGGCAATAAATCAAAATGCATTGTCTGCAGGAGGCCCTGGCGCATGAATCTGTGCAGCGGGAACGATCTCGGACCACCAGGGGCCGAGAAAACAACCGTCTCATTGGGCCGGACACTGAGGGTCAGGGGAAAATCCAATATATATATATATATATATATATAGTGATATCTCGGGGGCTATTACAGATAGCGCAATAAATCAAAGTGCATTGTCTGTAGGAGGCCCTGGCGCATGAATCTGTGCAGCGGGATCGACCTCGGACCACCAGGGGCCGAGAAAACCACCGACACATGGGGCCGGACACTCAGGGTCGGGGAAAAATTCAATATATATCTGGTGACATCTCGGGTGCTCTTACAGATAGCGCTCTAAACCAAAGTGAATTACCTGCGGGGGCCCTGGTGCATGAATCTGTGCAGCGGGAACGACCGCGGACCACCAGGGGCCGAGAAAACCACCGACACATGGGGCGGGACACTCAGGGTCGTGGAAAAATTCAATATATATCTGGTGATATCTCGGGTGCTCTTACAGATAGGGCAATAAATCAAAGCGCATTGTCTGTAGGAGGCCCTCGCGCATGAATCTGTGCAGCGGGAACGACGTCGGACCACCAGGGGCCGAGAAAATCATCGTCTCATGGGTTCGGACTGTCAGGGTCAGGGAAAAATCCAATATATATCTGGTGATATCTCGGGTGCTATTAGAGATAGCGCAATAAGTCAAAGTGCACTGTCTTGAGGAGGCCCTGGCGCATGAATCTGTGCAGCGGGAGCGACCTCGGACCACCAGGGGCCGACAAAACTACCGTCTCATGGGGCCGGACACTCAGGGTCAGGAAAATATTCAGTATATATCTGGTGATATCTCGGGTGCTACTATAGATAGCGCAATAAATCAAAGTGCATTGTCTGTAGGAGGCCCTGGCGCATGAATCTGTGCAGCGGGATCGACCTCGGACCACCAGGGGCCGAGAAAATCACCGTCTCATGGGGCCGGACTGTCCGGGTCAGGGGAAAATCCAATATATATCTGGAGATATCTCGGGTGCTATTGGAGATAGAACAATAAATCAAAGTGCATTGTCTGTACGAGGCACTGGCGAATGAATCTGTGCAGCAGGAACGACCTCGCACCACCAGTCGCCGAGAAAATTACAGATATTTGGAATCCGTCACACAAGGTCATGCAAAATCCAGCATATATCTGGTGATATCTCGGGTGCTATTACAGATAGGGCAGTAAATCAAAATGCATTGTCTGCAGGAGGTCCTAGCGCATGAATCTGTGCAGCAGGAACGATCTCGGACCACCAGGGGCCGAGAAAACCACCGTCTCATGGGGCCGGACTGTCAGGGTCAGGGAAAAATCCAATATATATCTGGTGATATCTCTGGTGCTATTACAGATAGAGCAATAAATCAAAGTGCATTGTCTGTAGGAGGCCCTGGCGCATGAATCTGTGCAGTGGGATCGACCTCGGACCACCAGGGGCCGAGAAAACCATCGATACATGGGGCCGGACTGTCAGGGTCAAGGAAAAATCCAATATATATCTGGTGATGTCTCGGGTGCTATTAGGGATAGCGAAATAAATCAAAGTGCATTGTCTGCAGGAGGCCCTGGCGCATGAATCTGTGCAGTGGGATCGACCTCGGACCACCAGGGGCCGAGAAAATCACCGTCTCATGGGGCCGGACTGTCAGGGTCAGGGAAAAATCCAATATATATCTTGTGATACCTCGGGTGCTATTACAGATAGCGCAATAAATCAAAGTGCATTGTCTGCAGGAGGCCCTGGCGCATGAATCTGTGCAGCGGGAACGACCTGGGACCACCAGGGGCCGAGAAAACCACCGTCTCATGGAGTCGGACACTCAGGGTCAGGGAAAAATCCAATATAAATCTGGTGATATCTCGGGTGCTATTACAGATAGCGCAATAAACCAAAGTGAATTGTCTGCAGGAAGCCCTGGCGCATGAATCTGTTCAGCGGTATCGACCTCGGACCACGAGGGACCGAGAAAACCATCGACGCATGGGGCCCGACTGTCAGGGTCAGGGAAAAATCCAATATATACCTGGTGATAACTGGGGTGTTATTAGAGATAGCGCAGTAAATCAAAGTGCATTGTCTGTAGGAGGCACTGGCGAATGAATCTGTGCGGCGGGATCGACCTCGAACCACGAGGGACCGAGAAAACCATCGACACATGGGGCCGGACTGTCAGGGTCAGGGAAAAATCCAATATATATCTGGTGATATCTCGGCTGCTATTAGAGATAGCGCTATAAATCAAAGTGCATTCTCTGCAGGAGGCCCTAGCGCATGAATCTGTGCAGCGGGAACGACCTCGGACCACCAGGGACCGAGAAAATCACCGTCTCATGGGGCCGGACTGTCAGGGTCAGGGAAAAATCCAATATATATATGGTGATATCTCGGGTGCTATTACAGATAGCGCAATAAATCAAAGTGCATTGTCTGTAGGAGGCACTGGCGAATGAAGCTGTGCAGCGGGAACGACCTCGGACCACCAGGGGCCGAGAAAACCACCGTCTCATGGGGCCGGACACTCAGGGTCAGGGGAAAATCCAATATATATCTGGTGATATCTCGGGTGCTATTAGAGATAGGCCAATAAACCAAAGTGCATTGTCTGCTGGAGGCCCTGGCGCATGAATCTGTGCAGCGGGACGACCTCGGACCACCAGGGGCCGAGGACACCACCGTCTCATGGGGTCGGACACTCAGGGTCAGTGAAAAATCCAATATATATCTGGTGATATCTCGGCTGCTATTAGAGATAGCGCTATAAATCAAAGTGCATTGTCTGCAGGAGGCCCTAGCGCATGAATCTGTGCAGCGGGAACGACCTCGGACCACCAGGGGCCGAGAAAACCATCGACACATGGGGCCGGACTGTCAGGGTCAAGGAAAAATCCAATATATATCTGGTGATGCCTCGGGTGCTATTAGAGATAGAGGAATAAACCAAAGTGAATTATCTATAGGAGGCCCTGGCGCATGAATCTGTACAGCGGGAACGACTTCGGAAGACCAGGGGCCGAGAAAACCACCGTCACATGGGGCCGGACTGTCAGGGTCAAGGAAAAATCCAATATATATCTGGTGATGTCTCGGGTGCTATTAGAGATAGCGGAATAAACCAAAGTTAATTATCTATAGGAGGCACTGGCGCATGAATCTGTACAGCGGAAACGACTTCGGAAGACCAGGGGCCGAGAAAACCACCGTCACATGGGGCCGGACACTCAGGGTCAGGGGAAAATCCAATATATATATGGTGATATCTCGGGTGCTATTACACATAGCGCAATAAATCAAAGTGCATTGTCTGTAGGAGGCACTGGCGAATGAATCTGTGCAGCGGGAACGACCTGGGACCACCAGGGGCCGAGAAAACCACCGTCTCATGGGGTCGGACTGTCAGGGTCAGGGAAAAATCCAATATGTAAATGGTGATATCTCGGGTGCTATTACAGATAGCTCAATAAACCAAAGTAAATTGTCTGCAGGAAGCCCTGGCGCATGAATCTCTTCAGCGGTATCGACCTCGGACCACGAGGGACAGAGAAAACCATCGATACATGGGGCCGGACTGTCAGGGTCAAGGAAAAATCCAATATATATCTGGAGATGTCTCGGGTGCTATTAGGGATAGCGAAATAAATCAAAGTGCATTGTCTGCAGGAGGCCCTGGCGCATGAATCTGTGCAGCGGGAACGACCTCGGACCACCAGGGGCCGAGAAAACCACCGTCTCATGGGGTCGGACACTCAGGGTCAGGTAAAAATCCAATATAAATCTGGTGATATTTCGGGCGCTATTACAGATAGCGCAACAAACCAAAGTGCATTGTCTGCAGGAGGCCCTGGCGCATGAATCTGTGCAGAGGGAACGACCTCGGACCAGCAGGGGCCGAGAAAACCATCGACACATGGGGCCCGACTGTCAGGGACAGGGAAAAATCCAATATATACCTGGTGATATCTCGGGTGCTATTAGAGATAGCGCAATAAATCAAAGTGCATTGTCTGCAGGAGGCCCTGGCGCATGAATCTGTGTAGCGGGAACGACCTCGGACCACCAGGGGCCGAGGAGACAACCGTCTCATGGGGTCGGACACTCAGGGTCAGGGAAAAATCCAATATATATCTGGTGATATCTAGGCTGCTATTAGAGATAGCGCTATAAATCAAAGTGCATTGTCTGCAGGAGGCCCTAGCGCATGAATCTGTGCAGCGGGAACGACCTCGGACCACCAGGGGCCGAGAAAACCACCGACACCTGGGGCCTAACACTCAGGGTAAGGGGAAAATCCAATATATATCTGGAGATATCTCGGGTGCTATTAGAGATAGAACAATAAATCAAAGTGCATTGTCTGTAGGAGGCCCTGGCGCATGAATCTGTGCAGCGGGATTGACCTCGGACCACCAGGGGCCGAGAAAATCACCGTCTCATGGGGCCGGACTGTCAGGGTCAAGGAAAAATCCAATATATATATGGTGATATCTCGGGTGCTATTACAGATAGCGCTATAAATCAAAGTGCATTGTCTGCAGGAGGCCCTAGCGCATGAATCTGTGCAGCGGGAACGACCTCGGACCACCAGGGGCCGAGAAAACCATCGACACATGGGGCCGGACTGTCAGGGTCAAGGAAAAATCCAATATATATCTGGTGATGTCTCGGGTGCTATTAGAGATAGAGGAATAAACCAAAGTGAATTATCTATAGGAGGCCCTGGCGCATGAATCTGTACAGCGGAAACGACTTCGGAAGACCAGGGGCCGAGAAAACCACCGTCACATGGGCCCGGACTGTCAGGGTCAAGGAAAAATCCAATATATATCTGGTGATGTCTCGGGTGCTATTAGAGATAGCGGAATAAACCAAAGTGAATTATCTATAGGAGGCCCTGGCGCATGAATCTGTACAGCGGAAACGACTTCGGAAGACCAGGGGCCGAGAAAACCACCGTCACATGGGGTCGGACACTCAGGGTCAGGTAAAAATCCAATATAAATCTGGTGATATCTCGGGCGCTATTACAGATAGCGCAACAAACCAAAGTGCATTGTCTGTAGGAGGCACTGGCGAATGAATCTGTGCAGCGGGAACGACCTGGGACCACCAGGGGCCGAGAAAACCACCGTCTCAAGGGGTCGGACTGTCAGGGTCAGGGAAAAATCCAATATGTAAATGGTGATATCTCGGGTGCTATTACAGATAGCGCAATAAACCAAAGTGAATTGTCTGCAGGAAGCCCTGGCGCATGAATCTGATCAGCGGTATCGACCTCGGACCACGAGGGACCGAGAAAACCATCGACACATGGGGCCCGACTGTCAGAGACAGGGAAAAATCCAATATATACCTGGTGATATCTCGGGTGCTATTAGAGATAGCGCAATAAATCAAAGTGAATTATCTGCAGGTGGCCCTGGCGCATGAATCTGAGCAGCGGGATCGACCGCGGACCACGAGGGACCGAGAAAACCATCGATACATGGGGCCGGACTGTCAGGGTCAAGGAAAAATCCAATATATATCTTGTGATATCTCGGCTGCTATTAGAGATAGCGCTATAAATCAAAGTGCATTGTCTGTAGGAGGCCCTGGCGCATGAATCTGTGCAGCGGGATTGACCTCGGACCACCAGGGGCCGAGAAAATCACCGTCTCATGGGGCCGGACTGTCAGGGTCAGGGAAAAATCCAATATATATATGGTGATATCTCGGGTGCTATTACAGATAGCGCAATAAATCAAAGTGCATTGTCTGTAGGAGGCACTGGCGAATGAATCTGTGCAGCGGGAACGACCTTGGACCACCAGGGGCCGAGAAAATCACCGTCTCATGGGGCCGGACTGTCCGGGTCAGGGGAAAATCCAATATATATCTGGTGATATCTCGGGTGCTATTACAGATAGCGCAATAAATCAAAGTGCATTGTCTGCAGGAGGCCCTGGCGCATGAATCTGTGCAGCGGGAACGACCTGGGACCACCAGGGGCCGAGAAAACCACCGTCTCATGGAGTCGAACACTCAGGGTCAGGGAAAAATCCAATATAAATCTGGTGATATCTCGGGTGCTATTAGAGATAGGGCAATAAACCAAAGTGCATTGTCTGCAGGAGGCCCTGGCGCATGAATCTGTGCAGCGGGAACGACCTCGGACCACCAGGGGCCGAGGAGACCACCGTCTCATGGGGCCGGACACTCAGGGTCAGGGAAAAATCCAATATATATCTGGTGATATCTCGGCTGCTATTAGAGATAGCGCTATAAATCAAAGTGCATTGTCTGCAGGAGGCCCTAGCGCATGAATCTTTGCAGCGGGAACGACCTCGGACCACCAGGGGCCGAGAAAACCACCGACACCTGGGGCCGGACACTCAGGGTAAGGGGAAAATCCAATATATATCTGGAGATATCTCGGGTGCTATTAGAGATAGAACAATAAATCAAAGTGCATTGTCTGTAGGAGGCCCTGTCGCATGAATCTGTGCAGCGGGATTGACCTCGGACCACCAGGGGCCGAGAAAACCACCGTCTCATGGGGTCGGACTGTCAGGGTCAGGGAAAAATCCAATATGTAAATGGTGATATCTCGGGTGCTATTACAGATAGCGCAATAAACCAAGGTGAATTGTATGCAGGAAGCCCTGGCGCATGAATCTGTGCAGAGGGAACGACCTCGGACCAGCAGGGGCCGAGAAAACCATCGACACATGGGGCCGGACTGTCAGGGTCAAGGAAAAATCCAGTAAATATCTGGTGATATCTCGGGTGCTATTAGAGATAGCGCAATAAATCAAAGTGAATTATCTGCAGGGGGCCCTGGCGCATGAATCTGAGCAGCGGGATCGACCGCGGACCAGCATGGGCCGAGAAAACCACCGTCTCATGGGGTCGGAATCTCAGGGTCAGGGAAAAATCCAATATATATCTGGTGATATCTCGGGTGCTACTATAGATAGCGCAATAAATCAATGTGCATTGTCTGTAGGAGGCTCTGGCGCATGAATCTGTGTAGCGGGATCCACCTCGGGCAACCAGGGGCCGAGAAAATCACCGTCTCATGGGGCTGGACTGTCCGGGTCAGGGAAAAATCCAATATATATCTGGTGATATCTCGGGTGCCACTACAGATAGCGCAATAAATCAAAGTGCATTGTCTGTAGGAGGCCCTGACGCATGAATCTGTGCAGCGGTAATGACCTCGGACCACCAGGGGCCGAGAAAACCACCGTCTCATGGGGTCGGACACTCAGGGTCAGGGAAAATTCCCATATATATCTGGTGATATCTCGGGTGCTATTATAGATAGCACAATAAATCAAAGTGCATTGTCTGTAAGAGGCCCTGGCGCATGAATCCGTGCAGCGGGATCGACCTCGGACCACCAGGGGCCGAGAAAATCACCGTCTCATGGGGCCGGACTGTCAGGGTCAGGGAAAAATAGAATATATATCTGGTGATATCTCGGGTGCTATTAGAGATAGCGCAATAAAGCAAAGCGAATTATCTGCAGGGGGCCCTGGTGCATGAACCTGTACAGCGGGAACGACCTCGGACCACCAGGGGCCGAGAAAACCACCGTCTCATGGGGCCGGACACTCAGGGTCAGGGGAAAATCCAATATATATATGTTGATATCTCGGGTGCTATTACACATAGCGCAATAAATCAAAGTGCATTGTCTGTAGGAGGCACTGGCGAATGAATCTGTGCAGAGGGAACGATCTTGGACCACCAGGGGCCGAGAAAACCACCGTCTCATGGGGCCGGACACTCAGGGTCAGGGGAAAATCCAATATATATCTGGTGATATCTCGGGTGCTATTAGAGATAGGCCAATAAACCAAAGTGCATTGTCTGCAGGTGGCCCTGGCGCATGAATCTGTTCAGCGGTATCGACCTCGGACAACGAGGGACCGAGAAAACCAACGACACATGGGGCCCGACTGTCTGGGACAGGGAAAAATCCAATATATACCTGGTGATATCTCGGGTGCTATTAGAGATAGCGCAATAAATCAAAGTGAATTATCTGCAGGGGGCACTGGCGCATGAATCTGTGCAGCGGGAACGACCTCGGACCACCAGGGGCCGAGAAAATCACCGTCTCATGGGGCCGGACTGTCCGGGTCAGGGGAAAATCCAATATATATATGGTGATATCTCGGGTGCTATTACACATAGCGCAATAAATCAAAGTGCATTGTCTGCAGGAGGCCCTGGCGCATGAATCTGTGCAGCGGGAACGACCTGGGTCCACCAGGGGCCGAGAAAACCACCGTCTCATGGAGTCGGACACTCAGGGTCAGGGAAAAATCCAATATAAATCTGGTGATATCTCGGGTGCTATTACAGATAGCGCAATAAACCAAAGTGAATTGTCTGCAGGAAGCCCTGCCGCATGAATCTGTTCAGCGGTATCGACCTCGGACCACGAGGGACCGAGAAGACAATCGACACGTGGGGCCCGACTGTCAGGGGCAGGGAAAAATCCAATATATATCTGGTGATATCTCGGGTGCTATTAGAGATAGCGCAATAAATCAAAGTGAATTATCTGCAGGGGGCCCTGGAGCATGAATCTGTGCAGCGGGAAAAACCTCGGACCACCAGGGGCCGAGATAACCACCATCTCATGGGGCCGGACACTCAGGGTCAGGGGAAAATCCAATATATATATGGTGATATCTCGGGTGCTATTAGAGATACCGCAATAAATAGAAGTGAGTTATCTGCAGGGGGCCCTGCCGCATGAATCTGTGCAGCGGTAACGACCTCGGACCACCAGGGGCCGAGAAAACCATCGATACATGGGGCCGGACTGTCAGGGTCAAGGAAAAATCCAATATATATCTGGTGATGTCTCGGGTGCTATTAGGGATAGCGAAATAAATCAAAGTGCATTGTCTGCAGGATGCCCTGGCGCATGAATCTGTGCAGCGGGAACGACCTCGGACCACCAGGGGCCGAGAAAACCACCGTCTCATGGGGCCGGACACTCAGGGTCAGGGAAAAATCCAATATATATCTGGTGATATCTCGAGTGCTATTACAGATAGCGCAATAATTCAAAGTGCATTGTCTGTAGGAGGCCCTGGCGCATGAATCTGTGCAGCGGGATTGACCTCGGCCCACCAGGGGCCGAGAAAATCACCGTCTCATGGGGCCGGACTGTCAGGTTCAGGGAAAAATCCAATATATATATGGTGATATCTCGGGTGCTATTACAGATAGCGCAATAAATCAAAGTGCATTGTCTGTAGGAGGCACTGGCGAATGAATCTGTGCAGCGGGAACGACCTGGGACCACCAGGGGCCGAGAAAACCACCGTCTCATGGGGTCGGACTGTCAGGGTCAGGGAAAAATCCAATATGTAAATGGTGATACCTCGGGTGCTATTACAGATAGCGCAATAAACCAAAGTGAATTGTCTGCAGAAAGCCCTGGCGCATGAATCTGTTCAGCGGTATCGACCTCGGACCACCAGGGGCCAAGGAAACCACCGTCTCATTGGGTCGGACACTCAGGGTCAGGGAAAAATCCAATATATATCTGGTGATATCTCGGCTGCTATTAGAGATAGCGCTATAAATCAAAGTGTATTGTCTGCAGGAGGCCCTGGCGCATGAATCTGTGCAGCGGGAACGACCTCGGACCACCAGGGGCCGAGAAAACCACCGACACATGGGGCCGGACACTCAGGGTAAGGGGAAAATCCAATATATATCTGGAGATATCTCGGGTGCTATTAGAGATAGAACAATAAATCAAAGTGCATTGTCTGTAGGAGGCCCTGGCGCATGAATCTGTGCAGCGGGATTGACCTCGGACCACCAGGGGCCGGAAAAATCTCCGTCTCATGGGGCCGGACTGTCAGTGTCAGGGAAAAATCCAATATATATATGGTGATATCTCGGGTGCTATTAGAGATAGGCCAATAAACCAAAGTGCATTGTCTGCAGGAGGCCCTGGCGCATGAATCTGTGCAGCGGGACGACCTCGGACCACCAGGGGCCGAGGAGACCACCGTCTCATGGGGTCGGACACTCAGGGTCAGGGAAAAATCCAATATATATCTGGTGATATCTCGGCTGCTATTAGAGATAGCGCTATAAATCAAAGTGCATTGTCTGCAGGAGGCCCTAGCGCATGAATCTGTGCAGCGGGAACGACCTCGGTCCACCAGGGGCCGAGAAAACCATCGACACATGGGGCCGGACTGTCAGGGTCAAGGAAAAATCCAATATATATCTGGTGATGTCTCGGGTGCTATTAGAGATAGCGGAATAAACCAAAGTGAATTATCTATAGGAGGCCCTGGCGCATGAATCTGTACAGCGGGAACGACTTCGGAAGACCAGGGGCCGAGAAAACCACCGTCACATGGGGCCGGACACTCAGGGTCAGGGGAAAATCCAATATATATATGGTGATATCTCGGGTGCTATTACACATAGCGCAATAAATCAAAGTGCATTGTCTGTAGGAGGCACTGGCGAATGAATCTGTGCAGCGGGAACGACCTGGGACCACCAGGGGCCGAGAAAACCACCGTCTCATGGGGTCGGACTGTCAGGGTCAGGGAAAAATCCAATATGTAAATGGTGATATCACGGGTGCTATTACAGATAGCGCAATAAACCAAAGTGAATTGTCTGCAGGAAGCCCTGGCGCATGAATCTGTTCAGCGGTATCGACCTCGGACCACGAGGGACCGAGAAAACCATCGACACATGGGGCCCGACTGTCAGGGACAGGGAAAAATCCAATATATACCTGATGATATCTCGGGTGCTATTAGAGATAGCGCAATAAATCAAAGTGAATTATCTGCAGGGGGCCCTGGCGCATGAATCTGAGCAGCGGGATCGACCGCGGACCACGAGGGACCGAGAAAACCATCGATACATGGGGCCGGACTGTCAGGGTCAAGGAAAAATCCAATATATATCTGGTGATGTCTCGGGTGCTATTAGGGATAGCGAAATAAATCAAAGTGCATTGTCTGCAGGAGGCCCTGGCGTATGAATCTGTGCAGCGGGATCGACCTCGGACCACCAGGGGCCGAGAAAACCACCGTCTCATGGGGTCGGACACTCAGGGTCAGGTAAAAATCCAATATAAATCTGGTGATATCTCGGGTGCTATTACAGATAGCGCAACAAACCAAAGTGCATTGTCTGCAGGAGGCCCTGGCGCATGAATCTGTGCAGAGGGAACGACCTCGGACCAGCAGGGGCCGAGAAAACCATCGACACATGGGGCCGGACTGTCAGGGTCAAGGAAAAATCCAATATATATCTGGTGATATCTCGGGTGCTATTAGAGATAGCGCAATAAAGCAAAGTGAATTATCTGCAGGGGGCCCTGGCGCATGAACCTGTGCAGCGGGAACGACCTCGGACCACCAGGGGCCGAGAAAACCACCGCCTCATGGGGCCGGACACTCAGGGTCAGGGGAAAATCCAATATATATATGGTGATATCTCGGGTGCTATTACACATAGCGCAATAAATCAAAGTGCATTGTCTGTAGGGGGCACTGGCGAATGAATCTGTGCAGCGGGAACGACCTGGGACCACCAGGGGCCGAGAAAACCACCGTCTCATGGGGTCGGACTGTCAGGGGCAGGGAAAAATCCAATATATATCTAGTGATATCTCGGGTGCTATTAGAGATAGCGCAATAAATCAAAGTGAATTATCTGCAGGGGGCCCTGGCGCATGAATCTGTGCAGCGGGAACAACCTCGGACCACCAGGGGCCGAGAAAACCACCATCTCATGGGGCCGGGCACTCAGGGTCAGGGAAAAATCCAATATATATCTGGTGATATCTCGGGTGCTATTAGAGATAGCGCAATAAATCAAAGTGAATTATCTGCAGGGGGCCCTGGAGCATGAATCTGTGCAGCGGGAAAAACCTCGGACCACCAGGGGCCGAGAAAACCACCATCTCATGGGGCCGGACACTCAGGGTCAGGGGAAAATCCAATATATATATGGTGATATCTCGGGTGCTATTAGAGATACCGCAATAAATAGAAGTGAGTTATCTGCAGGGGGCCCTGCCGCATGAATCTGTGCAGCGGTAACGACCTCGGACCACCAGGGGCCGAGAAAACCACCGCCTCATGGGGTCGGACACTCAGGGTCAGGGAAAATTCCCATATATATCTGGTGATATCTCGGGTGCTATTATAGATAGCACAATAAATCAAAGTGCATTGTCTGTAAGAGGCCCTGGCGCATGAATCTGTGCAGCGGGATCGACCTCGGACCACCAGGGGCCGAGAAAATCACCGTCTCATGGGGCCGGACTGTCAGGGTCAGGGAAAAATTCAATATATAAATGGTGATATCTCGGGTGCTATTAGAGATAGCGCAATAAATCAAAGTGAATTATCTGCAGGAAGCCCTGGCGCATGAATCTGTTCAGCGGTATCGACCTCGGACCACGAGGGACCGAGAAAACCATCGACACATGGGGCCCGACTGTCAGGGACAGGGAAAAATCCAATATATACCTGGTGATATCTCGGGTGCTATTAGAGATTGCGCAACAAACCAAAGTGCATTGTCTGCAGGAGGACCTGGCGCATGGATCTGTGCAGAGGGAACGACCTCGGACCAGCAGGGGCCGGGAAAACCATCGACACATGGGGCCGGACTGTCAGGGTCAAGGAAAAATCCAATATATATCTGGTGATATCTCGGGTGCTATTAGAGATAGCGCAATAAATCAAAGCGCATTGTCTGCAGGAGGCCCTGGTGCATGAATCTGTGCAGCGGGAACGACCTCGGACCAGCAGGGGCCGAGAAAACCACCGTCTCATGGGGTCGGACTCTCAGGGTCAGGGAAAAATCCAATATATATCTGGTGATATCTCGGGTGCTACTATAGATAGCGCAATAAATCAATGTGCATTGTCTGCAGGAGGCCCTGGCGCATGAATCTGTGCAGCGGGAACGACGTCGGACCACCAGGGGCCGAGAAAACCGCCGTCTCATGGGGCCCGACACTCAGGGTCAGGGGAAAATCCAATATATATATGGTGATATCTCGTGTGCTATTAGAGATAGCGCAATAAATCAATGTTCATTGTCTGTAGGAGGCCCTGGCGCATGAATCTGTGCAGTGGGATCGACCTCGGACCACCAGGGGCCGAGAAAATCACCGTCTCATGGGGCCGGACTGTCAGGGTCAGGGAAAAATCCAATATATATATGGTGATATCTCGTGTGTTATTAGAGATAGCGCAATAAATCAAAGCGCATTGTCTGCAGGAGGCCCTGGCGCATGAATCTGTGCAGCGGGAACGACCTCGGACCAGCAGGGGCCGAGAAAACCACCGTCCCATGGGGTCGGACTCTCAGGGCCAGGGAAAAATCCAATATATATCTGGTGATATCTCGGGTGCTATTAGAGATAGCTCAATAAATCAAAGTGCATTGTCTGTAGGAGGCCCTGGCGCATGAATCTGTGCAGTGGGATCGACCTCAGACCACGAGGGACCGAGAAAACCATCGACGCATGGGGCCCGACTGTCAGGGTCAGGGAAAAATTAAATATATATCTGGTGATATCTCGGATGCTATTACAGATAGCGCAATAAATCATAGTGCATTGTCTGCAGGAGACCCTGGCGCATGAATCTGTGCAGCGGGAACGACCTCGGACCACCAGGGGCCGAGAAAATCACCCTGTCATAGGGCCGGACTGTCAGGGTCAGTGAAAAATCCAATATATATCTTGTGATATCTCGGGTGCTATTAGAGATAGCGCAATAAATCAAAGTGCATTGTCTGTAGGAGGCCCTGGCGCATGAATCTGTGCAGTGGGAACGACCTCGGACCACCAGGGGCCGAGACACCCACCGTCTCATGGGGCCGGACACTCAGGGTCAGGGCAAAATCCAATATATATCTGGTGATATCTCGGGTGCTATTATAGATAGCGCAATAAACCAAAATGAATTATCTGCAGGAGGCCCTGGCGCATGAATCTGTGCAGCGGGAACGACCTCGGACCACCAGGGGCCGCGAAAACCACAGTCTCATGGGGCCGAGAACTCAGGGTCAGGGAAAAATCCAATATATATCCGGTGATATCTCGGGTGCTATTACAGATAGCGCAATAAATCAAAGTGCATTGTCTGTAGGAGGCCATGGGGCATGATTCCGGGCAGCGGGAACGACCTCGGACCACCAGAGGCCGAGAAAACCACCGTCTCATGGGGCCGGACACTCAGGGTCTGGGAAAAATCAAATATATGTCTGGTGATATCTCGTGTGCTATTACAGATAGCGCAATAAATTAAAGTGCATTGTCTGTAGGAGGCCCTGGCGCATGAATCTGTGCAGCGGGAACGACCTGGGAACACCAGGGGCCGAGAAAACCACAGTCTCATGGGGCCGGACACTCAGGGTCAGGGAAAAATCCAATATATATCTGGTGATATCTCGGGTGTTATTACAGATAGCGCAATAAATCAAAGTGAATTGTCTGTAGGAGGCCCTGGCGCATGAATCTGTGCAGCGGGATCGACCTCGGACCACGAGGGGCCGAGAAAATCACCGCCTCATGGGGCCGGACTGTCAGGGTCAAGGAAAAATTCAATATATATCTGATGATATCTCGGGTGCTATTACAGATAGCGCAATAAATCAAAGTGCATTGTCTGTAGGAGGCCCTGGCGCATGAATCTGTGCAGTGGGAACGACCTCGGGCAACCAGGGGGCGAGAAAACTACCGTCTCATGGGGCCGGACTGTCAGGGTCAGGGAAAAATCCAATATATATCTGGTGATATCTCGGGTGCTGTTAGAGGTAGCGCAATAATTCAAAGTGAATTATCTGCAGGGGGCCCTGGCGCATGAATCTGTGCAGCGGGAACGACCTCGGACCACGAGAGACCGAGAAAACCATCGACACATGAGGCCGGACTGTAGGGTCAAGAAAAAACCCGATATACATGTGGTGATATCTCGGGTGCTATTAGAGATACCGCAATAAACCAAAGTGAATTATCTGCAGGAGACCCTGGCGCATGAATCTGTGCAGCGGG
Organism: Nomia melanderi; assembly: GCF_051020985.1. Taxonomy (NCBI): domain Eukaryota; kingdom Metazoa; phylum Arthropoda; class Insecta; order Hymenoptera; family Halictidae; genus Nomia; species Nomia melanderi. The sequence goes on along the minus strand of NW_027475136.1, from coordinate 4,864,698 downwards.
AACGACCTCGGACCACCAGAGACCGAGAAAACCACCGTCTCATGGGGTCGGACACTCAGGTTCAGGGAAAAATACAATAAAAATCTGGTGATATCTCTGGTGCTATTACAGATAGCGCAATAAATCAAAGTGCATTGTCTGTAGGAGGCCCTGGCGCATGAATCTGTGCAGCGAGATCGACCTCGGACCACCAGGGGCCGAGAAAATCACCGTCTCATGGGGCCGGACTGTCAGGGTCAGGGAAAAATCCAATATATATCTGGTGATATCTCGTGTGTTATTAGAGATAGCGCAATAAATCAAAGTGAATTGTCTGCAGGAAGCCTTGGCGCATGAATCTGTTCAGCGGCATCGACCTCGGACCACGAGGGACCGAGAAAACCATCGACACATGGGTCCGGACACTGAGGGTCTGGGAAAAATTCAATATATATCTGATGATATCTCGGGTGCTCTTACAGATAGCGCACTAAACCAAAGTGAATTACCTGCAGGGGGCCCCGGCGCATGAATCTGTGCAGCGGTAACGACCTCGGACCACCAGGGGCCGAGAAAACCCCCGACACATGGGGCCGGACTGTCAGGGTCAGGGAAGAATCCAATATATATCTGGTGATATCTCGGGTGCTATTAGAGATAGCGCAATAAATCAAAGTGCATTGCTGCAGGAGGCCCTGGCGCATGAATCTGTGCAGCGGGAACGACCTCGGACCACCAGCGGCCGAGAAAACTACCGTCTCATGGGGCCGGACACTCAGGGTCAGGGAAAAATCCAATATATATCTGGTGATATCTCGGGTGCTATTAGAGATAGCGCAATAAATCAAAGTGCATTGTCTGTAGGAGGCCCTGGCGCATGCATCTGTGCAGCGGGATCGACCTCGGACAACCAGGGGCCGAGAAAACCACCGACACATGGGGCCGGACACTCAGGGTCGGGGAAAAATTCAATATACATTTGGTGATATCTCGGGTGCTATTACAGATAGCGCAATAAATCAAAGTGCATTGTCTGCAGGAGGCCCTGGCGCATGAATCTGTGCAGCGTGAACGAACTCGGACCACCAGGGGCCGAGAAAACCACCGTATCAAGGGGTCGGACTGTCAGGGTCAGGGAAAAATCCAATATATATCTGATGATATCTCGGGTGCTATTAGAGATAGCGAAATAAATCAAAGTGAATTATCTGCAGGGGGCCCTGCCGCATGAATCTGTGCAGCGGGATCGGCCTCGGACCACGAGGGACCGAGAAAACCATCCACACATGGGGCCGGACTGTCAGGGTCAAGGAAAAATCCAATATATATCTGGTGATATCTCGGGTGCTATTAGAGATAGCGCAATAAATCAAAGTGAATTGTCTGCAGGAGGCCCTAACGCATGAATCTGTCTAGAGGGAACGACCTCGGACCACCAGGGGCCGAGAAAACTACCGTCTCATGGGGCCGGACACTCAGGGTCAGAGAAAAATTCAATATATATCTGGTGATATCTCGGGTGCTATTACAGATAGCGCAATAAATCAAAGTGCATTGTCTGTAGGAGGCCCTGGCGCATGAATCTGTGCGCGGGATCGACCTGGGACCACGAGGGACCGAGAAAATCACCGTCACATGGGGCCGGACGGTCAGGGTCAGGGAAAAATCCAATATATATCCGGTGATATCTCGGGTGCAATTACAGATAGCGCACTATACCAAAGTGAATTATCTGCAGGCGGCGCTGGCGCATGAATCTGTGCAGCGGGAACGACCTCGGACCACCAGGGGCCGAGAAAACCACCGACACATGGGGCCGAACACTCAGGGTCAGTGAAAAATCCAATATATATCTGGTGATATCTCTGGTGCTATTAGAGATATGGCAATAAACCAAAGTGAGTTATCTATAGGAGGCCCTGGCGCATGAATCTGTGCAGCGGGAACGACCTCGGACCACCAGGGGCCGAGAAAACCGCCGTCTCATGGGGCCGGACACTCAGGGTCGGGGAAAAATCCAATATATATCTGGTGATATCTCGGGTGCTATTACAGATAGCGCAATAAATCAAAGTGCATTGTCTGTAGGAGGCCCTGGCGCATGAATCTGTGCGCGGGATCGACCTGGGACCACGAGGGACCGAGAAAATCACCGTCACATGGGGCCGGACGGTCAGGGTCAGGGAAAAATCCAATATATATCTGGTGATATCTCGGGTGCTATTACAGATTGCGCAATAAATCAATGTGCACTGTCTGTAGGAGGCCCTGGCGCATGAGTCTGTGCAGCGGGATCGACCTCGGACCACCAGCGGCCGAGAAAATCTCCGTCTCATGGGGCCGGACTTTCAGGGTCAGGGAAAAATCCAATATATGTCTGGTGATACGTCGGGTGCTATTACAGATAGCGCACTAAACCAAAGTGAATTATCTGCAGGGGGCCCCGGCGCATGAATCTGTGCAGCGGTAACGACCTCGGACCACCAGGGGCCGAGAATACCACCGATACATGGGGCCGGACTGTCAGGGTCAGGGAAGAATCCAATATATATCTGGTGATATCTCGGGTGCTATTAGAGATAGCGCAATAAATCAAAGTGCATTGTCTGTAGGAGGCCCTGGCGCATGCATCTGTGCAGCGGGATCGACCTCGGACAACCAGGGGCCGAGAAAACCACCGACACATGGGGCCGGACACTCAGGGTCGGGGAAAAATTCAATATACATCTGGTGATATCTCGGGTGCTATTACAGATAGCGCAATAAATCAAAGTGCATTGTCTGTAGGAGGCCCTGGCGCATGAATCTGTGCAGTGGGAACGACCTCGGGCAACCAGGGGGCGAGAAAACTACCGTCTCATGGGGCCGGACTGTCAGGGTCAGGGAAAAATCCAATATATATCTGGTGATATCTCGGGTGCTGTTAGAGGTAGCGCAATAAATCAAAGTGAATTATCTGCAGGGGGCCCTGGCGCATGAATCTGTGCAGCGGGAACGACCTCGGACCACCAGGGGCCGAGAAAACCACCGACACGTGGGTCCGGACTGCCAGGGACAGGGAAAAATCCAATATATATCTGGTGATATCTCAGGCGCTATTAGAGATAGGGCAATAAATCAAAGTGAATTATTTATAGGAGGCCCTGGCCCATGAAACTGTGCAGCGGGAACGACCTCGGACCACCGGGGGCCGAGAAAACCACCGTCTCAAGGGGTCGGACTGTCAGGGTCAGGGAGGAATCCAATATATATCTGGTGATATCTCGGGTGCTATTAGAGATAGCGCAATAAATCAAAGTGCATTGTCTGCAGGAGGCCCTGGCGCATGAATCTGTGCAGCGGAATCGACCTCGGACCACCAGGGGCCGAGAAAACCACCGACACATGGGGCCGGACACTCAGGGTCGGGGAAAAATTCAATATATATCTGGTGATATCTCGGGTGCTCTTACAGGTAGCGCACTAAACCAAAGTGAATTATCTGCAGGGGGCCCTGGCGCATGAATCCGTGCAGCGGGAACGACCTCGGACCATCAGGGGCCGAGAAAACCACCGACACATGGGGCCGGACTGTCAGGGTCAGGGAAAAATCCAATATATATCTGGTGATATCTCGGGTGCTATTAGAGATAGCGCAATAAACCAAAGTGAATTATCTATAGGAGGCCCTGGCGCAAGAATCTGTGCAGCGGGAACGACCTCGGACCACCAGGGGCCGAGAAAACCACCGTCTCATGGGGCCGGACACTCAGGGTCAGGGCAAAATCCAATATATATATGGTCATATCTCGGGTGCTATTAGAGATAGCGCAATAAATCAAAGTGAATTGTCTGTAGGTGGCCCTGGCGCATGAATCTGTGCGCGGGATCGACCTGGGGCCACGAGGGATCGAGAATACCATCGACACATTGGGCCGGAATGTCAGGGTCAAGGAAAAATCCAATATATATTTGGTGATATCTCGGGTGCTATTAGAGATAGCGCAATAAATCAAAGTGAATTATCTGCAGGGGGCCCTGGCGCATGAATCTGAGCAGCGGGATCGACCGCGGACCACGAGGGACCGAGAAAACCATCGATACATGGGGCCGGACTGTCAGGGTCAAGGAAAAATCCAATATATATCTGGTGATGTCTCGGGTGCTATTAGGGATAGCGAAATAAATCAAAGTGCATTGTCTGCAGGAGGCCCTGGCGTATGAATCTGTGCAGCGGGAACGACCTCGGACCACCAGGGGCCGAGAAAACCACCGTCTCATGGGGTCGGACACTCAGGGTCAGGTAAAAATCCAATATAAATCTGGTGATATCTCGGGTGCTATTACAGATAGCGCAACAAACCAAAGTGCATTGTCTGCAGGAGGCCCTGGCGCATGAATCTGTGCAGAGGGAACGACCTCGGACCAGCAGGGGCCGAGAAAACCATCGACACATGGGGCCGGACTGTCAGGGTCAAGGAAAAATCCAATATATATCTGGTGATATCTCGGGTGCTATTAGAGATAGCGCAATAAAGCAAAGTGAATTATCTGCAGGGGGCCCTGGCGCATGAACCTGTGCAGCGGGAACGACCTCGGACCACCAGGGGCCGAGAAAACCACCGCCTCATGGGGCCGGACACTCAGGGTCAGGGGAAAATCCAATATATATATGGTGATATCTCGGGTGCTATTACACATAGCGCAATAAATCAAAGTGCATTGTCTGTAGGAGGCACTGGCGAATGAATCTGTGCAGCGGGAACGACCTGGGACCACCAGGGGCCGAGAAAACCACCGTCTCATGGGGTCGGACTGTCAGGGGCAGGGAAAAATCCAATATATATCTAGTGATATCTCGGGTGCTATTAGAGATAGCGCAATAAATCAAAGTGAATTATCTGCAGGGGGCCCTGGCGCATGAATCTGTGCAGCGGGAAAAACCTCGGACCACCAGGGGCCGAGAAAACCACCATCTCATGGGGCCGGACACTCAGGGTCAGGGAAAAATCCAATATATATCTGGTGATATCTCGGGTGCTATTAGAGATAGCGCAATAAATCAAAGTGAATTATCTGCAGGGGGCCCTGGAGCATGAATCTGTGCGGCGGGAAAAACCTCGGACCACCAGGGGCCGAGAAAACCACCATCTCATGGGGCCGGACACTCAGGGTCAGGGGAAAATCCAATATATATATGGTGATATCTCGGGTGCTATTAGAGATACCGCAATAAATAGAAGTGAGTTATCTGCAGGGGGCCCTACCGCATGAATCTGTGCAGCGGTAACGACCTCGGACCACCAGGGGCCGAGAAAACCACCGTCTCATGGGGCCGGACACTCAGGGTCAGGGAAAAATCCAATATATATCTGGTGATATCTCGAGTGCTATTACAGATAGCGCAATAATTCAAAGTGCATTGTCTGTAGGAGGCCCTGGCGCATGAATCTGTGCAGCGGGATTGACCTCGGCCCACCAGGGGCCGAGAAAATCACCGTCTCATGGGGCCGGACTGTCAGGGTCAGGGAAAAATCCAATATATATATGGTGATATCTCGGGTGCTATTACAGATAGCGCAATAAATCAAAGTGCATTGTCTGTAGGAGGCACTGGCGAATGAATCTGTGCAGCGGGAACGACCTGGGACCACCAGGGGCCGAGAAAACCACCGTCTCATGGGGTCGGACTGTCAGGGTCAGGGAAAAATCCAATATGTAAATGGTGATATCTCGGGTGCTATTACAGATAGCGCAATAAACCAAAGTGAATTGTCTGCAGGAAGCCCTGGCGCATGAATCTGTTCAGCGGTATCGACCTCGGACCACCAGGGGCCAAGGAAACCACCGTCTCATGGGGTCGGACACTCAGGGTCAGGGAAAAATCCAATATATATCTGGTGATATCTCGGCTGCTATTAGAGATAGCGCTATAAATCAAAGTGCATTGTCTGTAGGAGGCACTGGCGAATGAATCTGTGCAGCGGGAACGACCTTGGACCACCAGGGGCCGAGAAAACCACCGTCTCATGGGGCCGGACTGTCAGGGTCAGGGAAAAATCCAATATATATCTGGTGATATCTCGGGTGCTATTAGAGATAGCGCAATAAATCAAAGTGAATTATCTGCAGGGGGCCCTGGCGCATGAATCTGTGCAGCGGGAACAACCTCGGACCACCAGGGGCCGAGAAAACCACCATCTCATGGGGCCGGACACTCAGGGTCAGGGGAAAATCCAATATATATATGGTGATATCTCGGGTGCTATTAGAGATCCCGCAATAAATAGAAGTGAGTTATCTGCAGGGGGCCCTGCCGCATGAATCTGTGCAGCGGTAACGACCTCGGACCACCAGGGGCCGAGAAAACCACCGCCTCATGGGGTCGGACACTCAGGGTCAGGGAAAATTCCCATATATATCTGGTGATATCTCGGGTGCTATTATAGATAGCACAATAAATCAAAGTGCATTGTCTGTAAGAGGCCCTGGCGCATGAATCTGTGCAGCGGGATCGACCTCGGACCACCAGGGGCCGAGAAAATCACCGTCTCATGGGGCCGGACTGTCAGGGTCAGGGAAAAATCCAATATATAAATGGTGATATCTCGGGTGCTATTAGAGATAGCGCAATAAATCAAAGTGAATTATCTGCAGGAAGCCCTGGCGCATGAATCTGTTCAGCGGTATCGACCTCGGACCACGAGGGACCGAGAAAACCATCGACACATGGGGCCCGACTGTCAGGGACAGGGAAAAATCCAATATATACCTGGTGATATCTCGGGTGCTATTAGAGATTGCGCAACAAACCAAAGTGCATTGTCTGCAGGAGGACCTGGCGCATGGATCTGTGCAGAGGGAACGACCTCGGAACAGCAGGGGCCGGGAAAACCATCGACACATGGGGCCGGACTGTCAGGGTCAAGGAAAAATCCAATATATATCTGGTGATATCTCGGGTGCTATTAGAGATAGCGCAATAAATCAAAGCGCATTGTCTGCAGGAGGCCCTGGTGCATGAATCTGTGCAGCGGGAACGACCTCGGACCAGCAGGGGCCGAGAAAACCACCGTCTCATGGGGTCGGACTCTCAGGGTCAGGGAAAAATCCAATATATATCTGGTGATATCTCGGGTGCTACTATAGATAGCGCAATAAATCAATGTGCATTGTCTGCAGGAGGCCCTGGCGTATGAATCTGTGCAGCGGGAACGACGTCGGACCACCAGGGGCCGAGAAAACCGCCGTCTCATGGGGCCCGACACTCAGGGTCAGGGGAAAATCCAATATATATATGGTGATATCTCGTGTGCTATTAGAGATAGCGCAATAAATCAATGTGCATTGTCTGTAGGAGGCCCTGGCGCATGAATCTGTGCAGTGGGATCGACCTCGGACCACCAGGGGCCGAGAAAATCACCGTCTCATGGGGCCGGACTGTCAGGGTCAGGGAAAAATCCAATATATATATATGGTGATATCTCGGGTACTATTACAGATAGCGCAATAAATCAAAGCGCATTGTCTGCAGGAGGCCCTGGCGCATGAATCTGTGCAGCGGGAACGACCTCGGACCAGCAGGGGCCGAGAAAACCACCGTCCCATGGGGTCGGACTCTCAGGGTCAGGGAAAAATCCAATATATATCTGGTGATATCTCGGGTGCTACTATAGATAGCGCAATAAATCAAGGTGCATTGTCTGTAGGAGGCCCTGGCGCATGAATCTGTGTAGCGGGATCCACCTCGGACCACCAGGGGCCGAGAAAATCACCGTCTCATGGGGCCGGACTGTCCGGGTCAGGGAAAAATCCAATATATATCTGGTGATATCTCGGGTGCTATTAGAGATAGCTCAATAAATCAAAGTGCATTGTCTGTAGGAGGCCCTGGCGCATGAATCTGTGCAGTGGGATCGACCTCGGACCACGAGGGACCGAGAAAACCATCGACGCATGGGGCCCGACTGTCAGGGTCAGGGAAAAATTAAATATATATCTGGTGATATCTCGGATGCTATTACAGATAGCGCAATAAATCATAGTGCATTGTCTGCAGGAGGCCCTGGCGCATGAATCTGTGCAGCGGGAACGACCTCGGACCACCAGGGGCCGAGAAAATCACCCTGTCATAGGGCCGGACTGTCAGGGTCAGTGAAAAATCCAATATATATCTTGTGATATCTCGGGTGCTATTAGAGATAGCGCAATAAATCAAAGTGCATTGTCTGTAGGAGGCCCTGGCGCATGAATCTGTGCAGCGGGATCGACCTCGGACCACGAGGGGCCGAGAAAATCACCGCCTCATGGGGCCGGACTGTCAGGGTCAAGGAAAAATCCAATATATATCTGGTGATATCTCGGGTGCTATTACATATATGGCAATAAATCAAAGTGCATTGTCTGTAGGAGGCCCTGCCGCATGAATCTGTGCAGCGGGATCGACCTCGGACCACCAGGGGCCGAGAAAATCACCGCCTCATGGGGCCGGACTGTCAGGATCAGGGAAAAATCCAATATATATCTGGTGATATTTCGGGTGCTATTAGAGATAGCGCAATAAATCAAAGTGCATTGTCTGTAGGAGGCACTGGCGAATGAATCTGTGCAGCAGGAACTACCTCGGACAACCAGGCGCCGAGAATATTATAGATATTCGGAATCCGTCACCCAAGGTCATGTAAAAATACAGCATATATCTGGTGATATCTCGGGTTTTATAACAGATAGCGCAATAAACCAAAGTGAATTGACTGCAGGAAGCCTTGGCGCATGAATCTGAGCAGCGGGATCGACCTCGGACCACCAGGGGCCGAGAAAACCACCGTCTCATGACGCCGGACTGTCAGGGTCAGGGAAAAATCCAATATAAATCTGGTGATATCTCGGGGGCTATTAGAGATAGCGCAATAAACAAAAGTGAATTATCTGCCGGAGGCCCTGGCGCATGAATCTCTGCAGCGGGAACGACCTCGGACCACCAGGGGCCTAGAGAACCACCGTCTCATGGGGTCGGACACTCAGGGTCAGGGAAAAATTCAATATATATCTGGTGATATCTCGGGTGCTATTACACATAGCGCAATAAATCAAAGTGCATTGTCGGTAGGAGGCCCTGGCGCATGAATGTGTGCAGCGGGAACGACCTCGGACCACCAGGGCCCGAGAAAACTACCGTCTCATGGGGCCGGTCACTCAAGGTCAGGGAAAAATCCAATATATATCTGGTGATATCTCGGGTGCTATTAGAGATAGCGCAATAAACCAAAGTGCATTGTCTGCAGCAGGCCCTGGGGCCTGAATTTGTGCAGCGGGAACGACCTCGGACCACCAGGGGCCGAGAAAACCACCGTCTCATGGGGTCGGACACTCAGGGTCAGGGAAAAATCCAATATATATCTGGTGATATCTCGGGTGCTCTTACAGATAGCGCAATAAATCAAAGTGCATTGTCTGTAGGAGGCACTGGCGCATGAATCTGTGCAGCGGGATCGACCTCGGACCACCAGGGGCCGAGAAAATCACCGTGTCATGGGGCCGGACTGTCAGGGTCAGGGAAAAATCCAATATATATCTGGTGATATCTCGGGTGCTATTAGAGATATCGCAATAAATCAAAGTGAATGATCTGCAGGGGGCCCTGGTGCATGAATCTGTGAAGCGGGAACGACCTCGGACCACCAGGGGCCGAGAAAACCACCGACACATGGGGCGGGACTGTCAGGGTCAGGGAAAAATTCAATATATATCTGGTGATATCTCGGGTGCTATTAGAGATAGCGCAACGAATCAAAGTGAATTATCTATAGGAGGCCCTGGCGCATGAATCTGTGCAGCGGGAACGACCTCGGACCACGAGGGACCGAGAAAACCATCGACACATGGGGCCGGACTGTCAGGCTCAAGGAAAAATCCAATATATATCTGGTGATATCTAGGGTGCTATTAGAGATAGCGCAATAAATCAAAGTGCATTGTCTGTAGGAGGCCCTGGCGCATGAATCTGTGCAGCGGGATCGACCTCGGACCACGAGGGACTGAGAAAACCATCGACACATGGGGCCGGACTGTCAGGGTCATGTAAAAATCCAGCATATATGTGGTGATATCTCGGGTGCTATTACAGATAGCACAATAAACCAACGTGATTTGTCTGCAGGACGCCCTGACGCATGAATCTGTGCAGCGGGATCGACCTCGGACCACCAGGGGCCGAGAAAACCTCCGTCTCATGGGGTCGGACACTCAGGGCCAGTGAAAAATCTAATATATATCTGGTGATATCTCGGGTGCTATTACAGATAGCGCAATAAATCAGAGTGCATTGTCTGTAGGAGGCCCTGGCGCATGAATCTGTGCAGCGGGGTCGACCTCGGACCACGAGGGACCGAGAAAACCATCGACACATGGGGCCGGACTGTCAGGCTCAAGGAAAAATCCAATATATATCTGGTGATATCTAGGGTGCTATTAGAGATAGTGCAATAAATCAAAGTGCATTATCTGTAGGAGGCCCTGGCGCATGAATCTGTGCAGCGGGGACGACCTCGGGCCACCAGGGGCCGAGAAAATCACCCTGTCATGGGGCCGGACTGTGAGGGTCAGTGAAAAATCCAATATATATTTGGTGATATCTCGGGTGCTGTTACAGATAGCGCACTAAACCAAAGTGAATTATCTGTAGGGGGCCCTGGCGCATGAATCTGTGCAGCGGGATCGACCTCGGACCACCAGGGGCCGAGAAAATCACCGTCTCATGGGGTCGGACACTGAGGGACAGCGAAAAATCCAATATATATCTGGTGATATCTCGGGTGCTATTAGAGATAGCGCACTAAACCAAAGTGAATTATCTATAGGAGGCCCTGGCCCATGAATCTGTGCAGCGGGAACGACCTCGGACCACCAGGGGCCGAGAAAACCACCGTCTCATGGGGTCGGACACTGAGGGTCAGGGAAAAATCCAATATATATCTGGTGATATCTCGGGTGCTATTAGAGATAGCGCAATAAATCAAAGTGCATTGGCTGTAGGAGGCCCTGGTGCATGAATCTGTGCAGCGGGAACGACCTCGGACCACCAGTGGCCGAGAAAACCACCGTCTCAAGGGGTCGGACTGTCAGGGTCAGGGAAAAATGCAATATATATCTGGTGATATCTCGGGCGCTATTAGAGATAGGGCAATAAACCAAAGTGAATTATCTATAGGAGGCCCTGGCCCATGAATCTGTGCAGCGGTAACGACCTCGGACCACCAGGGGCCGAGAAAACCACCGACACATGGGGCCGGACTGTCAGGGTCAGGGAAGAATCCAATATATATCTGGTGATATCTCGGGTGCTATTAGAGATAGCGCACTAAACCAAAGTGAATTATCTGCAGGAGATCCTGGCGCATGAATCTGTCTAGAGGGGACGACCTCGGACCACCAGGGGCCGAGAAAACTACCATCTCATGGGGCCGGACACTCAGGGTCAGGGAAAAATCCAATATATATCTGGTGATATCTCGGGTGCTATTGGAGATAGCGCAATAAATCAAAGTGCATTGTCTGTAGGAGGCCTTGGTGCATGAATCTGTACAGCGGAATCGACATCGGACCACGAGAGACCGAGAAAACCACCGTCTCATGGGGTCGGACACTCAGGTTCAGGGAAAAATCCAATAAAAATCTGGTGATATCTCTGGTGCTATTACAGATAGCGCAATAAATCAAAGTGCATTGTCTGTAGGAGGCCCTGGCGCATGAATCTGTGCAGCGAGATCGACCTCGGACCACCAGGGGCCGAGAAAATCACCGTCTCATGGGGCCGGACTGTCAGGGTCAGGGAAAAATCCAATATATATCTGGTGATATCTCGTGTGTTATTAGAGATAGCGCAATAAATCAAAGTGAATTGTCTGCAGGAAGCCTTGGCGCATGAATCTGTTCAGCGGCATCGACCTCGGACCACGAGGGACCGAGAAAACCATCGACACATGGGTCCGGACACTGAGGGTCTGGGAAAAATTCAATATATATCTGATGATATCTCGGGTGCTCTTACAGATAGCGCACTAAACCAAAGTGAATTACCTGCAGGGGGCCCCGGCGCATGAATCTGTGCAGCGGTAACTACCTCGGACCACCACGGGCCGAGAAAACCCCCGACACATGGGGCCGGACACTCAGGGTCGGGGAAAAATTCAATATACATTTGGTGATATCTCGGGTGCTATTACAGATAGCGCAATAAATCAAAGTGCATTGTCTGTAGGAGGCCCTGGCGCATGAATCTGTGCAGCGGGATCGACCTCGGACCACGAGGGACTGAGAAAACCATCGACACATGGGGCCGGACTGTCAGGGCCATGTAAAAATCCAGCATATATGTGGTGATATCTCGGGTGCTATTACACATAGCGCAATAAATCAAAGTGCATTGTCTGCAGGAGGCCCTGGCGCATGAATCTGTGCAGCGTGAACGACCTCGGACCACCAGGGGCCGAGAAAACCACCGTATCAAGGGGTCGGACTGTCAGGGTCAGGGAAAAATCCACTATATATCTGATGATATCTCGGGTGCTATTAGAGATAGCGAAATAAATCAAAGTGAATTATCTGCAGGGGGCCCTGCCGCATGAATCTGTGCAGCGGGATCGGCCTCGGACCACGAGGGACCGAGAAAACCATCCACACATGGGGCCGGACTGTCAGGGTCAAGGAAAAATCCAATATATATCTGGTGATATCTCGGGTGCTATTAGAGATAGCGCAATAAATCAAAGTGAATTGTCTGCAGGAGGCCCTAACGCATGAATCTGTCTAGAGGGAACGACCTCGGACCACCAGGGGCCGAGAAAACTACCGTCTCATGGGGCCGGACACTCAGGGTCAGGGAAAAATTCAATATATATCTGATGATATCTCGGGTGCTATTACAGATAGCGCAATAAATCAAAGTGCATTGTCTGTAGGAGGCCCTGGCGCATGAATCTGTGCAGCGGGATCGACCTCGGACCACCAGGGGCCGAGAAAATCACCGTCTCATGGGGCCGGACTGTCAGGGTCAGGGAAAAATCCAATATATATCTGGTGATATCTCGGGTGTTATTACAGATAGCGCAATAAATCAAAGTGAATTGTCTGTAGGAGGCCCTGGCGCATGCATCTGTGCAGCGGGATCGACCTCGGACAACCAGGGGCCGAGAAAACCACCGACACATGGGGCCGGACACTCAGGGTCGGGGAAAAATCCAATATATATCTGGTGATATCTCGGGTGCTATTACAGATAGCGCAATAAATCAAAGTGCATTGTCTGTAGGAGGCCCTGGCGCATGAATCTGTGCAGCGGGAACGACCTCGGACCACCAGGGGGCGAGAAACCTACCGTCTCATGGGGCCGGACACTCAGGGTCAGGGAAAAATCCAATATATATCCGGTGATATCTCGGGTGCAATTACAGATAGCGCACTATACCAAAGTGAATTATCTGCAGGCGGCGCTGGCGCATGAATCTGTGCAGCGGGAACGACCTCGGACCACCAGGGGCCGAGAAAACCACCGACACATGGGGCCGAACACTCAGGGTCAGTGAAAAATCCAATATATATCTGGTGATATCTCGGGTGCTATTAGAGATATGGCAATAAACCAAAGTGAGTTATCTATAGGAGGCCCTGGCGCATGAATCTGTGCAGCGGGAACGACCTCGGACCACCAGGGGCCGAGAAAACCGCCGTCTCATGGGGTCGGACACTCAGGGTCAGGGAAAAATCCAATATATATCTGGTGATATCTCGGGTGCTATTAGAGATAGCGCAATAAATCAAAGTGAATTGTCTGTAGGAGGCCCTGGCGCATGAATCTGTGCGCGGGATCGACCTGGGACCACGAGGGACCGTGAAAATCACCGTCACATGTGGCCGGACGGTCAGGGTCAGGGAAAAATCCAATATATATCTGGTGATATCTCGAATGCTATTACAGATTGCGCAATAAATCAATGTGCACTGTCTGTAGGAGGCCCTGGCGCATGAGTCTGTGCAGCGGGATCGACCTCGGACCACCAGCGGCCGAGAAAATCTCCGTCTCATGGGGCCGGACTTTCAGGGTCAGGGAAAAATCCAATATATGTCTGGTGATACGTCGGGTGCTATTACAGATAGCGCACTAAACCAAAGTGAATTATCTGCAGGGGGCCCCGGCGCATGAATCTGTGCAGCGGTAACGACCTCGGACCACCAGGGGCCGAGAATACCACCGATACATGGGGCCGGACTGTCAGGGTCAGGGAAGAATCCAATATATATCTGGTGATATCTCGGGTGCTATTAGAGGTAGCGCAATAAATCAAAGTGAATTATCTGCAGGGGGCCCTGGCGCATGAATCTGTGCAGCGGGAACGACCTCGGACCACCAGGGGCCGAGAAAACCACCGACACGTGGGTCCGGACTGCCAGGGACAGGGAAAAATCCAATATATATCTGGTGATATCTCAGGCGCTATTAGAGATAGGGCAATAAATCAAAGTGAATTATTTATAGGAGGCACTGGCCCATGAAACTGTGCAGCGGGAACGACCTCGGACCACCGGGGGCCGAGAAAACCACCGTCTCAAGGGGTCGGACTGTCAGGGTCAGGGAGGAATCCAATATATATCTGGTGATATCTCGGGTGCTATTAGAGATAGCGCAATAAATCAAAGTGCATTGTCTGCAGGAGGCCCTGGCGCATGAATCTGTGCAGCGGAATCGACCTCGGACCACCAGGGGCCGAGAAAACCACCGACACATGGGGCCGGACACTCAGGGTCGGGGAAAAATTCAATATATATCTGGTGATATCTCGGGTGCTCTTACAGGTAGCGCACTAAACCAAAGTGAATTATCTGCAGGGGGCCCTGGCGCATGAATCCGTGCAGCGGGAACGACCTCGGACCATCAGGGGCCGAGAAAACCACCGACACATGGGGCCGGACTGTCAGGGTCAGGGAAAAATCCAATATATATCTGGTGATATCTCGGGTGCTATTAGAGATAGCGCAATAAACCAAAGTGAATTATCTATAGGAGGCCCTGGCGCAAGAATCTGTGCAGCGGGAACGACCTCGGACCACCAGGGGCCGAGAAAACCACCGTCTCATGGGGCCGCACACTCAGGGTCAGGGCAAAATCCAATATATATATGGTCATATCTCGGGTGCTATTAGAGATAGCGCAATAAATCAAAGTGAGTTGTCTGTAGGTGGCCCTGGCGCATGAATCTGTGCGCGGGATCGACCTGGGGCCACGAGGGATCGAGAATACCATCGACACATTGGGCCGGAATGTCAGGGTCAAGGAAAAATTCAATATATATTTGGTGATATCTCGGGTGCTATTAGAGATAGCGCAATAAATCAAAGTGAATTATCTGCAGGGGGCACTGGCGCATGAATCTGAGCAGCGGGATCGACCAGGGACCACGAGGGACCGAGAAAACCATCGACACATGGGGCCGGACTGTCAGGGTCAAGGAAAAATCCATTATATATATGGTGATATCTCGGGTGCTATTACAGATAGCGCAATAAACCAAAGTGAATTGTCTGCAGGACGCCTTGGCGCATGAATCTGTGCAGCGGGATCAACCTCGGACCACCAGGGGCCGAGAAAACCGCCGTCTCGTGGGGCCGGACACTCAGGGTCAGGGGAAAATCCAATATATATATATGGTGATATCTCGGGTGCTATTACACATAGCGCATTAAATCAAAGTGCATTGTCTGCAGGAGGCCCTGGCGCATAATTCTGTGCAGCGGGAACGACCTCGGACCACCAGGGGCCGAGAAAATTACAGATATTCGGAATCCGTCACCCAATGTCATGTAAAAATCCGGCATATATCTAGTGATATCTCGGGTGCTATTACAGATAGCGGAATAAACCAAAGTGAATTATCTGCAAGAGGCCCTGGCGCATGAATCTATGCAGCGGGATCGACCTCGGACCACCAGGGGCCGAGAAAACTACCGTCTCATGGGGTCGGACACTCAGGGTCAGGGAAAAATCCAATATATATCAGGTGATATCTCGGGTGCTATTAGAGATAGCGCAATAAATCAAAGTGAATTATCTGCAAGAGGCCCTGGCGCATGAATCTGAGCAGCGGGAACGACCTCGGACCACCAGGGGCCGAGAAAACCACCGTCTCATGGGGCCGGACTGTCAGGGTCATGCAAAAATCCAATATATATCTGGTGATATCTCGGGTGCTATTAGAGATAGCGCAATAAATCAAAGTGCATTGTCTGCAGGAGGCCCTGGCGCATGAATCTGTGCAGCGGGAACGACCTCGGACCACCAGGGGCCGAGAAAATCACCGACACATGGGGCCGAACACTCAGGGTCAGGGAAAAATCCAATATATATCTGGTGATATCTCTTGTCCAATTACAGATAGCGCAATAAATCAATGTGCATTGTCTTCAGCAGGCCCTGGCGCATGAATCTGTGCAGCGGGATCGACCTCGGACCACCAGGGGCCGAGAAAACTACCGTCTCATGGGGTCGGACACTCAGGGTCAGGGAAAAATCCAATATATATCTGGTGATATCCCGGGTGCTATTAGAGATAGCGCAATAAACCAAAGTGAATTATCTATAGGAGGCCCTGGCGCATGAATCTGTGCAGCGGGAACGACCTCGGACCACCGGGGGCCGAGAAAACCACCGTCTCATGGGGCCGGACACTCAGGGTCAGGGCAAAATCCAATATATATGGTGATATCTCGGGTGCTATTAGAGATAGCGCAATAAATCAAAGTGCATTGTCTGCAGGAGGCCCTGGCGCATGAATCTGTGCAGCGGGAACGATCTCGGACCACCAGGGGCCGAGAAAATCACCGTCTCATTGGGCCGGACTGTCAGGGGCAGGGAAAAATCCAATATATATCTGGTGATATCTCGGGTGCTATTGCAGTTAGCGTATTAAATCAAAGTGCATTGTCTGTAGGAGGCCCTGGCGCATGAATCTGTGCAGCGGGATCGACCTCGGACCACCAGGGGCCGAGAAAACCACCGACACATGGGGCCGGACACTCAGGGTCGGGGAAAAATTCAATATATATCTGGTGATATCTCGGGTGCTCTTACAGGTAGCGCACTAAACCAAAGTGAATTATCTATAGGAGACCCTGGCGCATGAATCTGTGCAGCGGGAACGACCTCGGACCACCGGGGGCCGAGAAAACCACCGTCTCATGGGGCCGGACACTCAGGGTCAGGGCAAAATCCAATATATATGGTGATATATCGGGTGCTATTAGAGATAGCGCAATAAATCAAAGTGCATTGTCTGCAGGAGGCCCTGGCGCATGAATCTGTGCAGCGGGAACGACCTCGGACCACCAGGGGCCGAGAAAATCACCGACACATGGGGCCGAACACTCAGGGTCAGGGAAAAATCCAATATATATCTGGTGATATCTCTTGTCCAATTACAGATAGCGCAATAAATCAATGTGCATTGTCTTCAGCAGGCCCTGGCGCATGAATCTGTGCAGCGGGATCGACCTCGGACCACCAGGGGCCGAGAAAACTACCGTCTCATGGGGTCGGACACTCAGGGTCAGGGAAAAATCCAATATATATCTGGTGATATCCCGGGTGCTATTAGAGATAGCGCAATAAACCAAAGTGAATTATCTATAGGAGGCCCTGGCGCATGAATCTGTGCAGCGGGAACGACCTCGGACCACCGGGGGCCGAGAAAACCACCGTCTCATGGGGCCGGACACTCAGGGTCAGGGCAAAATCCAATATATATGGTGATATCTCGGGTGCTATTAGAGATAGCGCAATAAATCAAAGTGCATTGTCTGCAGGAGGCCCTGGCGCATGAATCTGTGCAGCGGGAACGACCTCGGTCCACCAGGGGCCGAGAAAACCACCGACACATGGGGCCGAACACTCAGGGTCAGGGAAAAATCCAATATATATCTGGTGATATCTCTTGTCCAATTACAGATAGCGCAATAAATCAATGTGCATTGTCTGCAGCAGGCCCTGGCGCATGAATCTGTGCAGCGGGATCGACCTCGGACCACCAGGGGCCGAGAAAACTACCGTCTCATGGGGTCGGACACTCAGGGTCAGGGAAAAATCCAATGTATATCTGGTGATATCCCGGGTGCTATTAGAGATAGCGCAATAAATCAAAGTGAATTGTCTGTAGGAGGCCCTGGCGCATGTATCTGTGCGCGGGATCGACCTGGGACCACGAGGGACCGAGAAAACCATCGACACATTGGACCGGACTGTCAGGGTCAAGGAAAAATCCAATATATATCTGGTGATATCTCGGGTGCTATTGCCGATAGCGTATTAAATCAAAGTGCATTGTCTGCAGGAGGCCCTGGCTCATAATTCTGTGCAGCGGGAACGACCTCGGACCACCAGGGGCCGAGAAAATCACCGTCTCATGGGGACGGACTGTCAGGGTCAGGGAAAAATCCAATATATATCTGGTGATATCTCGGGTGCTATTAAAGATAGCGCAATAAATCAAAGTGCATTGTCTGTAGAAGGCCCTGGCGCATGAATCTGTGCGGCGGGAACGACCTCGGACCACCAGGGGCCGAGAAAACCACCGTCTCATGGGGTCGGACACTCAGGGTCATGGAAAAATCCAATATAAATCTGGCGATATCTCGGCTGCTATTAGAGATAGCGCAATAAATCAAAGTGCATTGTCTGCAGGAGCCCCTGGCGCATGAATGTGTGCAGCGGGAACGACCTCGGACCACCAGCGGCCGAGAAAACTACCGTCTCATGGGGCCGGACACTCAGGGTCAGGGAAAAATCCAATATATATCTGGTGATATCTCGGGTGCTATTAGAGATAGCGCAATAAGTCAAAGTGCATTGTCTGTAGGAGGCCCTGGCGCATGAATCTGTGCAGCGGGATCGACCTGGGACCACGAGGGACCGAGAAAACCATCGACACATTGGGCCGGAATGTCAGGGTCAAGGAAAAATCCAATATATACTTGGTGATATCTCGGGTGCTATTAGAGATAGCGCAATAAATCAAAGTGAATTATCTGCAGCGGGCACTGGCGCATGAATCT
Organism: Nomia melanderi; assembly: GCF_051020985.1. Lineage (NCBI taxonomy): Eukaryota > Metazoa > Arthropoda > Insecta > Hymenoptera > Halictidae > Nomia > Nomia melanderi. The sequence continues at coordinate 4,845,642 of NW_027475136.1, read as the reverse complement.
GAGCAGCGGGATCGACCAGGGACCACGAGGGACCGAGAAAACCATCGACACATGGGGCCGGACTGTCAGGGTCAAGGAAAAATCCAAGATATATCTGGTGATATCTCGGGTGCTATTAGAGATAGCGCAATAAATCAAAGTGAATTATCTGCAGGGGGCACTGGCGCATGAATCTGAGCAGCGGGATCGACCAGGGACCACGAGGGACCGAGAAAACCATCGACACATGGGGCCGGACTGTCAGGGTCAAGGAAAAATCCATTATATGTATGGTGATATCTCGGGTGCTATTACAGATAGCGCAATAAACCAAAGTGAATTGTCTGCAGGAAGCCTTGGCGCATGAATCTGTGCAGCGGGATCGACCTCGGACCACCAGGGGCCGAGAAAACCGCCGTCTCATGGGGCCGGACACTCAGGGTCAGGGGAAAATCCAATATATATATATGGTGATATCTCGGGTGCTATTACAGATAGCGCTTTAACTCAAAGTGCATTGTCTGCAGGAGGCCCTGGCGCATGATTCTGTGCAGCGGGAACGACCTCGGACCACCAGGGGCCGAGAAAATCACCGTCTCATGGGGCCGGACTGTCAGGGTCAGGGAAAAATCCAATATATATCTGGTGATATCTCGGGTGCTATTAAAGATAGCGCAATAAATCAAAGTGAATTATCTGCAAGAGGCCCTGGCGCATGAATCTGTGCAGCGGGAACGACCTCGGACCACCAGGGGCCGAGAAAACCACCGTCTCATGGGGCCGGACACTCTGGGTCGGGGAAAAATCCAATATATATCTGGTGATATCTCGGGTGCTATTACAGATAGCGCAATAAAGAAAGTGCATTGTGTGTAGGAGGCCCTAGCGCATGAATCTGTGCAGCGGGAACGACCTCGGACCACCAGGGGCCGAGAAAATCATCGACACAAAGGGCCGGACTGTCAGGGTCAGGGAAAAGTTCAATATATATCTGGTGATATCTCGGGTGCTATTACAGATAGCGCAATAAATCAAAGTGAATTGTCTGTAGGAGGCCCTGGCGCATGAATCTGTGCGCGGGATCGACCTGGGACCACGAGGGACCGAGAAAACCATGGACACATTGGGCCGGAAGGTCAGGGTCAAGGAAAAATCCAATATATATCTGGTGATATCTCGGATACTATTATAGATAGCGCAATAAATCAAAGTGCATTGTCGGTAGGAGACCCTGGCGCATGAATCTGTACAGCGGGATCGACCTCGGACCACCAGAGGCCGAGAAAACCACCGTCTCATGGGGTCGGACACTCAGGGTCAGAAAAAATCCAATATATATCTGGTGATATCTCGGGTGCTATTACAGATAGCGCAATAAATTAAGTTGGATTATCTGCAGTGGGCCCTGGCGCACGAATCTGTGCAGCGGGATCGACCTAGGACCACCAGGGGCCGAGAAAACCACCGTCTCATGGGGCCGGACTGTCAGGGTCAGGGAAAAATCCAATATATGTCTGGTGATACGTCGGGTGCTATTACAGATAGCGCAATAAATCAAAGTGCATTGTCTGTAGGAGGACGTGGCGCATGAATCTGTGCAGCGGGATCGACCTCGGACCACCAGGGGCCGAGAAAACTACCGTCTCATGGGGTCGGACACTCAGGGTCAGGGAAAAATCCAATATATATCTGGTGATATCTCGGGTGCTATTAGAGATAGCGCAATAAATGAAAGTGAATTATCTGTAGGAGGCCCTGGCGCATGAATCTGTGCGCGGGAACGATCTCGAACCCCCAGGGGCCGAGAAAACTACCGTCTCATGGGGCCGGACACTCAGGGTCATGGAAAAATCCAATATATATCTGGTGATATCTCGGGTGCCATTAGAGATAGCGCAATAAACCAAAGTTAATTATCTATAGGAGGCCCTGGCGCATGAATCTGTGCGCGGTATCGACCTGGGACCACGAGGGACCGAGAAAACCATCGACACATGGGGCCGGACTGTCAGGGTCAAGGAAAAATCCAATATATATTTGGTGATATCTCGGGTGCTATTAGATATAGCGCAATAAATCAAAGTGCATTGTCTGCAGGAGGCACTGGCGCCTGAATCTGTGCAGCGGGAACGACCTCGGAAAACCAGGGGCCGAGAAAACCACCGTCTCATGGAGCCGGACACTCAGGGTCAGGTTGAAATCCAATATATATCTGGTGATATCACGGGTGCTATTACACATAGCGCAATAAATCAAAGTGCAATGTCTGTAGGAGGCCCCGGCGCATGAATCAGTGCAGCGGGATCGACCTCGGACCACCGGGGGCCGAGAAAATCACCGTCTCATGGGGTCGGACTGTCAGGGTCAAGGAAAAATCCAATATATATTTGGTGATATCTCGTGTGCTATTAGAGCTAGCGCAATAAATCAAAGTGCATTGTCTGCAGGGGGCCCTGGCGCATGAATCTGTGCAGCGGGATCGACCTCGGTCCACCAGGGGCCGAGAAAATCACCGTCTCATGGGGCCGGACTGTCAGGGTCAGGGAAAAATCCAATATATTTCTGGTGATATCTCAGGTGCTATTAGAGATAGCGCAATAAACCAAATTGCATTGTCTGTAGGAGGCCCTGGCGCATGAATCTGTGCTGCGGGAACGACTCGGACCACCAGGGGCCGAGAAAAATACCGTCTCATGGGGCCGGACACTCAGGGTCATGGTTAAATCCAATATATATCTGGTGATATCTCAGGTGCTATTAGAGATAGCGCAATAAACCAAATTGCATTGTCTGTAGGAGGCCCTGGCGCATGAATCTTTGCAGCGGGAACGACCTCGGACCACCAGGGGCCGAGAAAACCACGGTCTCATGGGGTCGGACACTCAGGGTCAGGGAAAAATCCAATATATATCTGGTGACATCTCGGATGCTATTATAGATAGCGCAATAAATCAAAGTGCATTGTCTGTAGGAGGCCCAGGCGCATGAATCTGTGCAGCACGATCGACCTCGGACCACCAGGGGCCGAGAAAATCGCCGTCTCATGGGGCCGGACTGTCAGGGTCAGGGAAAAATCCAATATATATCTGGTGATAACTCGGGTGCCATTAGAGATAGCGCAATAAACCAAAGTGAATTATCTGCAGGGGGCCCTGGCGGATAAATCTGTGCAGCGGGATCGACCTGGGACCACGAGGGTCCGAGAAAACCATCTAAACATGGGGCCGGACTGTTAGGGTCAAGGAAAAATCCAATATATATCTGGTGATATCTCGGGTGCTATTAGAGATAGCGAAATAAATCAAAGTACATTGTCTGCAGGAGGCCCTGGCGCATGAATCTGTGCAGCGGGAGCGACCTCGGACCACCAGGGGCCGAGAAAACCACCGTCTCATGGGGTAGGACACTCAGGGTCAAGGAAAAATCCAATATATATCTGGTGATATCTCGGGTGCTATTAGAGATAGCTTAATAAATCAAAGTGCATTGTCTGCAGGAGGCCCTGGCGCATGAATCTGTGCAGCGGGAACGACCTCGGACCACCACGGGCCGCGAAAACCACCGTCTCATGGGGCCGGGCTGTCAGGGTCAGGGAAAAATCCAATATATATCTGGTGATATCTCGGGTGCTATTACAGATAGCGCAATAAATCAAAGTGCATTGTCTGTAGGAGGCCCTGGCGCATGAATCTGTGCAGCGGGATAGACCTCGGACCACCGGGGGCCGAGAAAATCACCGTCTCATGGGGTCGGACTGTCACGGTCAAGGAAAAATCCAATATATATTTGGTGATATCTCGTGTGCTATTAGAGATAGCGCAATAAACCAAAGTGAATTATCTGCAGGAGGCCCTGACGCATGAATCTGTGCGGCGGGAACGACCTCGGACCACCAGGGGCCGAGAAAACCACCGTCTCATGGGGTCGGACACTCAGGGTCATGGAAAAATCCAATATATATCTGGTGATATCTCGGGTGCTATTAGAGATAGCGCAATAAGTCAAAGTGCATTGTCTGTAGGAGGCCCTGGCGCATGAATCTGTGCAGCGGGATCGACCTGGGACCACGAGGGACCGAGAAAACCATCGACACATTGGGCCGGAATGTCAGGGTCAAGGAAAAATCCAATATATATTTGGTGATATCTCGGGTGCTATTAGAGATAGCGCAATAAATCAAAGTGAATTATCTGCAGGGGGCACTGGCGCATGAATCTGAGCAGCGGGATCGACCAGGGACCACGAGGGACCGAGAAAACCATCGACACATGGGGCCGGACTGTCAGGGTCAAGGAAAAATCCAAGATATATCTGGTGATATCTCGGGTGCTATTAGAGATAGCGCAATAAATCAAAGTGAATTATCTGCAGGGGGCACTGGCGCATGAATCTGAGCAGCGGGATCGACCAGGGACCACGAGGGACCGAGAAAACCATCGACACATGGGGCCGGACTGTCAGGGTCAAGGAAAAATCCATTATATGTATGGTGATATCTCGGGTGCTATTACAGATAGCGCAATAAACCAAAGTGAATTGTCTGCAGGAAGCCTTGGCGCATGAATCTGTGCAGCGGGATCGACCTCGGACCACCAGGGGCCGAGAAAACCGCCGTCTCATGGGGCCGGACACTCAGGGTCAGGGGAAAATCCAATATATATATATGGTGATATCTCGGGTGCTATTACAGATAGCGCTTTAACTCAAAGTGCATTGTCTGCAGGAGGCCCTGGCGCATGATTCTGTGCAGCGGGAACGACCTCGGACCACCAGGGGCCGAGAAAATCACCGTCTCATGGGGCCGGACTGTCAGGGTCAGGGAAAAATCCAATATATATCTGGTGATATCTCGGGTGCTATTAAAGATAGCGCAATAAATCAAAGTGAATTATCTGCAAGAGGCCCTGGCGCATGAATCTGTGCAGCGGGAACGACCTCGGACCACCAGGGGCCGAGAAAACCACCGTCTCATGGGGCCGGACACTCTGGGTCGGGGAAAAATCCAATATATATCTGGTGATATCTCGGGTGCTATTACAGATAGCTCAATAAAGAAAGTGCATTGTGTGTAGGAGGCCCTAGCGCATGAATCTGTGCAGCGGGAACGACCTCGGACCACCAGGGGCCGAGAAAATCATCGACACAAAGGGCCGGACTGTCAGGGTCAGGGAAAAGTTCAATATATATCTGGTGATATCTCGGGTGCTATTACAGATAGCGCAATAAATCAAAGTGAATTGTCTGTAGGAGGCCCTGGCGCATGAATCTGTGCGCGGGATCGACCTGGGACCACGAGGGACCGAGAAAACCATGGACACATTGGGCCGGAAGGTCAGGGTCAAGGAAAAATCCAATATATATCTGGTGATATCTCGGATACTATTATAGATAGCGCAATAAATCAAAGTGCATTGTCGGTAGGAGACCCTGGCGCATGAATCTGTACAGCGGGATCGACCTCGGACCACCAGAGGCCGAGAAAACCACCGTCTCATGGGGTCGGACACTCAGGGTCAGAAAAAATCCAATATATATCTGGTGATATCTCGGGTGCTATTACAGATAGCGCAATAAATTAAGTTGGATTATCTGCAGTGGGCCCTGGCGCACGAATCTGTGCAGCGGGATCGACCTAGGACCACCAGGGGCCGAGAAAACCACCGTCTCATGGGGCCGGACTGTCAGGGTCAGGGAAAAATCCAATATATGTCTGGTGATACGTCGGGTGCTATTACAGATAGCGCAATAAATCAAAGTGCATTGTCTGTAGGAGGACGTGGCGCATGAATCTGTGCAGCGGGATCGACCTCGGACCACCAGGGGCCGAGAAAACTACCGTCTCATGGGGTCGGACACTCAGGGTCAGGGAAAAATCCAATATATATCTGGTGATATCTCGGGTGCTATTAGAGATAGCGCAATAAATGAAAGTGAATTATCTGTAGGAGGCCCTGGCGCATGAATCTGTGCGCGGGAACGATCTCGAACCCCCAGGGGCCGAGAAAACTACCGTCTCATGGGGCCGGACACTCAGGGTCATGGAAAAATCCAATATATATCTGGTGATATCTCGGGTGCCATTAGAGATAGCGCAATAAACCAAAGTTAATTATCTATAGGAGGCCCTGGCGCATGAATCTGTGCGCGGTATCGACCTGGGACCACGAGGGACCGAGAAAACCATCGACACATGGGGCCGGACTGTCAGGGTCAAGGAAAAATCCAATATATATTTGGTGATATCTCGGGTGCTATTAGATATAGCGCAATAAATCAAAGTGCATTGTCTGCAGGAGGCACTGGCGCCTGAATCTGTGCAGCGGGAACGACCTCGGAAAACCAGGGGCCGAGAAAACCACCGTCTCATGGAGCCGGACACTCAGGGTCAGGTTGAAATCCAATATATATCTGGTGATATCACGGGTGCTATTACACATAGCGCAATAAATCAAAGTGCAATGTCTGTAGGAGGCCCCGGCGCATGAATCAGTGCAGCGGGATCGACCTCGGACCACCGGGGGCCGAGAAAATCACCGTCTCATGGGGTCGGACTGTCAGGGTCAAGGAAAAATCCAATATATATTTGGTGATATCTCGTGTGCTATTAGAGCTAGCGCAATAAATCAAAGTGCATTGTCTGCAGGGGGCCCTGGCGCATGAATCTGTGCAGCGGGATCGACCTCGGTCCACCAGGGGCCGAGAAAATCACCGTCTCATGGGGCCGGACTGTCAGGGTCAGGGAAAAATCCAATATATTTCTGGTGATATCTCAGGTGCTATTAGAGATAGCGCAATAAACCAAATTGCATTGTCTGTAGGAGGCCCTGGCGCATGAATCTGTGCTGCGGGAACGACTCGGACCACCAGGGGCCGAGAAAAATACCGTCTCATGGGGCCGGACACTCAGGGTCATGGTTAAATCCAATATATATCTGGTGATATCTCAGGTGCTATTAGAGATAGCGCAATAAACCAAATTGCATTGTCTGTAGGAGGCCCTGGCGCATGAATCTTTGCAGCGGGAACGACCTCGGACCACCAGGGGCCGAGAAAACCACGGTCTCATGGGGTCGGACACTCAGGGTCAGGGAAAAATCCAATATATATCTGGTGACATCTCGGATGCTATTATAGATAGCGCAATAAATCAAAGTGCATTGTCTGTAGGAGGCCCAGGCGCATGAATCTGTGCAGCACGATCGACCTCGGACCACCAGGGGCCGAGAAAATCGCCGTCTCATGGGGCCGGACTGTCAGGGTCAGGGAAAAATCCAATATATATCTGGTGATAACTCGGGTGCCATTAGAGATAGCGCAATAAACCAAAGTGAATTATCTGCAGGGGGCCCTGGCGGATAAATCTGTGCAGCGGGATCGACCTGGGACCACGAGGGTCCGAGAAAACCATCTAAACATGGGGCCGGACTGTTAGGGTCAAGGAAAAATCCAATATATATCTGGTGATATCTCGGGTGCTATTAGAGATAGCGAAATAAATCAAAGTACATTGTCTGCAGGAGGCCCTGGCGCATGAATCTGTGCAGCGGGAGCGACCTCGGACCACCAGGGGCCGAGAAAACCACCGTCTCATGGGGTAGGACACTCAGGGTCAAGGAAAAATCCAATATATATCTGGTGATATCTCGGGTGCTATTAGAGATAGCTCAATAAATCAAAGTGCATTGTCTGCAGGAGGCCCTGGCGCATGAATCTGTGCAGCGGGAACGACCTCGGACCACCACGGGCCGCGAAAACCACCGTCTCATGGGGCCGGGCTGTCAGGGTCAGGGAAAAATCCAATATATATCTGGTGATATCTCGGGTGCTATTACAGATAGCGCAATAAATCAAAGTGCATTGTCTGTAGGAGGCCCTGGCGCATGAATCTGTGCAGCGGGATAGACCTCGGACCACCGGGGGCCGAGAAAATCACCGTCTCATGGGGTCGGACTGTCACGGTCAAGGAAAAATCCAATATATATTTGGTGATATCTCGTGTGCTATTAGAGATAGCGCAATAAACCAAAGTGAATTATCTGCAGGAGGCCCTGACGCATGAATCTGTGCAGCGGGAACGACCTCGGACCACCGGGGGCCGAGAAGACCACCGTCTCATGGGGCCGGACACTCAGGGTCAGGGAAAAATCCAATATATATCTGGTGATATTTCGGTTGCTATTACAGATAGCGCAATAAATCAAAGTGAATTATCTGCAGGGGGCCCTGGCGCATGAATCTGTGCAGCGGGAACGACCTCGGACCACCAGGGGCCGAGAAAATTACAGATACTCGGAATCCGTCGCCCAACGTCATGTAAAAATCCAGCATACATCTGGTGACATCTCGGGTGCTATTAGAGATTGCGGTATAAACCAAAGTGCATTGTCTGTAGGAGGCCCTGGCCCACGAATCTGTGCAGCGGGAACGACCTCGGACCACCAGGGGCCGAGAAAACCACCGACACAAGGGGCCGGACTGTCAGGGTCAGGGAAAAATTCAATATATATCTGGTGACATCTCGGGTGCTATTAGAGATAGCGCAATAAATCGAAGTAGATTGTCTGCAGGAGGCCCTAGCGCATGAATCTGTGCAGCGGGACCGACCTCGGACCACCTGGGACCGAGAAAACTACCGTCTCATGGGGCCGGACACGCAGGGTCAGGGAAAAATCCTATATATATATATATATCTGGTGATATCTCGGGTGCTATTAGAGATAGCGGAATAAATCAAAGTGAATTATATGCAGGGGGCCCTGGTGCATGAATCTGTGCAGCGGGATCGACCTCGGTCCACCAGGGGCCGAGAAAATCACCGTCTCATGGGGCCGGACTGTCAGGGTCAGGGAAAAATCCAATATATTTCTGGTGATATCTCGGGTGCTATTACAGATAGCGCAATAAATCAAAGTGCATTGTCTGTAGGAGGCCCTGGCGCATGAATCTGTGGAGCGGGAACGACCTCGGACCACCAGGGGCCGAGAAAACCCCCGACACATGGGTCCGGACTGTCAGGGACAGGGAAAAATCCAATATATATCTGTTGATATCTCGGGTGCTATTAGAGATAGCGCAATAAATCAAAGTGAATTATCTGCAGGAGGCCCTGGCGCATGAATCTGTGCAGCGGGAACGACCTCGGACCACCAGGGGCCGAGAAAATTACAGATATTCGGAATCCGTCGCCCAAAGGTCATGTAAAAATCCAGCATACATCTAGTGATATCTCGGGTGCTATTAGAGGTAGGGCAATAAACCAAAGTGAATTATCTATAGGACGCCCTGGCGCATGAATCTGTGCAGCGGGAATGACCTCGGACCACCAGGGGCCGAGAAAACCACCGTCTCAAGGTGCCGGACACTCAGGGTCAGGGAAAAATCCAATATATATCTGCTGATATCTCAGGTGCTATTACAGATAGCGCGATAAATCAAAGTGCATTGTCTGCAGGAAGCCCTGGCACATGAATCCGTGCAGCGGGAACGACCTCGGACCACCAGGGGCCGAGAAAACCACCGTCTCATGGGGCCGGACACTCATGGTCAGGGGAAAATCCAATATATATCTGGTGATATCTCGGGTGCTAATAGAGATAGCGCAATAAACCAAAGTGAATTATCGGCTGGAAGCCCTGGCGCATGAATCCGTGCAGCGGGAACGACCTCGGACCACCAGGGGCCGAGAAAACCACCGTCTCATGGGGCCGGACACTCATGGTCAGGGGAAAATCCATTATATATCTGGTGATATCTCAGGTGCTATTACAGATAGCGCGATAAATCAAAGTGCATTGTCTGAAGGAAGCCCTGGCGCATGAATCCGTGCAGCGGTAACGACCTCGGACCACCAGGGGCCGAGAAAACCACAGTCTCAAGGGCCGGACAATCAGGGTCAGGGAAAAATCCAATATATATCTGGTGGTATCTCGGGTGCTATTAAATATAGCGCAATAAATCAAAGTGCATTGTCTGTAGGAGGCCCTGGCGCATGAATCTGGGCAGCAGGAACGACCTCGGAACACCAGGAGCCGAGAAAACCACCGTCTCATGGGGCCGGACACTCAGGGTCAGGGAAAAATACAATATATATCTGATGATATCTCTGGTGCTATTACAGACAGCGGAATAAACCAAAGTGAATTATCCGCAGGAGGCCCCGGCGCATGAATCTGTGCAGCGGGAACGTCCTCGGACCACCAGGGGATGATAAAACCACCGTCTCATGGGGCCGGACACTCAGGGTCAGGGAAAAATCAAATATATATCTGGTGATATCTCGGGTGCTATTAGAGATAGCGCAATTAATCAAAGTGCATTGTCCTTAGGAGGCCCTGGCGCATGAATCTGGCCAGCGGGAACGACCTCGGACCACCAGGGGCCGAGAAAACCACCGTCTCAAGGGGTCAAACACTCAGTGTCAGGGAGAAATCCAATATATATCTGGTGGTATCTCGGGTGCTATTACATATAGCGCAATAAATCAAAGTGCATTGTCTGTAGGAGGCCCTGGCGCATGAATCAGGGCAGCGGGATCGACCTCGGAACACCAGGGGCCGAGAAAACCACCGTCTCATGGGGCCGGACACTCATGGTCAAGGGAAAATCCAATATATATCTGGTGATATCTCGGGTGCTATTAGATATAGCGCAATAAACCAAAGTGCATTGTCTGTAGGAGGCCCTGCCGCATGAATCAGTGCAGCGGGAATGACCTCGGACCACCAGGGGCCGAGAAAACCACCGTCTCAAGGTGCCGGACACTCAGGGTCAGGGAAAAATCCAATATATATCTGGTGATATCTCGGGAGCTATTACAGATAGCGCAATAAACCAAAGTGCATTGTCTGCAGGAAGCCCTGGCGCATGAATGCGTGCAACGGGAACGACCTCGGACTACCAGGGGCCGAGAAAACCACCGTCTCATGGGGCCGGACACTCAGGGTCAGGGAAAAATCCAATATATATCTGGTGATATCTCAGGTGCTATTACAGATAGCGCGATAAATCAAAGTGCATTGTCGGCTGGAAGCCCTGGCGCATGAATCCGTGCAGCGGGAACGACCTCGGACCACCAGGGGCCGAGAAAACCACCGTCTCATGGGGCCGGACGCTCATGGTCAGGGGAAAATCCATTATATATCTGGTGATATTTCGGGTGCTATTTCAGATAGCGCAATAAATCAAAGTGCATTGTCTGTAGGAGGCCCTGGCGCATGAATCTGAGCAGCGGGAACGTCCTCGGACCACCAGGGGCCGAGAAAACCACCGTCTCATGGGGTCGGACACTCAGGGTCAGTGAAAAATACAATATATATCTGGTGATATCTCGGGTGCTCTTACAGGTAGCGCACTAAACCAAAGTGAATTATCCGCAGGAGGCCCTGGCGCATGAATCTGTGCAGCGGGAACGTCCTCGGACCACCAGGGGCCGAGAAAACCACCGTCTCAAAGGGCCGGACACTCAGGGTCAGGGAAAAATCCAATATATATCTGGTGATATGTCGAGTGCTATTAGAGATAGCGCAATAAACCAAAGTGCATTGTCTGCAGGAAGCTCTGGCGCATGAATCCGTGCAGCGGGAACGACCTCGGACCACCAGGGGCCGAGAAAACCACCGTCTCAAGGGGCAGGACACTCAGGGTCTGGGAAAAATCCAATATATATCTGGTGATATCTCGGGTGTTATTAGAGATAGCGCAATAAACCAAAGTGAATTATCTATAGGACGCCCTGGCGCATGAATCTGTGCAGCGGGAATGACCTCGGACCACCAGGGGCCGAGAAAACCACCGTCTCAAGGGGCAGGATACTCAGCGTCAGGGAAAAATCCAATATATATCTCGTGATATCTCGGGTGCTATTACAGACAGCGTAATAAACCAAAGTGAATTATCCGCAGGAGGCCCTGGCGCATGAATCTGAGCAGCGGGAACGTCCTCGGACCACCAGGGGCCGAGAAAACCACCGTCTCATGGGGTCGGACACTCAGGGTCAGTGAAAAATCCAATATATATCTGGTGATATCTCGGGTGCTATTACAGATAGCGCAATAAATCAAAGTGCATTGTCTGCGGGAGGCCCTGGCGCATGAAACCGTGCAGCAGGAACGACCTCGGACCACCAGGGGCCGAGAAAACCACCGTCTCATGCGGCCGGACACTCAGGGTCAGTGAAAAATCAAATATATATCTGGTGATATCTCGGGTGCTATTACAGATAGCGCCATAAATCAAAGTGCATTGTCTGCGGGAGGCCCTGGCGCATGAATCTGTGCAGCGGGAACGACCTCGGACCACCAGGGGCCGAGAAAACCACCGTCTCATGCGGCCGGACACTCAGGGTCGGGGAAAAATCCAATATATATCTCGTGATATCTCAGGTGCTATTACAGATAGTACAATAAATCAAAGTGCATTGTCTGTAGGAGGCCCTGGCGCATGAATCTGGGCAGCGGGAACGACCTCGGACCACCAGGGGCCGAGAAAACCACCTTCTCAAGGGGCAGGACACTCAGGGTCTGGGAAAAATCCAAGATATATCTGGTGATATGTCGGGTGCTATTAGAGATAGCGCAATAAACCAAAGTGCATTGACTGCAGGAAGCCCTGGCGCATGAATCCGTGCAGCGGGAACGACCTCGGACCACCAGGGGCCGAGAAAACCACCGTCTCATGGGGCCGGACACTCATGGTCATGGGAAAATCCATTATATATCTGGTGATATCTCGGGTGCTATTACAGATAGCGCCATAAATCAAAGTGCATTGTCTGTAGGAGGCCCTGGCGCATGAATCTGTGCAGCGGGAACGACCTCGGACCACCAGGGGCCGAGAAAACCACCGTCTCAAGGGGCCGGACATTCAGGTTCAGGGAAAAATCCAATATATATCTGGTGATATGTCGGGTGCTATTAGAGATAGCGCAATAAACCAAAGTGCATTGTCTGCAGGAAGCCCTGGCGCATGAATGCGTGCAACGGGAACGGCCTCGGACCACCAGGGGCCGAGAAAACCACAGTCTCAAGGGCCGGACAATCAGGGTCAGGGAAAAATCCAATATATATTTGGTGATATCTCGGGTGCTATTAAATATAGCGCAATAAATCAAAGTGCATTGTCTGTAGGAGGCCCTGGCGCATGAATCTGGGCAGCAGGAACGACCTCGGAACACCAGGGGCCGAGAAAACCACCGTCTCATGGGGCCGGACACTCAGGGTCAGGGAAAAATACAATATATATCTGGTGATATCTCGGGTGCTATTACAGACAGCGAAATAAACCAAAGTGAATTATCCGCACGAGGCCCTGGCGCATGAATCTCTGCAGCGGGAACGTCCTCGGACCACCAGGGGCCCAGAAAACCACCGTCTCATGGGGCCGGACACTCAGGGTCAGGGAAAAATCAAATATATATCTGGTGATATCTCGGGTGCTATTAGAGATAGCGCAATAAACCAAAGTGAATTATCTATAGGACGCCCTGGCGCATGAATCTGTGCAGCGGGAATGACCTCGGACCACCAGGGTCCGAGAAAACCACCGTCTCATGCGGCCGGATACTCAGCGTCAGGGAAAAATCCAATATATATCTCGTGATATCTCGGGTGCTATTACAGACAGTGTAATAAACCAAAGTGAATTATCCGCAGGAGGCCCTGGCGCATGAATCTGAGCAGCGGGAACGTCCTCGGACCACCAGGGGCAGAGAAAACCACCGTCTCATGGGGTCGGACACTCAGGGTCAGTGAAAAATCCAATATATATCTGGTGATATCTCGGGTGCTATTACAGATAGCGCAATAAATCAAAGTGCATTGTCTGCGGGAGGCCCTGGCGCATGAATCCGTGCAGCGGGAACGACCTCGGACCACCAGGGGCCGAGAAAACCACCGTCTCATGCGGCCGGACACTCAGGGTCGGGGAAAAACCCAATATATATCTCGTGATATCTCAGGTGCTATTACAGATAGTACAATAAATCAAAGTGCATTGTCTGTAGGAGGCCCTGGCGCATGAATCTGGGCAGCGGGAACGACCTCGGACCACCAGGGGCCGAGAAAACCACCTTCTCAAGGGGCAGGACACTCAGGGTCTGGGAAAAATCCAATATATATCTGGTGATATGTCGGGTGCTATTAGAGATAGCGCAATAAACCAAAGTGCATTGACTGCAGGAAGCCCTGGCGCATGAATCCGTGCAGCGGGAACGACCTCGGACCACCAGGGGCCGAGAAAACCACCGTCTCATGGGGCCGGACACTCATGGTCATGGGAAAATCCATTATATATCTGGTGATATCTCGGGTGCTATTACAGATAGCGCCATAAATCAAAGTGCATTGTCTGTAGGAGGCCCTGGCGCATGAAACTGTGCAGCGGGAACGACCTCGGACCACCAGGGGCCGAGAAAACCACCGTCTCAAGGGGCCGGACATTCAGGTTCAGGGAAAAATCCAATATATATCTGGTGATATGTCGGGTGCTATTAGAGATAGCGCAATAAACCAAAGTGCATTGTCTGCAGGAAGCCCTGGCGCATGAATGCGTTCAACGGGGACGACCTCGGACCACCAGGGGCCGAGAAAACCACCGTCACATGGGGCCGGACACTCAGGGTCAGGAAAAATCTAATATAGATCTGGTGATATCTCAGGTGCTATTACAGATAGCGCGATAATTCAAAGTGCATTGTCTGCAGGAAGCCCTGGCGCATGAATCCGTGCAGCGGGAACGACCTCGGACCACCAGGGGCCGAGAAAACCACCGTCTCAAGGGGCAGGACACTCAGGGTCTGGGAAAAATCCAATATATATCTGGTGATATCTCGGGTGTTATTACAGATAGCCCAATAAACCAAAGTGCATTGTCTGCAGGAAGCCCTGGCGCATGAATCCGTGCAGCGGGAACGACCACGGACCACCAGGGGCCGAGAAAACCACAGTCTCAAGTGCCGGACAATCAGGGTCAGGGAAAAATCCAATATATATTTGGTGATATCTCGGGTGCTATTAAATATAGCGCAATAAATCAAAGTGCATTGTCTGTAGGAGGCCCTGGCGCATGAATCTGGGCAGCAGGAACGACCTCGGAACACCAGGGGCCGAGAAAACCACCGTCTCATGGAGCCGGACACTCAGGTTCAGGGAAAAATACAATATATATCTGGTGATATCTCGGGTGCTATTACAGACAGCGAAATAAACCAAAGTGAATTATCCTCAGGAGGCCCTGGCGCATGAATCTGTGCAGCGGGAACGTCCTCGGACCACCAGGGGCCCAGAAAACCGCCGTCTCATGGGGCCGGACACTCAGGGTCAGGGAAAAATACAATATATATCTGGTGATATCTCGGGTGCTATTACAGACAGCGTAATAAACCAAAGTGAATTATCCGCAGGAGGCCCTGGCGCATGAATCTGTGCAGCGGGAACGTCCTCGGACCACCAGGGGCCGAGAAAACCACCGTCTCATAGGGCCGGACACTCAGGGTCAGCGAAAAATCCAATATATATCTGGTGATATGTCGAGTGCTATTAGAGATAGCGCAATAAACCAAAGTGCATTGTCTGTAGGAGGACCTGGCGCATGAATCTGTGCAGCGGGAATGACCTCGGACCACCAGGGGCCGAGAAAACCACCGTCTCAAAGGGCCGGACACTCAGGGTCAGGGAAAAATCCAATATATATCTGGTGATATGTCGAGTGCTATTAGAGATAGCGCAATAAACCAAAGTGCATTGTCTGCAGGAAGCTCTGGCGCATGAATCCGTGCAGCGGGAACGACCTCGGACCACCAGGGGCCGAGAAAACCACCGTCTCAAGGGGCAGGACACTCAGGGTCTGGGAAAAATCCAATATATATTTGGTGATATCTCGGGTGTTATTACAGATAGCGCAATAAACCAAAGTGCATTGTCTGCAGGAAGCTCTGGCGCATGAATGCGTGCAACGGGAACGACCTCGGACCACCAGGGGCCGAGAAAACCACCGTCTCATGGGCCCGGACACTCAGGGTCAGGGAAGAATCCAATATATATCTGGTGATATCTCGGGTGCTATTAGAGATAGCGCAATAAACCAAAGTGAATTATCTATAGGACGCCCTGGCGCATGAATCTGTGCAGCGGGAATGACCTCGGACCACCAGGGTCCGAGAAAACCACCGTCTCATGCGGCCGGATACTCAGCGTCAGGGAAAAATCCAATATATATCTCGTGATATCTCATGTGCTATTACAGATAGCGCGATAAATCAAAGTGCATTGTCGGCTGGAAGCCATGGCGCATGAATCCGTGCAGCGGGAACGACCTCGGACCACCAGGGGCCGAGAAAACCACCGTCTCAAGGGGCCAAACACTCAGGGTCAGGGAGAAATCCAATATATATCTGGTGGTATCTCGGGTGCTATTACAGATAGCGCAATAAACCAAAGTGCATTGTCTGCAGGAAGCTCTGGCGCATGAATGCGTGCAACGGGAACGACCTCGGACCACCAGGGGCCGAGAAAACCACCGTCTCATGCGGCCGGACACTCAGGGTCGGGGAAAAATCCAATATATATCTCGTGATATCTCAGGTGCTATTACAGATAGTACAATAAATCAAAGTGCATTGTCTGTAGGAGGCCCTGGCGCATGAATCTGGGCAGCGGGAACGACCTCGGACCACCAGGGGCCGAGAAAACCACCTTCTCAAGGGGCAGGACACTCAGGGTCTGGGAAAAATCCAATATATATCTGGTGATATGTCGGGTGCTATTAGAGATAGCGCAATAAACCAAAGTGCATTGACTGCAGGAAGCCCTGGCGCATGAATCCGTGGAGCGGGAACGACCTCGGACCACCAGGGGCCGAGAAAACCACCGTCTCATGGGGCCGGACACTCATGGTCATGGGAAAATCCATTATATATCTGGTGATATCTCGGGTGCTATTACAGATAGCGCCATAAATCAAAGTGCATTGTCTGTAGGAGGCCCTGGCGCATGAATCTGTTCAGCGGGAACGACCTCGGACCACCAGGGGCCGAGAAAACCACCGTCTCAAGGGGCCGGACATTCAGGTTCAGGGAAAAATCCAATATATATCTGGTGATATGTCGGGTGCTATTAGAGATAGCGCAATAAACCAAAGTGCATTGTCTGCAGGAAGCCCTGGCGCATGAATGCGTGCAACGGGAACGACCTCGGACCACCAGGGGCCGAGAAAACCACCGTCACATGGGGCCGGACACTCAGGGTCAGGAAAAATCCAATATATATCTGGTGATATCTCAGGTGCTATTACAGATAGCGCGATAATTCAAAGTGCATTGTCTGCAGGAAGCCCTGGCGCATGAATCCGTGCAGCGGGAACGACCTCGGACCACCAGGGGCCGAGAAAACCACCGTCTCAAGGGGCAGGACACTCAGGGTCTGGGAAAAATCCAATATATATCTGGTGATATCTCGGGTGTTATTACAGATAGCGCAATAAACCAAAGTGCATTGTCTGCAGGAAGCCCTGGCGCATGAATCCGTGCAGCGGGAACGACCTCGGACCACCAGGGGCCGAGAAAACCACAGTCTCAAGGGCCGGACAATCAGGGTCAGGGAAAAATCCAATATATATTTGGTGATATCTCGGGTGCTATTAAATATAGCGCAATAAATCAAAGTGGATTGTCTGTAGGAGGCCCTGGCGCATGAATCTGGGCAGCAGGAACGACCTCGGAACACTAGGGGCCGAGAAAACCACCGTCTCATGGGGCCGGACACTCAGGGTCAGGGAAAAATACAATATATATCTGGTGATATCTCGGGTGCTATTACAGACAGCGAAATAAACCAAAGTGAATTATCCGCAGGAGGCCCTGGCGCATGAATCTGTGCAGCGGGAACGTCCTCGGACCACCAGGGGCCCAGAAAACCACCGTCTCATGGGGCCGGACACTCAGGGTCAGGGAAAAATCAAATATATATCTGGTGATATCTCGGGTGCTATTAGAGATAGCGCAATAAACCAAAGTGAATTATCTATAGGACGCCCTGGCGCATGAATCTGTGCAGCGGGAATGACCTCGGACCACCAGGGTCCGAGAAAACCACCGTCTCATGCGGCCGGATACTCAGCGTCAGGGAAAAATCCAATATATATCTCGTGATATCTCGGGTGCTATTACAGACAGCGTAATAAACCAAAGTGAATTATCCGCAGGAGGCCCTGGCGCATGAATCTGAGCAGCGGGAACGTCCTCGGACCACCAGGGGCCGAGAAAACCACCGTCTCATGGGGTCGGACACTCAGGGTCAGTGAAAAATCCAATATATATCTGGTGATATCCTGGGTGCTATTACAGATAGCGCAATAAATCAAAGTGCATTGTCTGCGGGAGGCCCTGGCGCATGAATCCGTGCAGCGGGAACGACCTCGGACCACCAGGGGCCGAGAAAACCACCGTCTCATGCGGCCGGACACTCAGGGTCGGGGAAAAATCCAATATATATCTCGTGATATCTCAGGTGCTATTACAGATAGTACAATAAATCAAAGTGCATTGTCTGTAGGAGGCCCTGGCGCATGAATCTGGGCAGCGGGAACGACCTCGGACCACCAGGGGCCGAGAAAACCACCTTCTCAAGGGGCAGGACACTCAGGGTCTGGGAAAAATCCAATATATATCTGGTGATATGTCGGGTGCTATTAGAGATAGCGCAATAAACCAAAGTGCATTGACTGCAGGAAGCCCTGGCGCATGAATCCGTGCAGCGGGAACGTCCTCGGACCACCAGGGGCCGAGAAAACCACCGTCTCATGGGGTCGGACACTCAGGGTCAGGGAAAAATCAAATATATATCTGGTGATATCTCGGGTGCTATTAGAGATAGCGCAATTAATCAAAGTGCATTGTCCTTAGGAGGCCCTGGCGCATGAATCTGGCCAGCGGGAACGACCTCGGACCACCAGGGGCCGAGAAAACCACCGTCTCAAGGGGCCAAACACTCAGGGTCAGGGAGAAATCAAATATATATCTGGTGGTATCTCGGGTGCTATTAGAGATAGCGCAATTAATCAAAGTGCATTGTCCTTAGGAGGCCCTGGCGCATGAATCTGGGCAGCAGGAACGAACTCGGAACACCAGGGGCCGAGAAAACCACCGTCTCAAGGGGCCAAACACTCAGGTCAGGGAGAAATCCAATATATATCTGGTGGTATCTCGTGCGCTATTACATATAGCGCAATAAATCAAAGTGAATTATCCGCAGGAGGCCCTGGCGCATGAATCTGTGCAGCGGGAACGTCCTCGGACCACCAGGGGCCGAGAAAACCACCGTCTCAAAGGGCCGGACACTCAGGGTCAGGGAAAAATCCAATATATATCTGGTGATATGTCGAGTGCTATTAGAGATAGCGCAATAAACCAAAGTGCATTGTCTGCAGGAAGCTCTGGCGCATGAATGCGTGCAACGGGAACGACCTCGGACCACCAGGGGCCGAGAAAACCACCGTCTCATGGGGCCGGACACTCAGGGTCAGGGAAGAATCCAATATATATCTGGTGATATCTCGGGTGCTATTAGAGATAGCGCAATAAACCAAAGTGAATTATCTATAGGACGCCCTGGCGCATGAATCTGTGCAGCGGGAATGACCTCGGACCACCAGGGTCCGAGGAAACCACCGTCTCATGCGGCCGGATACTCAGCGTCAGGGAAAAATCCAATATATATCTCGTGATATCTCTTGTGCTATTACAGATAGCGCGATAAATTAAAGTGCATTGTCGGCTGGAAGCCCTGGCGCATGAATCCGTGCAGCGGGAACGACCTCGGACCACCAGGGGCCGAGAAAACCACCGTTTCAAGGGGCCAAACACTCAGGGTCAGGGAGAAATCCAATATATATCTGGTGGTATCTCGGGTGCTATTACATATAGCGCAATAAATCAAAGTGCATTGTCTGTAGGAGGCCCTGGCGCATGAATCTGGGCAGCGCGATCGACCTCGGAACACCAGGGGCCGAGAAAACCACCGTCTCATGGGGCCGGACACTCATGGTCAAGGGAAAATCCAATATATATCTGGTGATATCTCGGGTGCTATTACAGACAGCGTAATAAACCAAAGTGAATTATCTGCAGGAGGCCCTGGCGCATGAATCTGAGCAGCGGGAACGTCCTCGGACCACCAGGGGCCAAGAAAACCACCGTCTCATGGGGTCGGACACTCAGGGTCAGTGAAAAATCCAATATATATCTGGTGATATCTCGGGTGCTATTACAGATAGCGCCATAAATCAAAGTGCATTGTCTGCGGGAGGCCCTGGCGCATGAATCCGTGCAGCGGGAACGACCTCGGACCACCAGGGGCCGAGAAAACCACCGTCTCATGCGGCCGGACACTCAGGGTCGGGGAAAAATCCAATATATATCTCGTGATATCTCAGGTGCTATTACAGATAGTACAATAAATCAAAGTGCATTGTCTGTAGGAGGCCCTGGCTCATGAATCTGGGCAGCGGGAACGACCTCGGACCACCAGGGGCCGAGAAAACCACCTTCTCAAGGGGCAGGACACTCAGGATCTGGGAAAAATCCAATATATATCTGGTGATATGTCGGGTGCTATTAGAGATAGCGCAATAAACCAAAGTGCATTGACTGCAGGAAGCCCTGGCGCATGAATCCGTGCAGCGGGAACGACCTCGGACCACCAGGGGCCGAGAAAACCACCGTCTCATGGGGCCGGACACTCATGGTCATGGGAAAATCCATTATATATCTGGTGATATCTCGGGTGCTATTACAGATAGCGCCATAAATCAAAGTGCATTGTCTGTAGGAGGCCCTGGCGCATGAATCTGTGCAGCGGGAACGACCTCGGACCACCAGGGGCCGAGAAAACCACCGTCTCAAGGGGCCGGACATTCAGGTTCAGGGAAAAATCCAATATATATCTGGTGATATGTCGGGTGCTATTAGAGATAGCGCAATAAACCAAAGTGCATTGTCTGCAGGAAGCCCTGGCGCATGAATGCGTTCAACGGGGACGACCTCGGACCACCAGGGGCCGAGAAAACCACCGTCACATGGGGCCGGACACTCAGGGTCAGGAAAAATCTAATATATATCTGGTGATATCTCAGGTGCTATTACAGATAGCGCGATAATTCAAAGTGCATTGTCTGTAGGAGGCCCTGGCGCATGAATCTGGGCAGCGCGATCGACCTCGGAACACCAGGGGCCGAGAAAACCACCGTCTCATGGGGCCGGACACTCATGGTCAAGGGAAAATCCAATATATATCTGGTGATATCTCGGGTGCTATTACAGACAGCGTAATAAACCAAAGTGAATTATCCGCAGGAGGCCCTGGCGCATGAATCTGAGCAGCGGGAACGTCCTCGGACCACCAGGGGCCGAGAAAACCACCGTCTCATGGGGTCGCACACTCAGGGTCAGTGAAAAATCCAATATATATCTGGTGATATCTCGGGTGCTATTACAGATAGCGCAATAAATCAAAGTGCATTGTCTGCGGGAGACCCTGGCGCATGAATCCGTGCAGCGGGAACGACCTCGGACCACCAGGGGCCGAGAAAACCACCGTCTCATGCGGCCGGACACTCAGGGTCGGGGAAAAATCCAATATATATCTCGTGATATCTCAGGTGCTATTACAGATAGTACAATAAATCAAAGTGCATTGTCTGTAGGAGGCCCTGGCGCATGAATCTGTGCAGCGGGAACGACCTCGGACCACCAGGGGCCGAGAAAACCACCGTCTCAAGGGGCCGGACATTCAGGTTCAGGGAAAAATCCAATATATATCTGGTGATATGTCGGGTGCTATTAGAGATAGCGCAATAAACCAAAGTGCATTGTCTGCAGGAAGCCCTGGCGCATGAATGCGTGCAACGGGAACGACCTCGGACCACCAGGGGCCGAGAAAACCACCGTCACATGGGGCCGGACACTCAGGGTCAGGAAAAATCCAATATATATCTGGTGATATCTCAGGTGCTATTACAGATAGCGCGATAATTCAAAGTGCATTGACTGCAGGAAGCCCTGGCGCATGAATCCGTGCAGCGGGAACGACCTCGGACCACCAGGGGCCGAGAAAACCACCGTCTCATGGGGCCGGACACTCAGGGTCAGGGAAAAATCAAATATATATCTGGTGATATCTCGGGTGCTATTAGAGGTAGCGCAATAAACCAAAGTGCATTGTCTGCAGGAAGCCCTGGCGCATGAATCCGTGCAGCGGGAACGACCTCGGACCACCAGGGGCCGAGAAAACCACAGTCTCAAGGGCCGGACAATCAGGGTCAGGGAAAAATCCAATATATATTTGGTGATATCTCGGGTGCTATTAAATATAGCGCAATAAATCAAAGTGCATTGTCTGTAGGAGGCCCTGGCGCATGAATCTGGGCAGCAGGAACGACCTCGGAACACCAGGGGCCGAGAAAACCACCGTCTCATGGGGCCGGACACTCTGGGTCAGGGAAAAATACAATATATATCTGGTGATATCTCGGGTGCTATTACAGACAGCGAAATAAACCAAAGTGAATTATCCGCAGGAGGCCCTGGCGCATGAATCTGTGCAGCGGGAACGTCCTCGGACCACCAGGGGCCCAGAAAACCACCGTCTCATGCGGCCGGATACTCAGCGTCAGGGAAAAATCCAATATATATCTCGTGATATCTCGGGTGCTATTACAGACAGCGTAATAAACCAAAGTGAATTATCCGCAGGAGGCCCTGGCGCATGAATCTGAGCAGCGCGAACGTCCTCGGACCACCAGGGGCCGAGAAAACCACCGTCTCCTGGGGTCGGACACTCAGGGTCAGTGAAAAATCCAATATATATCTGGTGATATCCTGGGTGCTATTACAGATAGCGCAATAAATCAAAGTGCATTGTCTGCGGGAGGCCCTGGCGCATGAATCCGTGCAGCGGGAACGACCTCGGACCACCAGGGGCCGAGAAAACCACCGTCTCATGCGGCCGGACACTCAGGGTCGGGGAAAAATCCAATATATATCTCGTGATATCTCAGGTGCTATTACAGATAGTACAATAAATCAAAGTGCATTGTCTGTAGGAGGCCCTGGCGCATGAATCTGGGCAGCGGGAACGACCTCGGACCACCAGGGGCCGAGAAAACCACCTTCTCAAGGGGCAGGACACTCAGGGTCTGGGAAAAATCTAATATATATCTGGTGATATGTCGGGTGCTATTAGAGATAGCGCAATAAACCAAAGTGCATTGTCTGCGGGAGGCCCTGGCGCATGAATCCGTGCAGCGGGAACGACCTCGGACCACCAGGGGCCGAGAAAACCACCGTCTCATGGGGCCGGACACTCATGGTCATGGGAAAATCCATTATATATCTGGTGATATCTCGGGTGCTATTACAGATAGCGCCATAAATCAAAGTGCATTGTCTGTAGGAGGCCCTGGCGCATGAATCTGTGCAGCGGGAACGACCTCGGACCACCAGGGGCCGAGAAAACCACCGTCTCAAGGGGCCGGACATTCAGGTTCAGGGAAAAATCCAATATATATCTGGTGATATGTCGGGTGCTATTAAATATACCGCAATTAATCAAAGTGCATTGTCTGCGGGAGGCCCTGGCGCATGAATCCGTGCAGCGGGAACGACCTCGGACCACCAGGGGCCGAGAAAACCACCGTCTCATGCGGCCGGACACTCAGGGTCGGGGAAAAATCCAATATATATCTCGTGATATCTCAGGTGCTATTACAGATAGTACAATAAATCAAAGTGCATTGTCTGTAGGAGGCCCTGGCGCATGAATCTGGGCAGCGGGAACGACCTCGGACCACCAGGGGCCGAGAAAACCACCTTCTCAAGGGGCAGGACACTCAGGGTCTGGGAAAAATCCAATATATATCTGGTGATATGTCGGGTGCTATTAGAGATAGCGCAATAAACCAAAGTGCATTGACTGCAGGAAGCCCTGGCGCATGAATCCGTGCAGCGGGAACGTCCTCGGACCACCAGGGGCCGAGAAAGCCACCGTCTCATGGGGACGGACACTCAGGGTCAGTGAAAAATCCAATATATATCTGGTGATATCTCGGGTGCTATTACAGATAGCGCAATAAATCAAAGTGCATTGTCTGCGGGAGGCCCTGGCGCATGAATCTGTGAAGCAGGAACGACCTCGGACCACCTGGGGCCGAGAAAACCACCATCTCATGCGGCCGGACACTCAGGGTCAGGGAAAAATCAAATATATATCTGGTGATATCTCGGGTGCTATTAGAGATAGCGCAATTAATCAAAGTGCATTGTCCTTAGGAGGCCCTGGCGCATGAATCTGGCCAGCGGGAACGACCTCGGACCACCAGGGGCCGAGAAAACCACCGTCTCAAGGGGCCAAACACTCAGGGTCAGGGAGAAATCAAATATATATCTGGTGGTATCTCGGGTGCTATTAGAGATAGCGCAATTAATCAAAGTGCATTGTCCTTAGGAGGCCCTGGCGCATGAATCTGGGCAGCAGGAACGAACTCGGAACACCAGGGGCCGAGAAAACCACCGTCTCAAGGGGCCAAACACTCAGGTCAGGGAGAAATCCAATATATATCTGGTGGTATCTCGTGCGCTATTACATATAGCGCAATAAATCAAAGTGAATTATCCGCAGGAGGCCCTGGCGCATGAATCTGTGCAGCGGGAACGTCCTCGGACCACCAGGGGCCGAGAAAACCACCGTCTCAAAGGGCCGGACACTCAGGGTCAGGGAAAAATCCAATATATATCTGGTGATATGTCGAGTGCTATTAGAGATAGCGCAATAAACCAAAGTGCATTGTCTGCAGGAAGCTCTGGCGCATGAATGCGTGCAACGGGAACGACCTCGGACCACCAGGGGCCGAGAAAACCACCGTCTCATGGGGCCGGACACTCAGGGTCAGGGAAGAATCCAATATATATCTGGTGATATCTCGGGTGCTATTAGAGATAGCGCAATAAACCAAAGTGAATTATCTATAGGACGCCCTGGCGCATGAATCTGTGCAGCGGGAATGACCTCGGACCACCAGGGTCCGAGGAAACCACCGTCTCATGCGGCCGGATACTCAGCGTCAGGGAAAAATCCAATATATATCTCGTGATATCTCTTGTGCTATTACAGATAGCGCGATAAATTAAAGTGCATTGTCGGCTGGAAGCCCTGGCGCATGAATCCGTGCAGCGGGAACGACCTCGGACCACCAGGGGCCGAGAAAACCACCGTTTCAAGGGGCCAAACACTCAGGGTCAGGGAGAAATCCAATATATATCTGGTGGTATCTCGGGTGCTATTACATATAGCGCAATAAATCAAAGTGCATTGTCTGTAGGAGGCCCTGGCGCATGAATCTGGGCAGCGCGATCGACCTCGGAACACCAGGGGCCGAGAAAACCACCGTCTCATGGGGCCGGACACTCATGGTCAAGGGAAAATCCAATATATATCTGGTGATATCTCGGGTGCTATTACAGACAGCGTAATAAACCAAAGTGAATTATCTGCAGGAGGCCCTGGCGCATGAATCTGAGCAGCGGGAACGTCCTCGGACCACCAGGGGCCAAGAAAACCACCGTCTCATGGGGTCGGACACTCAGGGTCAGTGAAAAATCCAATATATATCTGGTGATATCTCGGGTGCTATTACAGATAGCGCCATAAATCAAAGTGCATTGTCTGCGGGAGGCCCTGGCGCATGAATCCGTGCAGCGGGAACGACCTCGGACCACCAGGGGCCGAGAAAACCACCGTCTCATGCGGCCGGACACTCAGGGTCGGGGAAAAATCCAATATATATCTCGTGATATCTCAGGTGCTATTACAGATAGTACAATAAATCAAAGTGCATTGTCTGTAGGAGGCCCTGGCTCATGAATCTGGGCAGCGGGAACGACCTCGGACCACCAGGGGCCGAGAAAACCACCTTCTCAAGGGGCAGGACACTCAGGATCTGGGAAAAATCCAATATATATCTGGTGATATGTCGGGTGCTATTAGAGATAGCGCAATAAACCAAAGTGCATTGACTGCAGGAAGCCCTGGCGCATGAATCCGTGCAGCGGGAACGACCTCGGACCACCAGGGGCCGAGAAAACCACCGTCTCATGGGGCCGGACACTCATGGTCATGGGAAAATCCATTATATATCTGGTGATATCTCGGGTGCTATTACAGATAGCGCCATAAATCAAAGTGCATTGTCTGTAGGAGGCCCTGGCGCATGAATCTGTGCAGCGGGAACGACCTCGGACCACCAGGGGCCGAGAAAACCACCGTCTCAAGGGGCCGGACATTCAGGTTCAGGGAAAAATCCAATATATATCTGGTGATATGTCGGGTGCTATTAGAGATAGCGCAATAAACCAAAGTGCATTGTCTGCAGGAAGCCCTGGCGCATGAATGCGTTCAACGGGGACGACCTCGGACCACCAGGGGCCGAGAAAACCACCGTCACATGGGGCCGGACACTCAGGGTCAGGAAAAATCTAATATATATCTGGTGATATCTCAGGTGCTATTACAGATAGCGCGATAATTCAAAGTGCATTGTCTGTAGGAGGCCCTGGCGCATGAATCTGGGCAGCGCGATCGACCTCGGAACACCAGGGGCCGAGAAAACCACCGTCTCATGGGGCCGGACACTCATGGTCAAGGGAAAATCCAATATATATCTGGTGATATCTCGGGTGCTATTACAGACAGCGTAATAAACCAAAGTGAATTATCCGCAGGAGGCCCTGGCGCATGAATCTGAGCAGCGGGAACGTCCTCGGACCACCAGGGGCCGAGAAAACCACCGTCTCATGGGGTCGCACACTCAGGGTCAGTGAAAAATCCAATATATATCTGGTGATATCTCGGGTGCTATTACAGATAGCGCAATAAATCAAAGTGCATTGTCTGCGGGAGACCCTGGCGCATGAATCCGTGCAGCGGGAACGACCTCGGACCACCAGGGGCCGAGAAAACCACCGTCTCATGCGGCCGGACACTCAGGGTCGGGGAAAAATCCAATATATATCTCGTGATATCTCAGGTGCTATTACAGATAGTACAATAAATCAAAGTGCATTGTCTGTAGGAGGCCCTGGCGCATGAATCTGTGCAGCGGGAACGACCTCGGACCACCAGGGGCCGAGAAAACCACCGTCTCAAGGGGCCGGACATTCAGGTTCAGGGAAAAATCCAATATATATCTGGTGATATGTCGGGTGCTATTAGAGATAGCGCAATAAACCAAAGTGCATTGTCTGCAGGAAGCCCTGGCGCATGAATGCGTGCAACGGGAACGACCTCGGACCACCAGGGGCCGAGAAAACCACCGTCACATGGGGCCGGACACTCAGGGTCAGGAAAAATCCAATATATATCTGGTGATATCTCAGGTGCTATTACAGATAGCGCGATAATTCAAAGTGCATTGACTGCAGGAAGCCCTGGCGCATGAATCCGTGCAGCGGGAACGACCTCGGACCACCAGGGGCCGAGAAAACCACCGTCTCATGGGGCCGGACACTCAGGGTCAGGGAAAAATCAAATATATATCTGGTGATATCTCGGGTGCTATTAGAGGTAGCGCAATAAACCAAAGTGCATTGTCTGCAGGAAGCCCTGGCGCATGAATCCGTGCAGCGGGAACGACCTCGGACCACCAGGGGCCGAGAAAACCACAGTCTCAAGGGCCGGACAATCAGGGTCAGGGAAAAATCCAATATATATTTGGTGATATCTCGGGTGCTATTAAATATAGCGCAATAAATCAAAGTGCATTGTCTGTAGGAGGCCCTGGCGCATGAATCTGGGCAGCAGGTACGACCTCGGAACACCAGGGGCCGAGAAAACCACCGTCTCATGGGGCCGGACACTCTGGGTCAGGGAAAAATACAATATATATCTGGTGATATCTCGGGTGCTATTACAGACAGCGAAATAAACCAAAGTGAATTATCCGCAGGAGGCCCTGGCGCATGAATCTGTGCAGCGGGAACGTCCTCGGACCACCAGGGGCCCAGAAAACCACCGTCTCATGCGGCCGGATACTCAGCGTCAGGGAAAAATCCAATATATATCTCGTGATATCTCGGGTGCTATTACAGACAGCGTAATAAACCAAAGTGAATTATCCGCAGGAGGCCCTGGCGCATGAATCTGAGCAGCGCGAACGTCCTCGGACCACCAGGGGCCGAGAAAACCACCGTCTCCTGGGGTCGGACACTCAGGGTCAGTGAAAAATCCAATATATATCTGGTGATATCCTGGGTGCTATTACAGATAGCGCAATAAATCAAAGTGCATTGTCTGCGGGAGGCCCTGGCGCATGAATCCGTGCAGCGGGAACGACCTCGGACCACCAGGGGCCGAGAAAACCACCGTCTCATGCGGCCGGACACTCAGGGTCGGGGAAAAATCCAATATATATCTCGTGATATCTCAGGTGCTATTACAGATAGTACAATAAATCAAAGTGCATTGTCTGTAGGAGGCCCTGGCGCATGAATCTGGGCAGCGGGAACGACCTCGGACCACCAGGGGCCGAGAAAACCACCTTCTCAAGGGGCAGGACACTCAGGGTCTGGGAAAAATCTAATATATATCTGGTGATATGTCGGGTGCTATTAGAGATAGCGCAATAAACCAAAGTGCATTGTCTGCGGGAGGCCCTGGCGCATGAATCCGTGCAGCGGGAACGACCTCGGACCACCAGGGGCCGAGAAAACCACCGTCTCATGGGGCCGGACACTCATGGTCATGGGAAAATCCATTATATATCTGGTGATATCTCGGGTGCTATTACAGATAGCGCCATAAATCAAAGTGCATTGTCTGTAGGAGGCCCTGGCGCATGAATCTGTGCAGCGGGAACGACCTCGGACCACCAGGGGCCGAGAAAACCACCGTCTCAAGGGGCCGGACATTCAGGTTCAGGGAAAAATCCAATATATATCTGGTGATATGTCGGGTGCTATTAAATATACCGCAATTAATCAAAGTGCATTGTCCTTAGGAAGCCCTGGCGCATTAATCTGGGCAGCAGGAACGACCTCGGAACACCAGGGGCCGAGAAAACCACCGTCTCATGGGGCCGGACACTCAGGGTCAGGGAAAAATACAATATATATCTGGTGATATCTCGGGTGCTATTACAGACAGCGTAATAAACCAAAGTGAATTATCCGCCGGAGGCTCTGGCGCATGAATCTGTGCAGCGGGAACGTCCTCGGACCACCAGGGGCCGAGAAAACCACCGTCTCATGGGGCCGGACACTCCGGGTCAGGGAAAAATCAAATATATATCTGGTGATATCTCGGGTGCTATTAGAGATAGCGCAATTAATCAAAGTGCATTGTCCTTAGGAGGCCCTGGCGCATGAATCTGGGCAGCAGGAACGACCTCGGAACACCAGGGGCCGAGAAAACCACCGTCTCAAGGGGCCAAACACTCAGGTCAGGGAGAAATCCAATATATATCTGGTGGTATCTCGTGTGCTATTACATATAGCGCAATAAATCAAAGTGAATTATCCGCAGGAGGCCCTGGCGCATGAATCTGTGCAGCGGGAACGTCCTCGGACCACCAGGGGCCGAGAAAACCACCGTCTCATGGGGACGGACACTCAGGGTCAGTGAAAAATCCAATATATATCTGGTGATATCTCGGGTGCTATTACAGATAGCGCAATAAATCAAAGTGCATTGTCTGCGGGAGGCCCTGGCGCATGAATCTGTGAAGCAGGAACGACCTCGGACCACCTGGGGCCGAGAAAACCACCATCTCATGCGGCCGGACACTCAGGGTCAGGGAAAAATCAAATATATATCTGGTGATATCTCGGGTGCTATTAGAGATAGCGCAATTAATCAACGTGCATTGTCCTTAGGAGGCCCTGGCGCATGAATCTGACCAGCGGGAACGACCTCGGACCACCAGGGGCCGAGAAAACCACCGTCTCAAGGGGCCAAACACTCAGGGTCAGGGAGAAATACAATATATATCTGGTGGTATCTCGGGTGCTATTACATATAGCGCAATCAACCAAAGTGCATTGTCTGTAGGAGGCCCTGGCGCATGAATCTGTGCAGCGGGAATGACCTCGGACCACCAGGGGCCGAGAAAACCACCGTCTCATGGGGCCGGACACTCAGGGTCAGGGAAGAATCCAATATATATCTGGTGATATCTCGGGTGCTATTAGAGATAGCGCAATAAATCAAAGTGAATTATCTATAGGACGCCCTGGCGCATGAATCTGTGCAGCGGGAATGACCTCGGAACACCAGGGGCCGAGAAAACCACCGTCTCATGGGGCCGGACACTCAGGGTCAGGGAAAAATACAATATATATCTGGTGATATCTCGGGTGCTATTACAGACAGCGGAATAAACCAAAGTGAATTATCCGCAGGAGGCCCTGGCGCATGAATCTGTGCAGCGGGAACGTCCTCGGATCACCAGGGGCCGAGAAAACCACCGTCTCATGGGGCCGGACACTCAGGGTCAGGGAAAAATCAAATATATATCTGGTGATATGTCGAGTGCTATTAGAGATAGCGCAATAAACCAAAGTGCATTGTCTGCAGGAAGCTCTGGTGCATGAATGCGTGCAACGGGAACGACCTCGGACCACCAGGGGCCGAGAAAACCACCGTCTTATGGGGCCGGACACTCAGGGTCAGGGAAGAATCCAATATATATCTGGTGATATCTCGGGTGCTATTAGAGATAGCGCAATAAACCAAAGTGAATTATCTATAGGACGCCCTGGCGCATGAATCTGGGCTGCGGGAACAACCTCGGAACACCAGGGGCCGAGAAAACCACCGTCTCATGGGGCCGGACACTCAGGGTCAGGGAAAAATCCAATATATATCTGGTGATATCTCAGGTGCTATTACAGATAGCGCGATAAATCAAAGTGCATTGTCTGCAGGAAGCCCTGGCGCATGAATCTGTGCAGCGGGAACGGCCTCGGACCACCAGGGGCCGAGAAAACCACCGTCTCATGGGGCCGGACACTCAGGGTCAGGGAAAAATCAAATATATATCTGGTGATATCTCGGGTGCTATTAGAGGTAGCGCAATAAATCAAAGTGCATTGTCTGTAGGAGGCCCTGGCGCATGAATCAGGGCTGCGGGAACAACCTCGGAGCACCAGGGGCCGAGAAAACCACCGTCTCATGGGGCCGGACACTCATGGTCAAGGGAAAATCCAATATATATCTGGTGATATCTCTGGTGCTATTAGAGATAGCGCAATAAACCAAAGTGAATTATCGGCTGGAAGCCCTGGCGCATGAATCCGTGCAGCGGGAACGACCTCGGACTACCAGGGGCCGAGAAAACCACCGTCTCATGGGGCCGGACACTCATGGTCAGGGGAAAATCCATTATATATCTGGTGATATCTCAGGTGCTATTACAGATAGCGCGATAAATCAAAGTGCATTGTCTGCAGGAAGCCCTGGCGCATGAATCCGTGCAGCGGGAACGACCTCGGACCACCAGGGGCCGAGAAAACCACAGTCTCATGGGCCGGACAATCAGGGTCAGGGAAAAATCCAATATATATCTGGTGATATCTCGGGTGCTATTAAATATAGCGCAATAAATCAAAGTGCATTGTCTGTAGGAGGCCCTGGCGCATGAATCTGGGCAGCAGGAACGACCTCGGAACACCAGGGGCCGAGAAAACCACCGTCTCATGGGGCCGGACACTCAGGGTCAGGGAAAAATACAATATATATCTGGTGATATCTCGGGTGCTATTACAGACAGCGGAATAAACCAAAGTGAATTATCCGCAGGAGGCCCTGGCGCATGAATCTGTGCAGCGGGAACGTCCTCGGATCACCAGGGGCCGAGAAAACCACCGTCTCATGGGGCCGGACACTCAGGGTCAGGGAAAAATCAAATATATATCTGGTGATATGTCGAGTGCTATTAGAGATAGCGCAATAAACCAAAGTGCATTGTCTGCAGGAAGCTCTGGTGCATGAATGCGTGCAACGGGAACGACCTCGGACCACCAGGGGCCGAGAAAACCACCGTCTTATGGGGCCGGACACTCAGGGTCAGGGAAGAATCCAATATATATCTGGTGATATCTCGGGTGCTATTAGAGATAGCGCAATAAACCAAAGTGAATTATCTATAGGACGCCCTGGCGCATGAATCTGGGCTGCGGGAACAACCTCGGAACACCAGGGGCCGAGAAAACCACCGTCTCATGGGGCCGGACACTCAGGGTCAGGGAAAAATCCAATATATATCTGGTGATATCTCAGGTGCTATTACAGATAGCGCGATAAATCAAAGTGCATTGTCTGCAGGAAGCCCTGGCGCATGAATCTGTGCAGCGGGAACGGCCTCGGACCACCAGGGGCCGAGAAAACCACCGTCTCATGGGGCCGGACACTCAGGGTCAGGGAAAAATCAAATATATATCTGGTGATATCTCGGGTGCTATTAGAGGTAGCGCAATAAATCAAAGTGCATTGTCTGTAGGAGGCCCTGGCGCATGAATCAGGGCTGCGGGAACAACCTCGGAGCACCAGGGGCCGAGAAAACCACCGTCTCATGGGGCCGGACACTCAGGGTCAGGGAAAAATCCAATATATATCTGGTGATATCTCAGGTGCTATTACAGATAGCGCGATAAATCAAAGTGCATTGTCTGCAGGAAGCCCTGGCGCATGAATCCGTGCAGCGGGAACGACCTCGGACCACCAGGGGCCGAGAAAACCACCGTCTCATGCGGCCGGACACTCAGGGTCGGGGAAAAATCCAATATATATCTCGTGATATCTCAGGTGCTATTACAGATAGTACAATAAATAAAAGTGCATTGTCTGTAGGAGGCCCTGGCGCATGAATCTGGGAAGCGGGAACGACCTCGGACCACCAGGGGCCGAGAAAACCACCGACTCAAGGGGCAGGACACTCAGGGTCTGGGAAAAATCCAATATTTATCTGGTGATATGTCGGGTGCTATTAGAGATAGCGCAATAAACCAAAGTGCATTGACTGTAGGACGCCCTGGCGCATGAATCTGGGCAGCAGGAACGACCTCGGAACACCAGGGGCCGAGAAAACCACCGTCTCATGGGGCCGGACACTCATGGTCAGGGGAAAATCCAATATATATCTGGTGATATCTCGGGTGCTATTAGATATAGCCCAATAAACCAAAGTGCATTGTCTGTAGGAGGCCCTGGCGCATGAATCAGTGCAGCGGGAATGACCTCGGACCACCAGGGGCCGAGAAAACCACCGTCTCAAGGGGCCGGACACTCAGGGTCAGGGAAAAATCCAATATATATCTGGTGATATGTCGAGTGCTATTAGAGATAGCGCAATAAACCAAAGTGCATTGTCTGGGGGAAGCTCTGGCGCATGAATGCGTGCATCGGGAACGACCTCGGACCACCAGGGGCCGAGAAAACCACCGTCTCATGGGGCCGGACACTCAGGGTCAGGGAAGAATCCAATATATATCTGGTGATATCTCGGGTGCTATAAGAGATAGCGCAATAAACCAAAGTGAATTATCTATAGGACGCCCTGGCGCATGAATCTGTGCAGCGGGAATGACCTCGGACCACCAGGGGCCGAGAAAACCACCGTCTCAAGGTGCCGGAAACTCAGGGTCAGGGAAAAATCCAATATATATCTGGTGATATGTCGAGTGCTATTAGAGGTAGCGCAATAAACCAAAGTGCATTGTCTGCAGGAAGCCCTGGCGCATGAATGCGTGCAACGGGAACGACCTCGGACCACCAGGGGCCGAGAAAACCACCGTCTCATGGGGCCGGACACTCAGGGTCAGTGAAAAATCCAATATATATCTAGTGATATCTCGGGTGCTATTACAGATAGCGCAATAAATCAAAGTGCATTGTCTGCGGGAGGCCCTGGCGCATGAATCTTTGAAGCAGGAACGACCTCGGACCACCAGGGGCCGAGAGAACCGCCGTCTCATGCGGCCGGACACTCAGGGTCAGGGAAAAATCAAATATATATCTGGTGATATCTCGGGTGCTATTAGAGATAGCGCAATAAATCAAAGTGAATTGTCTGTAGGAGGCCCTGGCGCATGAATCTGGGCAGCGGGTACGACCTCGGACCACCAGGGGCCGAGAAAACCACCGTCTCATGGGACCGCACACTCAGGGTCAGGGGAAAATCCAATATATATCTGGTGATATCTCGGGTGCTATTAGAGATAGCGCAATAAACCAAAGTGAATTATCGGCTGGAAGCCCTGGCGCATGAATCCGTGCAGCGGGAACGACCTCGGACCACCAGGGGCCGAGAAAACCACCGTCTCATCTGGCCGGACACTCATGGTCAGGGGAAAATCCATTATATATCTGGTGATATCTCAGGTGCTATTACAGATAGCGCGATAAATCAAAGTGCATTGTCGGCTGGAAGCCCTGGCGCATGAATCCGTGCAGCGGGAACGACCTCGGACCACCAGGGGCCGAGAAAACCACCGTCTCAAGGGGCCAAACACTCAGGTCAGGGAGAAATCCAATATATATCTGGTGGTATCTCGGGTGCTATTAGAGATAGCGCAATTAATCAACGTGCATTGTCCTTAGGAGGCCCTGGCGCATGAATCTGGCCAGCGGGAACGACCTCGGACCACCTGGGGCCGAGAAAACCACCATCTCATGCGGCCGGACACTCAGGGTCAGGGAAAAATCAAATATATATCTGGTGATATCTCGGGTGCTATTAGAGATAGCGCAATTAATCAACGTGCATTGTCCTTAGGAGGCCCTGGCGCATGAATCTGGCCAGCGGGAACGACCTCGGACCACCAGGGGCCGAGAAAACCACCGTCTCAAGGGGCCAAACACTCAGGGTCAGGGAGAAATACAATATATATCTGGTGGTATCTCGGGTGCTATTACATATAGCGCAATAAACCAAAGTGCATTGTCTGTAGGAGGCCCTGGCGCATGAATCTGTGCAGCGGGAATGACCTCGGACCACCAGGGGCCGAGAAAACCACCGTCTCATGGGGCCGGACACTCAGGGTCAGGGAAGAATCCAATATATATCTGGTGATATCTCGGGTGCTATTAGAGATAGCGCAATAAACCAAAGTGAATTATCTATAGGACGCCCTGGCGCATGAATCTGTGCAGCGGGAATGACCTCGGACCACCAGGGTCCGAGGAAACCACCGTCTCATGCGGCCGGATACTCAGCGTCAGGGAAAAATCCAATATATATCTCGTGATATCTCTTGTGCTATTACAGATAGCGCGATAAATTAAAGTGCATTGTCGGCTGGAAGCCCTGGCGCATGAATCCGTGCAGCGGGAACGACCTCGGACCACCAGGGGCCGAGAAAACCACCGTCTCAAGGGGCCAAACACTCAGGGTCAGGGAGAAATCCAATATATATCTGGTGGTATCTCGGGTGCTATTACATATAGCGCAATAAATCAAAGTGCATTGTCTGTAGGAGGCCCTGGCGCATGAATCTGGGCAGCGGGATCGACCTCGGAACACCAGGGGCCGAGAAAACCACCGTCTCATGGGGCCGGACACTCATGGTCAAGGGAAAATCCAATATATATCTGGTGATATCTCTGGTGCTATTAGAGATAGCGCAATAAACCAAAGTGAATTATCGGCTGGAAGCCCTGGCGCATGAATCCGTGCAGCGGGAACGACCTCGGACTACCAGGGGCCGAGAAAACCACCGTCTCATGGGGCCGGACACTCATGGTCAGGGGAAAATCCATTATATATCTGGTGATATCTCAGGTGCTATTACAGATAGCGCGATAAATCAAAGTGCATTGTCTGCAGGAAGCCCTGGCGCATGAATCCGTGCAGCGGGAACGACCTCGGACCACCAGGGGCCGAGAAAACCACAGTCTCATGGGCCGGACAATCAGGGTCAGGGAAAAATCCAATATATATCTGGTGATATCTCGGGTGCTATTAAATATAGCGCAATAAATCAAAGTGCATTGTCTGTAGGAGGCCCTGGCGCATGAATCTGGGCAGCAGGAACGACCTCGGAACACCAGGGGCCGAGAAAACCACCGTCTCATGGGGCCGGACACTCAGGGTCAGGGAAAAATACAATATATATCTGGTGATATCTCGGGTGCTATTACAGACAGCGGAATAAACCAAAGTGAATTATCCTCAGGAGGCCCTGGCGCATGAATCTGTGCAGCGGGAACGTCCTCGGACCACCAGGGGCCGAGAAAACCACCGTCTCATGGGGCCGGACACTCAGGGTCAGGGAAAAATCAAATATATATCTGGTGATATGTCGAGTGCTATTAGAGATAGCGCAATAAACCAAAGTGCATTGTCTGCAGGAAGCTCTGTTGCATGAATGCGTGCAACGGGAACGACCTCGGACCACCAGGGGCCGAGAAAACCACCGTCTTATGGGGCCGGACACTCAGGGTCAGGGAAGAATCCAATATATATCTGGTGATATCTCGGGTGCTATTAGAGATAGCGCAATAAACCAAAGTGAATTATCTATAGGACGCCCTGGCGCATGAATCTGGGCTGCGGGAACAACCTCGGAACACCAGGGGCCGAGAAAACCACCGTCTCATGGGGCCGGACACTCAGGGTCAGGGAAAAATCCAATATATATCTGGTGATATCTCAGGTGCTATTACAGATAGCGCGATAAATCAAAGTGCATTGTCTGCAGGAAGCCCTGGCGCATGAATCTGTGCAGCGGGAACGGCCTCGGACCACCAGGGGCCGAGAAAACCACCGTCTCATGGGGCCGGACACTCAGGGTCAGGGAAAAATCAAATATATATCTGGTGATATCTCGGGTGCTATTAGAGGTAGCGCAATAAATCAAAGTGCATTGTCTGTAGGAGGCCCTGGCGCATGAATCAGGGCTGCGGGAACAACCTCGGAGCACCAGGGGCCGAGAAAACCACCGTCTCATGGGGCCGGACACTCAGGGTCAGGGAAAAATCCAATATATATCTGGTGATATCTCAGGTGCTATTACAGATAGCGCGATAAATCAAAGTGCATTGTCTGCAGGAAGCCCTGGCGCATGAATCCGTGCAGCGGGAACGACCTCGGACCACCAGGGGCCGAGAAAACCACCGTCTCATGGGGCCGGACACTCAGGGCCAGGGAAAAATCCAATATATATCTGGTGATATCTCAGGTGCTATTACAGATAGCGCGATAAATCAAAGTGCATTGTCTGCAGGAAGCCCTGGCGCATGAATCCGTGCAGCGGGAACGACCTCGGACCACCAGGGGCCGAGAAAACCACCGTCTCATGCGGCCGGACACTCAGGGTCGGGGAAGAATCCAATATATATCTCGTGATATCTCAGGTGCTATTACAGATAGTACAATAAATAAAAGTGCATTGTCTGTAGGAGGCCCTGGCGCATGAATCTGGGAAGCGGGAACGACCTCGGACCACCAGGGGCCGAGAAAACCACCGACTCAAGGGGCAGGCACTCAGGGTCTGGGAAAAATCCAATATTTATCTGGTGATATGTCGGGTGCTATTAGAGATAGCGCAATAAACCAAAGTGCATTGACTGTAGGACGCCCTGGCGCATGAATCTGGGCAGCAGGAACGACCTCGGAACACCAGGGGCCGAGAAAACCACCGTCTCATGGGGCCGGACACTCATGGTCAGGGGAAAATCCAATATATATCTGGTGATATCTCGGGTGCTATTAGATATAGCCCAATAAACCAAAGTGCATTGTCTGTAGGAGGCCCTGGCGCATGAATCAGTGCAGCGGGAATGACCTCGGACCACCAGGGGCCGAGAAAACCACCGTCTCAAGGGGCCGGACACTCAGGGTCAGGGAAAAATCCAATATATATCTGGTGATATGTCGAGTGCTATTAGAGATAGCGCAATAAACCAAAGTGCATTGTCTGGGGGAAGCTCTGGCGCATGAATGCGTGCATCGGGAACGACCTCGGACCACCAGGGGCCGAGAAAACCACCGTCTCATGGGGCCGGACACTCAGGGTCAGGGAAGAATCCAATATATATCTGGTGATATCTCGGGTGCTATAAGAGATAGCGCAATAAACCAAAGTGAATTATCTATAGGACGCCCTGGCGCATGAATCTGTGCAGCGGGAATGACCTCGGACCACCAGGGGCCGAGAAAACCACCGTCTCAAGGTGCCGGACACTCAGGGTCAGGGAAAAATCCAATATATATCTGGTGATATGTCGAGTGCTATTAGAGGTAGCGCAATAAACCAAAGTGCATTGTCTGCAGGAAGCCCTGGCGCATGAATGCGTGCAACGGGAACGACCTCGGACCACCAGGGGCCGAGAAAACCACCGTCTCATGGGGCCGGACACTCAGGGTCAGTGAAAAATCCAATATATATCTAGTGATATCTCGGGTGCTATTACAGATAGCGCAATAAATCAAAGTGC
Organism: Nomia melanderi; assembly: GCF_051020985.1. Taxonomy (NCBI): domain Eukaryota; kingdom Metazoa; phylum Arthropoda; class Insecta; order Hymenoptera; family Halictidae; genus Nomia; species Nomia melanderi. The sequence goes on along the minus strand of NW_027475136.1, from coordinate 4,807,192 downwards.
ATTGTCTGCGGGAGGCCCTGGCGCATGAATCTTTGAAGCAGGAACGACCTCGGACCACCAGGGGCCGAGAGAACCGCCGTCTCATGCGGCCGGACACTCAGGGTCAGGGAAAAATCAAATATATATCTGGTGATATCTCGGGTGCTATTAGAGATAGCGCAATAAATCAAAGTGAATTGTCTGTAGGAGGCCCTGGCGCATGAATCTGGGCAGCGGGTACGACCTCGGACCACCAGGGGCCGAGAAAACCACCGTCTCATGGGACCGCACACTCAGGGTCAGGGGAAAATCCAATATATATCTGGTGATATCTCGGGTGCTATTAGAGATAGCGCAATAAACCAAAGTGAATTATCGGCTGGAAGCCCTGGCGCATGAATCCGTGCAGCGGGAACGACCTCGGACCACCAGGGGCCGAGAAAACCACCGTCTCATCTGGCCGGACACTCATGGTCAGGGGAAAATCCATTATATATCTGGTGATATTTCAGGTGCTATTACAGATAGCGCGATAAATCAAAGTGCATTGTCGGCTGGAAGCCCTGGCGCATGAATCCGTGCAGCGGGAACGACCTCGGACCACCAGGGGCCGAGAAAACCACCGTCTCAAGGGGCCAAACACTCAGGTCAGGGAGAAATCCAATATATATCTGGTGGTATCTCGGGTGCTATTACATATAGCGCAATAAATCAAAGTGCATTGTCTGTAGGAGGCCCTGGCGCATGAATCTGGGCAGCGGGATCGACCTCGGAACACCAGGGGCCGAGAAAACCACCGTCTCATGGGGCCGGACACTCAGGGTCAGGGAAAAATACAATATATATCTGGTGATATCTCGGGTGCTATTACAGACAGCGGAATAAACCAAAGTGAATTATCCGCAGGAGGCTCTGGCGCATGAATCTGTGCAGCGGGAACGTCCTCGGACCACCAGGGGCCGAGAAAACCACCGTCTCATGGGGCCGGACACTCAGGGTCAGGGAAAAATCAAATATATATCTGGTGATATCTCGGGTGCTATTAGAGATAGCGCAATTAATCAAAGTGCATTGTCCTTAGGAGGCCCTGGCGCATGAATCTGGGCAGCAGGAACGACCTCGGAACACCAGGGGCCGAGAAAACCACCGTCTCAAGGGGCCAAACACTCAGGTCAGGGAGAAATCCAATATATATCTGGTGGTATCTCGGGTGCTATTACATATAGCGCAATAAATCAAAGTGCATTGTCTGTAGGAGGCCCTGGCGCATGAATCTGGGCAGCGGGATCGACCTCGGAACACCAGGGGCCGAGAAAACCACCGTCTCATGGGGCCGGACACTCAGGGTCAGGGAAAAATCAAATATATATCTGGTGATATCTCGGGTGCTATTAGAGATAGCGCAATTAATCAAAGTGCATTGTCCTTAGGAGGCCCTGGCGCATGAATCTGGGCAGCAGGAACGACCTCGGAACACCAGGGGCCGAGAAAACCACCGTCTCATGGGGCCGGACACTCAGGGTCAGGGAAAAATACAATATATATCTGGTGATATCTCGGGTGCTATTACAGACAGCGTAATAAACCAAAGTGAATTATCCGCAGGAGGCTCTGGCGCATGAATCTGTGCAGCGGGAACGTCCTCGGACCACCAGGGGCCGAGAAAACCACCGTCTCATGGGGCCGGACCCTCAGGGTCAGGGAAAAATCAAATATATATCTGGTGATATCTCGGGTGCTATTAGAGATAGCGCAATTAATCAAAGTGCATTGTCCTTAGGAGGCCCTGGCGCATGAATCTGGGCAGCAGGAACGACCTCGGAACACCAGGGGCCGAGAAAACCACCGTCTCAAGGGGCCAAACACTCAGGTCAGGGAGAAATCCAATATATATCTGGTGGTATCTCGTGTGCTATTACATATAGCGCAATAAATCAAAGTGAATTATCCGCAGGAGGCCCTGGCGCATGAATCTGTGCAGCGGGAACGTCCTCGGACCACCAGGGGCCGAGAAAACCACCGTCTCATGGGGACGGACACTCAGGGTCAGTGAAAAATCCAATATATATCTGGTGATATCTCGGGTGCTATTACAGATAGCGCAATAAATCAAAGTGCATTGTCTGCGGGAGGCCCTGGCGCATGAATCTGTGAAGCAGGAACGACCTCGGACCACCTGGGGCCGAGAAAACCACCATCTCATGCGGCCGGACACTCAGGGTCAGGGAAAAATCAAATATATATCTGGTGATATCTCGGGTGCTATTAGAGATAGCGCAATTAATCAAAGTGCATTGTCCTTAGGAGGCCCTGGCGCATGAATCTGGCCAGCGGGAACGACCTCGGACCACCAGGGGCCGAGAAAACCACCGTCTCAAGGGGCCAAACACTCAGGGTCAGGGAGAAATACAATATATATCTGGTGGATCTCGGGTGCTATTACATATAGCGCAATAAACCAAAGTGCATTGTCTGTAGGAGGCCCTGGCGCATGAATCTGTGCAGCGGGAATGACCTCGGACCACCAGGGGCCGAGAAAACCACCGTCTCAAAGGGCCGGACACTCAGGGTCAGGAAAAATCCAATATATATCTGGTGATATGTCGAGTGCTATTAGAGATAAAGCAATAAACCAAAGTGCATTGTCTGCAGGAAGCTCTGGCGCATGAATGCGTGCAACGGGAACGACCTCGGACCACCAGGGGCCGAGAAAACCACCGTCTCATGGGGCCGGACACTCAGGGTCAGGGAAGAATCCAATATATATCTGGTGATATCTCGGGTGCTATTAGAGATAGCGCAATAAACCAAAGTGAATTATCTATAGGACGCCCTGGCGCATGAATGTGTGCAGCGGGAATGACCTCGGACCACCAGGGTCCGAGGAAACCACCGTCTCATGCGGCCGGATACTCAGCGTCAGGGAAAAATCCAATATATATCTCGTGATATCTCATGTGCTATTACAGATAGCGCGATAAATTAAAGTGCATTGTCGGCTGGAAGCCCTGGCGCATGAATCCGTGCAGCGGGAACGACCTCGGACCACCAGGGGCCGAGAAAACCACCGTCTCAAGGGGCCAAACACTCAGGGTCAGGGAGAAATCCAATATATATCTGGTGGTATCTCGGGTGCTATTACATATAGCGCAATAAATCAAAGTGCATTGTCTGTAGGAGACCCTGGCGCATGAATCTGGGCAGCGGGATCGACCTCGGAACACCAGGGGCCGAGAAAACCACCGTCTCATGGGGCCGGACACTCATGGTCAAGGGAAAATCCAATATATATCTGGTGATATCTCGGGTGCTATTAGAGATAGCGCAATAAACCAAAGTGAATTATCGGCTGGAAGCCCTGGCGCATGAATCCGTGCAGCGGGAACGACCTCGGACCACCAGGGGCCGAGAAAACCACCGTCTCATGGGGCCGGACACTCATGGTCAGGGGAAAATCCATTATATATCTGGTGATATCTCAGGTGCTATTACAGATAGCGCGATAAATCAAAGTGCATTGTCTGCAGGAAGCCCTGGCGCATGAATCCGTGCAGCGGGAACGACCTCGGACCACCAGGGGCCGAGAAAACCACAGTCTCATGGGCCGGACAATCAGGGTCAGGGAAAAATCCAATATATATCTGGTGATATCTCGGGTGCTATTACAGACAGCGGAATAAACCAAAGTGAATTATCCGCAGGAGGCCCTGGCGCATGAATCTGTGCAGCGGGAACGTCCTCGGACCACCAGGGGCCGAGAAAACCACCGTCTCATGGGGCCGGACACTCAGGGTCAGGGAGAAATCCAATATATATCTGGTGGTATCTCGGGTGCTATTACATATAGCGCAATAAATCAAAGTGCATTGTCTGTAGGAGGCCCTGGCGCATGAATCTGGGCTGCGGGAACAACCTCGGAACACCAGGGGCCGAGAAAACCACCGTCCCATGGGGCCGGACACTCAGGGTCAGGGAAAAATCCAATATATATCTGGGGATATCTCAGGTGCTATTACAGATAGCGCGATAAATCAAAGTGCATTGTCTGCAGGAAGCCCTGGCGCATGAATCCGTGCAGCGGGAACGACCTCGGACCACCAGGGGCCGAGAAAACCACCGTCTCATGGGGCCGGACACTCAGGGTCAGGGAAAAATCCAATATATATCTGGTGATATCTCAGGTGCTATTACAGATAGCGCGATAAATCAAAGTGCATTGTCTGCAGGAAGCCCTGGCGCATGAATCCGTGCAGCGGGAACGACCTCGGACCACCAGGGGCCGAGAAAACCACCGTCTCATGCGGCCGGACACTCAGGGTCGGGGAAAAATCCAATATATATCTCGTGATATCTCAGGTGCTATTACAGATAGTACAATAAATAAAAGTGCATTGTCTGTAGGAGGCCCTGGCGCATGAATCTGGGAAGCGGGAACGACCTCGGACCACCAGGGGCCGAGAAAACCACCGTCTCAAGGGGCAGGACACTCAGGGTCTGGGAAAAATCCAATATTTATCTGGTGATATGTCGGGTGCTATTAGAGATAGCGCAATAAACCAAAGTGCATTGACTGTAGGAGGCCCTGGCGCATGAATCTGGGCAGCAGGAACGACCTCGGAACACCAGGGGCCGAGAAAACCACCGTCTCATGGGGCCGGACACTCATGGTCAGGGGAAAATCCAATATATATCTGGTGATATCTCGGGTGCTATTAGATATAGCCCAATAAACCAAAGTGCATTGTCTGTAGGAGGCCCTGGCGCATGAATCAGTGCAGCGGGAATGACCTCGGACCACCAGGGGCCGAGAAAACCACCGTCTCAAGGGGCCGGACACTCAGGGTCAGGGAAAAATCCAATATATATCTGGTGATATGTCGAGTGCTATTAGAGATAGCGCAATAAACCAAAGTGCATTGTCTGGGGGAAGCTCTGGCGCAGGAATGCGTGCATCGGGAACGACCTCGGACCACCAGGGGCCAAGATAACCACCGTCTCATGGGGCCGGACACTCAGGGTCAGGGAAGAATCCAATATATATCTGGTGATATCTCGGGTGCTATTAGAGATAGCGCAATAAACCAAAGTGAATTATCTATAGGACGCCCTGGCGCATGAATCTGTGCAGCGGGAATGACCTCGGACCACCAGGGGCCGAGAAAACCACCGTCTCAAGGTGCCGGACACTCAGGGTCAGGGAAAAATCCAATATATATCTGGTGATATGTCGAGTGCTATTAGAGGTAGCGCAATAAACCAAAGTGCATTGTCTGCAGGAAGCCCTGGCGCATGAATGCGTGCAACGGGAACGACCTCGGACCACCAGGGGGCGAGAAAACCACCGTCTCATGGGGCCGGACTCTCAGGGTCAGGGAAAAATCCAATATATATCTGGTGATATCTCAGGTGCTATTACAGATAGCGCGATAAATCAAAGTGCATTGTCGGCTGGAAGCCCTGGCGCATGAATCCGTGCAGAGGGAACGACCTCGGACCACCAGGAGCCGAGAAAACCACCGGCTCATGGGGCCGGACACTCATGGATAGGGTAAAATCCATTATATATCTGGTGATATTTCGGGTGCTATTACAGATAGCGCAATAAATCAAAGTGCATTGTCTGTAGGAGGCCCTGGCGCATGAATCTGGGCTGCGGGAACGACCTCGGAACACCAGGGGCCGAGAAAACCACCGTCACATGGGGCCGGACACTCAGGGTCAGTGAAAAATCCAATATATATCTAGTGATATCTCGGGTGCTATTACAGATAGCGCAATAAATCAAAGTGCATTGTCTGCGGGAGGCCCTGGCGCATGAATCTTTGAAGCAGGAACGACCTCGGACCACCAGGGGCCGAGAGAACCGCCGTCTCATGCGGCCGGACACTCAGGGTCAGGGAAAAATCAAATATATATCTGGTGATATCTCGGGTGCTATTAGAGATAGCGCAATAAATCAAAGTGAATTGTCTGTAGGAGGCCCTGGCGCATGAATCTGGGCAGCGGGTACGACCTCGGACCACCAGGGGCCGAGAAAACCACCGTCTCATGGGACCGCACACTCAGGGTCAGGGGAAAATCCAATATATATCTGGTGATATCTCGGGTGCTATTAGAGATAGCCCAATAAACCAAAGTGAATTATCTGCAGGAGGCCCTGGCGCATGAATCTGTGCAGCGGGTACGACCTCGGACCACCAGGGGCCGAGAAAACCACCGTCTCATGGGGCCGGACTCTCAGGGTCAGGGAAAAATCCAATATATATCTGGTGATATCTCAGGTGCTATTACAGATAGCGCGATAAATCAAAGTGCATTGTCGGCTGGAAGCCCTGGCGCATGAATCCGTGCAGACGGAACGACCTCGGACCACCAGGAGCCGAGAAAACCACCGGCTCATGGGGCCGGACACTCATGGATAGGGTAAAATCCATTATATATCTGGTGATATTTCGGGTGCTATTACAGATAGCGCAATAAATCAAAGTGCATTGTCTGTAGGAGGCCCTGGCGCATGAATCTGGGCTGCGGGAACGACCTCGGAACACCAGGGGCCGAGAAAACCACCGTCACATGGGGCCGGACACTCAGGGTCAGTGAAAAATCCAATATATATCTAGTGATATCTCGGGTGCTATTACAGATAGCGCAATAAATCAAAGTGCATTGTCTGCGGGAGGCCCTGGCGCATGAATCTTTGAAGCAGGAACGACCTCGGACCACCAGGGGCCGAGAGAACCGCCGTCTCATGCGGCCGGACACTCAGGGTCAGGGAAAAATCAAATATATATCTGGTGATATCTCGGGTGCTATTAGAGATAGCGCAATAAATCAAAGTGAATTGTCTGTAGGAGGCCCTGGCGCATGAATCTGGGCAGCGGGTACGACCTCGGACCACCAGGGGCCGAGAAAACCACCGTCTCATGGGACCGCACACTCAGGGTCAGGGGAAAATCCAATATATATCTGGTGATATCTCGGGTGCTATTAGAGATAGCCCAATAAACCAAAGTGAATTATCTGCAGGAGGCCCTGGCGCATGAATCTGTGCAGCGGGCACGACCTCGGACCACCAGGGGCCGAGAAAACCACCGTCTCATGGGGCCGGACACTCAGGGTCAGGGAAAAATCCAATATATATCTGGTGATATCTCGGGTGCTATTACAGATAGCGCAATAAATCAATGTGCATTGTCTGTAGGAGGCCCTGGCGCATGAATCTGGGCTGCGGGAACGACCTCGGAACACCAGGGGCCGAGAAAACCACCGTCACATGGGGCCGGACACTCAGGGTCAGTGAAAAATCCAATATATATCTGGTGATATCTCGGGTGCTATTACAGATAGCTCAATAAATCAAAGTGCATTGTCTGCGGGAGGCCCTGGCGCATGAATCTGTGGAGCAGGAACGACCTCGGACCACCAGGGGCCGAGAGAACCACCGTCTCATGCGGCCGGACACTCAGGGTCAGGGAAAAATCAAATATATATCTGGTGATATCTCGGGTGCTATTAGAGATAGCGCAATTAATCAAAGTGCATTGTCCTTAGTAGGGCCTGGCGCATGAATCTGGCCAGCGGGAACGACCTCGGACCACCAGGGGCCGAGAAAACCACCGTCTCAAGGGGCCAAACACTCAGGGTCAGGGAGAAATCCAATATATATCTGGTGGTATCTCGGGTGCTATTACATATAGCGCAATAAACAGAAGTGCATTGTCTGTAGGAGGCCCTGGCGCATGAATCTGTGCAGCGGGAATGACCTCGGACCACCAGGGGCCGAGAAAACCACCGTCTCAAGGGGCCGGACACTCAGGGTCAGGGAAAAATCAAATATATATCTGGTGATATCTCGGGTGCTATTAGAGATAGCGCAATTAATTAAAGTGCATTGTCCTTAGGAGGCGCTGGCGCATGAATCTGGCCAGCGGGAACGACCTCGGACCACCAGGGGCCGAGAAAACCACCGTCTCAAGGGGCCAAACACTCAGGGTCAGGGAAAAATACAATATATATCTGGTGGTATCTCGGGTGCTATTACATATAGCGCAATAAATCAAAGTGCATTGTCTGTAGGAGGCCCTGGCGCATGAATCTGGGCAGCGGGAACGACCTCGGAACACCAGGAGCCGAGAAAACCACCGTCTCATGGGGCCGGACACTCAGGGTCAGGGAAAAATCCAATATATATCTGGTGATATCTCGGGTGCTATTAAATATAGCGCAATAAATCAAAGTGCATTGTCTGTAGGAGGCCCTGGCGCATGAATCTGGGCAGCAGGAACGACCTCGGAACACCAGGGGCCGAGAAAACCACAGTCTCATGGGGCCGGACACTCAGGGTCAGGGAAAAATACAATATATATCTGGTGATATCTCGGGTGCTTTTACAGACAGCGCAATAAACCAAAGTGAATTATCTGCAGGAGGCCCTGGCGCATGAATCTGTGCAGCGGGAACGTCCTCGGACCACCAGGGGCCGAGAAAACCACCGTCTCATGGGGCCGGATACTCATGGACAGGGAAAAATCCAATATATATCTGGTGATATCTCAGGTGCTATTACAGATAGCGCGATAAATCAAAGTGCATTGTCTGTAGGAGGCCCTGGCGCATGAATCTGGGCAGCAGGAACGACCTCGGAACACCAGGGGCCGAGAAAACCACCGTCTCATGGGGCCGGACACTCAGGGTCAGGGAAAAATACAATATATATCTGGTGATAGCTCGGGTGCTATTAGAGATAGCAAAATAAACCAAAGTGAATTATCGGCTGGAAGCCCTGGCGCATGAATCCGTGCAGCGGGAACGACCTCGGACCACCAGGGGCCGAGAAAACCACCGTCTCATGGGGCCGGACACTCATGGTCAGGGGAAAATCCATTATATATCTGGTGATATCTCAGGTGCTATTACAGATAGCGCGATAAATCAAAGTGCATTGTCTGCAGGAAGCCCTGGCGCATGAATCCGTGCAGCGGGAACGACCTCGGACCACCAGGGGCCGAGAAAACCACAGTCTCATGGGCCGGACAATCAGGGTCAGGGAAAAATCCAATATATATCTGGTGATATCTCGGGTGCTATTACAGACAGCGTAATAAACCAAAGTGAATTATCCGCAGGAGGCCCTGGCGCATGAATCTGTGCAGCAGGAACGTCCTCGGACCACCAGGGGCCGAGAAAACCACCGTCTCATGGGGACGGACACTCAGGGTCAGTGAAAAATCCAATATATATCTGGTGATATCTCGGGTGCTATTACAGATAGCGCAATAAATCAAAGTGCATTGTCTGCGGGAGGCCCTGGCGCATGAATCTGTGAAGCAGGAACGACCTCGGACCACCTGGGGCCGAGAAAACCACCATCTCATGCGGCCGGACACTCAGGGTCAGGGAAAAATCAAATATATATCTGGTGATATCTCGGGTGCTATTAGAGAAAGCGCAATTAATCAAAGTGCATTGTCCTTAGGAGGCCCTGGCGCATGAATCTGGCCAGCGGGAACGACCTCGGACCACCAGGGGCCGAGAAAACCACCGTCTCAAGGGGCCAAACACTCAGGGTCAGGGAGAAATCCAATATATATCTGGTGGTATCTCGGGTGCTATTACATATAGCGCAATAAACCAAAGTGCATTGTCTGTAGGAGGCCCTGGCGCATGAATCTGTGCAGCGGGAATGACCTCGGACCACCAGGGGCCGAGAGAATCACCGTCTCAAAGGGCCGGACACTCAGGGTCAGGGAAAAATCCAATATATATCTGGTGATATGTCGAGTGCTATTAGAGATAGCGCAATAAACCAAAGTGCATTGTCTGCAGGAAGCTCTGGCGCATGAATGCGTGCAACGGGAACGACCTCGGACCACCAGGGGCCGAGAAAACCACCGTCTCATGGGGCCGGACACTCAGGGTCAGGGAAGAATCCAATATATATCTGGTGATATCTCGGGTGCTATTAGAGATAGCGCAATAAACCAAAGTGAATTATCTATAGGACGCCCTGGCGCATGAATCTGTGCAGCGGGAATGACCTCGGACCACCAGGGTCCGAGGAAACCACCGTCTCATGCGGCCGGATACTCAGCGTCAGGGAAAAATCCAATATATATCTCGTGATATCTCATGTGCTATTACAGATAGCGCGATAAATCAAAGTGCATTGTCGGCTGGAAGCCCTGGCGCATGAATCCGTGCAGCGGGAACGACCTCGGACCACCAGGGGCCGAGAAAACCACCGTCTCAAGGGGACAAACACTCAGGGTCAGGGAGAAATCCAATATATATCTGGTGGTATCTCGGGTGCTATTACATATAGCGCAATAAATCAAAGTGCATTGTCTGTAGGAGGCCCTGGCGCATGAATCTGGGCAGCGGGATCGACCTCGGAACACCAGGGGCCGAGAAAACCACCGTCTCATGGGGCCGGACACTCATGGTCAAGGGAAAATCCATTATATATCTGGTGATATCTCGGGTGCTATTACAGATAGCGCAATAAACCAAAGTGAATTATCGGCTGGAAGCCCTGGCGCACGAATCCGTGCAGCGGGAACGACCTCGGACCACCAGGGGCCGAGAAAACCACCGTCTCATGGGGCCGGACACTCATGGTCAGGGGAAAATCCATTATATATCTGGTGATATCTCAGGTGCTATTACAGATAGCGCGATAAATCAAAGTGCATTGTCTACAGGAAGCCATGGCGCATGAATCCGTGCAGCGGGAACGACCTCGGACCACCAGGGGCCGAGAAAACCACAGTCTCAAGGGCCGGACAATCAGGGTCAGGGAAAAATCCAATATATATCTGGTGATATCTCGGGTGCTATTAAATATAGCGCAATAAATCAAAGTGCATTGTCTGTAGGAGGCCCTGGCGCATGAATCTGGGCAGCAGGAACGACCTCGGAACACCAGGGGCCGAGAAAACCACCGTCTCATGGGGCCGGACACTCAGGGTCAGGGAAAAATACAATATATATCTGGTGATATCTCGGGTGCTATTACAGACAGCGGAATAAACCAAAGTGAATTATCCGCAGGAGGCCCTGGCGCATGAATCTGTGCAGCGGGAACGTCCTCGGACCACCAGGGGCCGAGAAAACCACCGTCTCATGGGGCCGGACACTCAGGGTCAGGGAAAAATCAAATATATATCTGGTGATATCTCGGGTGCTATTACAGATAGCGCGATAAATCAAAGTGCATTGTCGGCTGGAAGCCCTGGCGCATGAATCCGTGCAGCCGGAACGACCTCGGACCACCAGGGGCCGAGAAAACCACCGTCTCAAGGGGCCAAACACTCAGGGTCAGGGAGAAATCCAATATATATCTGGTGGTATCTCGGGTGCTATTACATATAGCGCAATAAACCAAAGTGCATTGTCTGTAGGAGGCCCTGGCGCATGAATCTGTGCAGCGGGAACGACCTCGGACCACCAGGGGCCGAGAAAACCACAGTCTCAAGGGCCGGACAATCAGGGTCAGGGAAAAATCCAATATATATCTGGTGATATGTCGAGTGCTATTAGAGATAGCGCAATAAACCAAAGTGCATTGTCTGCAGGAAGCTCTGGTGCATGAATGCGTGCAACGGGAACGACCTCGGACCACCAGGGCCCGGGAAAACCACCGTCTCATGGGGCCGGACACTCAGGGTCAGGGAAGAATCCAATATATATCTGGTGATATCTCGGGTGCTATTAGAGATAGCGCAATAAACCAAAGTGAATTATCTATAGGACGCCCTGGCGCATGAATCTGTGCAGCGGGAATGACCTCGGACCACCAGGGTCCGAGAAAACCACCGTCTCATGCGGCCGGATACTCAGCGTCAGGGAAAAATCCAATATATATCTCGTGATATCTCAGGTGCTATTACAGATAGCGCGATAAATCAAAGTGCATTGTCGGCTGGAAGCCCTGGCGCATGAATCCGTGCAGCGGGAACGACCTCGGACCACCAGGGGCCGAGAAAACCACCGTCTCAAGGGGTCAAACACTCAGGGTCAGGGAGAAATCCAATATATATCTGGTGGTATCTCGGGTGCTATTACATATAGCGCAATAAATCAAAGTGCATTGTCTGTAGGAGGCCCTGGCGCATGAATCTGGGCAGCGGGATCGACCTCGGAACACCAGGGGCCGAGAAAACCACCGTCTCATGGGGCCGGACACTCATGGTCAAGGGAAAATCCAATATATATCTGGTGATATCTCGGGTGCTATTACAGACAGCGGAATAAACCAAAGTGAATTATCCGCAGGAGGCCCTGGCGCATGAATCTGTGCAGCGGAAACGTCCTCGGACCACCAGGGGCCGAGAAAACCACCGTCTCATGGGTCCGGACACTCAGGGTCAGGGAAAAATCAAATATATATCTGGTGATATCTCGGGTGCTATTAGAGGTAGCGCAATTAATCAAAGTGCATTGTCCTTAGGAGGCCCTGGCGCATGAATCTGGCCTGCGGGAACGACCTCGGACCACCAGGGGCCGAGAAAACCACCGTCTCAAGGGGTCAAACACTCAGGGTCAGGGAGAAATCCAATATATATCTGGTGATATCTCGGGGGCTATTAGATATAGCGCAATAAACCAAAGTGCATTGTCTGCAGGAAGCCCTGGCGCATGAATGCGTGCAACGGGAACGACCTCGGACCACCAGGGGCCGAGAAAATCACCGTCTCATGTGGCCGGACACTCATGGTCAGGGGAAAATCCATTATATATCTGGTGATATTTCGGGTGCTATTACAGATAGCGCAATAAACCAAAGTGCATTGTCTGTAGGAGGCCCTGGCGCAAGAATCTGGGCTGCGGGAACAACCTCGGAACACCAGGGGCCGAGAAAACCACCGTCTCATGGGGCCGGACACTCAGGGTCAGGGAAAAATCTAATATATATCTGGTGATATCTCAGGTGCTATTACAGATAGCGCGATAAATCAAAGTGCATTGTCCTTAGGAGGCCCTGGCGCATGAATCTGGCCAGCGGGAACGACCTCGGACCACCAGGGGCCGAGAAAACCACCGTCTCAAGGGGCCAAACACTCAGGGTCAGGGAGAAATCCAATATATATCTGGTGGTATCTCGGGTGCTATTACATATAGCGCAATAAACCGAAGTGCATTGTCTGTAGGAGGCCCTGGCGCATGAATCTGTGCAGCGGGAATGACCTCGGACCACCAGGGGCCGAGAAAACCACCGTCTCAAGGGGCCGGACACTCAGGGTCAGGGAAAAATCAAATATATATCTGGTGATATCTCGGGTGCTATTAGAGATAGCGCAATTAATTAAAGTGCATTGTCCTTAGGAGGCCCTGGCGCATGAATCTGGCCGGCGAGAACGACCTCGGACCACCAGGGGCCGAGAAAACCACCGTCTCAAGGGGCCAAACACTCAGGGTCAGGGAAAAATAAAATATATATCTGGTGGTATCTCGGGTGCTATTACATATAGCGCAATAAATCAAAGTGCATTGTCTGTAGGAGGCCCTGGCGCATGAATCTGGGCAGCGGGAACGACCTCGGAACACCAGGAGCCGAGAAAACCACCGTCTCATGGGGCCGGACACTCAGGGTCAGGGAAAAATCAAATATATATCTGGTGATATCTCGGGTGCTATTACAGACAGCGCAATAAACCAAAGTGAATTATCTGCAGGAGGCCCTGGCGCATGAATCTGTGCAGCGGGAACGTCCTCGGACCACCAGGGGCCGAGAAAACCACCGTCTCATGGGGCCGGACTCTCAGGGTCAGGGAAAAATCCAATATATATCTGGTGATATCTCGGGTGCTATTACAGATAGCACAATAAATCAAAGTGCATTGTCTGCGGGAGGACCTGGCGCATGAATCTGTGTAGCTGGAACGACCTCGGACCACCAGGGGCCGAGAAAACCACCGTCTCATGCGGCCGGACACACAGGGTCAGGGAAAAATCAAATATATATCTGGTGATATCTCGGGTCCTATTAGAGATAGCGCAATTAATTAAAGTGTATTGTCCTTAGGTGGCCCTGGCGCATGAATCTGGCCAGCGGGAACGACCTCGGACCACCAGGGGCCGAGGAAACCACCGTCTCATGGGGCCGGACACTCAGGGTCAGGGGAAAATCCAATATATATCTGGCGATATCTCGGGTGCTATTACAGACAGCGCAAATAAATCAAAGTGCATTGTCTGTAGGAGGCCCCGGCGCATGAATCTGGGCAGCGGGAACGAGCTCGGACCACCAGGGGCCGAGAAAACCACCGCCTCATGGGGCCGGACACTCAGCGCCAAGGAAAAATCCAATATATATCTAGTGATATCTCGGGTGCTATTACAGATAGCGCAATAAATCAAAGTGAATTATCTGCAGGAGGCCCTGGCGCATGAATCTGTGCAGCGGGAACGTCCTCGGACCACCATGGGACGAGGAAACCACCGTCTCATGGGGCCGGACACTCAGGGTCAGGGAAAAATCCAATATATATCTGGCGATATCTCGGGGGCTATTAGATATAGCGCAATAAACCAAAGTGCATTGCCTGCAGGAAGCCCTGGCGCATGAATGCGTGCAACGGGAACGACCTCGGACCACCAGGGGCCGAGAAAATCACCGTCTCATGTGGCCGGACACTCATGGTCAGGGGAAAATCCATTATATATCTGGTGATATTTCGGGTGCTATTACAGATAGCGCAATAAACCAAAGTGCATTGTCTGTAGGAGGCCCTGGCGCAAGAATCTGGGCTGCGGGAACAACCTCGGAACACCAGGGGCCGAGAAAACCACCGTCTCATGGGGCCGGACACTCAGGGTCAGGGAAAAATCTAATATATATCTGGTGATATCTCAGGTGCTATTACAGATAGCGCGATAAATCAAAGTGCATTGTCCTTAGGAGGCCCTGGCGCATGAATCTGGCCAGCGGGAACGACCTCGGACCACCAGGGGCCGAGAAAACCACCGTCTCAAGGGGCCAAACACTCAGGGTCAGGGAGAAATCCAATATATATATATATATCTGGTGGTATCTCGGGTGCTATTACATATAGCGCAATAAACCGAAGTGCATTGTCTGTAGGAGGCCCTGGCGCATGAATCTGTGCAGCGGGAATGACCTCGGACCACCAGGGGCCGAGAAAACCACCGTCTCAAGGGGCCGGACACTCAGGGTCAGGGAAAAATCAAATATATATCTGGTGATATCTCGGGTGCTATTAGAGATAGCGCAATTAATTAAAGTGCATTGTCCTTAGGAGGCCCTGGCGCATGAATCTGGCCGGCGAGAACGACCTCGGACCACCAGGGGCCGAGAAAACCACCGTCTCAAGGGGCCAAACACTCAGGGTCAGGGAAAAATAAAATATATATCTGGTGGTATCTCGGGTGCTATTACATATAGCGCAATAAATCAAAGTGCATTGTCTGTAGGAGGCCCTGGCGCATGAATCTGGGCAGCGGGAACGACCTCGGAACACCAGGAGCCGAGAAAACCACCGTCTCATGGGGCCGGACACTCAGGGTCAGGGAAAAATCCAATATATATCTGGTGATATCTCGGGTGCTATTAAATATAGCGCAATAAATCAAAGTGCATTGTCTGTAGGAGGCCCTGGCGCATGAATCTGCGCAGCAGGAACGACCCCGGAACACCAGGGGCCGAGAAAACCACAGTCTCATGGGGCCGGACACTCAGGGTCAGGGAAAAATACAATATATATCTGGTGATATCTCGGGTGCTATTACAGACAGCGCAATAAACCAAAGTGAATTATCTGCAGGAGGCCCTGGCGCATGAATCTGTGCAGCGGGAACGTCCTCGGACCACCAGGGGCCGAGAAAACCACCGTTTCATGGGGCCGGACACTCATGGACAGGGAAAAATCCAATATATATCTGGTGATATCTCAGGTGCTATTACAGATAGCGCGATAAATCAAAGTGCATTGTCGGCTGGAAGCCCTGGCGCATGAATTCGTGCAGCGGGAACGACCTCGGACCACCAGGGGCCGAGAAAACCACCGTCTCATGGGGCCGGACACTCATGGACAGGGGAAAATCCATTATATATCTGGTGATATTTCGGGTGCTATTACAGATAGCGCAATAAATCAAAGTGAATTGTCTGTAGGAGGCCCTGGCGCATGAATCTGGGCTGCGGGAACGACCTCGGAACACCAGGGGCCGAGAAAACCACCGTCACATGGGGCCGGACACTCAGGGTCAGTGAAAAATCCAATATATATCTAGTGATATCTCGGGTGCTATTACAGATAGCGCAATAAATCAAAGTGCATTGTCTGCGGGAGGCCCTGGCGCATGAATCTGTGAAGCAGGAACGACCTCGGACCACCAGGGGCCGAGAGAACCACCGTCTCATGCGGCCGGACACTCAGGGTCAGGGAAAAATCAAATATATATCTGGTGATATCTCGGGTGCTATTAGAGATAGCAAAATAAACCAAAGTGAATTATCGGCTGGAAGCCCTGGCGCATGAATCCGTGCAGCGGGAACGACCTCGGACCACCAGGGGCCGAGAAAACCACCGTCTCATGGGGCCGGACACTCATGGTCAGGGGAAAATCCATTATATATCTGGTGATATCTCAGGTGCTATTACAGATAGCGCGATAAATCAAAGTGCATTGTCTGCAGGAAGCCCTGGCGCATGAATCCGTGCAGCGGGAACGACCTCGGACCACCAGGGGCCGAGAAAACCACAGTCTCATGGGCCGGACAATCAGGGTCAGGGAAAAATCCAATATATATCTGGTGATATCTCGGGTGCTATTACAGACAGCGTAATAAACCAAAGTGAATTATCCGCAGGAGGCCCTGGCGCATGAATCTGTGCAGCAGGAACGTCCTCGGACCACCAGCGGCCGAGAAAACCACCGTCTCATGGGGACGGACACTCAGGGGCAGTGAAAAATCCAATATATATCTGGTGATATCTCGGGTGCTATTACAGATAGCGCAATAAATCAAAGTGCATTGTCTGCGGGAGGCCCTGGCGCATGAATCTGTGAAGCAGGAACGACCTCGGACCACCTGGGGCCGAGAAAACCACCATCTCATGCGGCCGGACACTCAGGGTCAGGGAAAAATCAAATATATATCTGGTGATATCTCGGGTGCTATTAGAGAAAGCGCAATTAATCAAAGTGCATTGTCCTTAGGAGGCCCTGGCGCATGAATCTGGCCAGCGGGAACGACCTCGGACCACCAGGGGCCGAGAAAACCACCGTCTCAAGGGGCCAAACACTCAGGGTCAGGGAGAAATCCAATATATATCTGGTGGTATCTCGGGTGCTATTACATATAGCGCAATAAACCAAAGTGCATTGTCTGTAGGAGGCCCTGGCGCATGAATCTGTGCAGCGGGAATGACCTCGGACCACCAGGGGCCGAGAGAATCACCGTCTCAAAGGGCCGGACACTCAGGGTCAGGGAAAAATCCAATATATATCTGGTGATATGTCGAGTGCTATTAGAGATAGCGCAATAAACCAAAGTGCATTGTCTGCAGGAAGCTCTGGCGCATGAATGCGTGCAACGGGAACGACCTCGGACCACCAGGGGCCGAGAAAACCACCGTCTCATGGGGCCGGACACTCAGGGTCAGGGAAGAATACAATATATATCTGGTGATATTTCGGGTGCTATTACAGATAGCGCAATAAACCAAAGTGCATTGTCTGTAGGAGGCCGTGGCGCAAGAATCTGGGCTGCGGGAACAACCTCGGAACACCAGGGGCCGAGAAAACCACCGTCTCATGGGGCCGGACACTCAGGGTCAGGGAAAAATCTAATATATATCTGGTGATATCTCAGGTGCTATTACAGATAGCGCGATAAATCAAAGTGCATTGTCCTTAGGAGGCCCTGGCGCATGAATCTGGCCAGCGGGAACGACCTCGGACCACCAGGGGCCGAGAAAACCACCGTCTCAAGGGGCCAAACACTCAGGGTCAGGGAGAAATCCAATATATATCTGGTGGTATCTCGGGTGCTATTACATATAGCGCAATAAACCGAAGTGCATTGTCTGTAGGAGGCCCTGGCGCATGAATCTGTGCAGCGGGAATGACCTCGGACCACCAGGGGCCGAGAAAACCACCGTCTCAAGGGGCCGGACACTCAGGGTCAGGGAAAAATCAAATATATATCTGGTGATATCTCGGGTGCTATTAGAGATAGCGCAATTAATTAAAGTGCATTGTCCTTAGGAGGCCCTGGCGCATGAATCTGGCCGGCGAGAACGACCTCGGACCACCAGGGGCCGAGAAAACCACCGTCTCAAGGGGCCAAACACTCAGGGTCAGGGAAAAATAAAATATATATCTGGTGGTATCTCGGGTGATATTACATATAGCGCAATAAATCAAAGTGCATTGTCTGTAGGAGGCCCTGGCGCATGAATCTGGGCAGCGGGAACGACCTCGGAACACCAGGAGCCGAGAAAACCACCGTCTCATGGGGCCGGACACTCAGGGTCAGGGAAAAATCCAATATATATCTGGTGATATCTCGGGTGCTATTAAATATAGCGCAATAAATCAAAGTGCATTGTCTGTAGGAGGCCCTGGCGCATGAATCTGCGCAGCAGGAACGACCTCGGAACACCAGGGGCCGAGAAAACCACAGTCTCATGGGGCCGGACACTCAGGGTCAGGGAAAAATACAATATATATCTGGTGATATCTCGGGTGCTATTACAGACAGCGCAATAAACCAAAGTGAATTATCTGCAGGAGGCCCTGGCGCATGAATCTGTGCAGCGGGAACGTCCTCGGACCACCAGGGGCCGAGAAAACCACCGTTTCATGGGGCCGGACACTCATGGACAGGGAAAAATCCAATATATATCTGGTGATATCTCAGGTGCTATTACAGATAGCGCGATAAATCAAAGTGCATTGTCGGCTGGAAGCCCTGGCGCATGAATTCGTGCAGCGGGAACGACCTCGGACCACCAGGGGCCGAGAAAACCACCGTCTCATGGGGCCGGACACTCATGGACAGGGGAAAATCCATTATATATCTGGTGATATTTCGGGTGCTATTACAGATAGCGCAATAAATCAAAGTGAATTGTCTGTAGGAGGCCCTGGCGCATGAATCTGGGCTGCGGGAACGACCTCGGAACACCAGGGGCCGAGAAAACCACCGTCACATGGGGCCGGACACTCAGGGTCAGTGAAAAATCCAATATATATCTAGTGATATCTCGGGTGCTATTACAGATAGCGCAATAAATCAAAGTGCATTGTCTGCGGGAGGCCCTGGCGCATGAATCTGTGAAGCAGGAACGACCTCGGACCACCAGGGGCCGAGAGAACCACCGTCTCATGCGGCCGGACACTCAGGGTCAGGGAAAAATCAAATATATATCTGGTGATATCTCGGGTGCTATTACAGACAGCGCAATAAACCAAAGTGAATTATCTGCAGGAGGCCCTGGCGCATGAATCTGTGCAGCGGGAACGTCCTCGGACCACCAGGGGCCGAGAAAACCACCGTCTCATGGGGCCGGACTCTCAGGGTCAGGGAAAAATCCAATATATATCTGGTGATATCTCGGGTGCTATTACAGATAGCACAATAAATCAAAGTGCATTGTCTGCGGGAGGACCTGGCGCATGAATCTGTGTAGCTGGAACGACCTCGGACCACCAGGGGCCGAGAAAACCACCGTCTCATGCGGCCGGACACACAGGGTCAGGGAAAAATCAAATATATATCTGGTGATATCTCGGGTCCTATTAGAGATAGCGCAATTAATTAAAGTGTATTGTCCTTAGGAGGCCCTGGCGCATGAATCTGGCCAGCGGGAACGACCTCGGACCACCAGGGGCCGAGGAAACCACCGTCTCATGGGGCCGGACACTCAGGGTCAGGGGAAAATCCAATATATATCTGGCGATATCTCGGGTGCTATTACAGACAGCGCAAATAAATCAAAGTGCATTGTCTGTAGGAGGCCCCGGCGCATGAATCTGGGCAGCGGGAACGAGCTCGGACCACCAGGGGCCGAGAAAACCACCGCCTCATGGGGCCGGACACTCAGCGCCAAGGAAAAATCCAATATATATCTAGTGATATCTCGGGTGCTATTACAGATAGCGCAATAAATCAAAGTGAATTATCTGCAGGAGGCCCTGGCGCATGAATCTGTGCAGCGGGAACGTCCTCGGACCACCATGGGACGAGGAAACCACCGTCTCATGGGGCCGGACACTCAGGGTCAGGGAAAAATCCAATATATATCTGGCGATATCTCGGGGGCTATTAGATATAGCGCAATAAACCAAAGTGCATTGTCTGCAGGAAGCCCTGGCGCATGAATGCGTGCAACGGGAACGACCTCGGACCACCAGGGGCCGAGAAAATCACCGTCTCATGTGGCCGGACACTCATGGTCAGGGGAAAATCCATTATATATCTGGTGATATTTCGGGTGCTATTACAGATAGCGCAATAAACCAAAGTGCATTGTCTGTAGGAGGCCCTGGCGCATGAATCTGTGCAGCTAGAACGACCTCGGACCACCGGGGGCCGAGAAAACCACCGCGTCAAGGGGCCGGACACTCAGGGTCAGGGAAAAATCCAATATATATCTGGTGATATCTCGGGTGCTATTACAGACAGCGCAATAAACCAAAGTGAATTATCTGCAGGAGGCCCTGGCGCATGAATCTGTGCAGCGGGAACGTCCTCGGACCACCAGGGGCCGAGAAAACCACCGTCTCATGGGGCCGGACACTCAGGGTCAGGGAAAAATCCAATATATATCTGGTGATATCTCGGGTGCTATTACAGATAGCACAATAAATCAAAGTGCATTGTCTGCGGGAGGCCCTGGCGCATGAATCTGTGAAGCTGGAACGACCTCGGACCACCAGGGGCCGAGAAAACCACCGTCTCATGCGGCCGGACACTCAGGGTCAGGGAAAAATCAAATATATATCTGGTGATATCTCGGGTGCTATTAGATATAGCGCAATAAACCAAAGTGCATTGTCTGTAGGACGCCCTGGCGCATGAATGTGGCCAGCGGGAACGACCTCGGACCACCAGGGGCCGAGGAAACCACCGTCTCATGGGGCCGGACACTCAGGGTCAGGGGAAAATCCAATATATATCTGGCGATATCTCGGGTGCTATTACAGACAGCGCAAATAAATCAAAGTGCATTGTCTGTAGGAGGCCCCGGCGCATGAATCTGGGCAGCGGGAACGAGCTCGGACCACCAGGGGCCGAGAAAACCACCGCCTCATGGGGCCGGACACTCAGCGCCAAGGAAAAATCCAATATATATCTAGTGATATCTCGGGTGCTATTACCGATAGCGCAATAAATCAAAGTGAATTATCTGCAGGAGGCCCTGGCGCATGAATCTGTGCAGCTAGAACGACCTCGGACCACCGGGGGCCGAGAAAACCACCGCGTCAAGGGGCCGGACACTCAGGGTCAGGGAAAAATCCAATATATATCTGGTGATATCTCGGGTGCTATTACAGACAGCGCAATAAACCAAAGTGAATTATCTGCAGGAGGCCCTGGCGCATGAATCTGTGCAGCGGGAACGTCCTCGGACCACCAGGGGCCGAGAAAACCACCGTCTCATGGGGCCGGACACTCAGGGTCAGGGAAAAATCCAATATATATCTGGTGATATCTCGGGTGCTATTACAGATAGCACAATAAATCAAAGTGCATTGTCTGCGGGAGGCCCTGGCGCATGAATCTGTGAAGCTGGAACGACCTCGGACCACGAGGGGCCGAGAAAACCACCGTCTCATGGGGCCGGACACTCAGGGTCAGGGAAAAATCAAATATATATCTGGTGATATCTCGGGTGCTATTAGAGGTAGCGCAATTAATCAAAGTGCATTGTCCTTAGGAGGCCCTGGCGCATGAATCTGGCCTGCGGGAACGACCTCGGACCACCAGGGGCCGAGAAAACCACCGTCTCAAGGGGTCAAACACTCAGGGTCAGGGAGAAATCCAATATATATCTGGTGATATCTCGGGGGCTATTAGATATAGCGCAATAAACCAAAGTGCATTGTCTGCAGGAAGCCCTGGCGCATGAATGCGTGCAACGGGAACGACCTCGGACCACCAGGGGCCGAGAAAATCACCATCTCATGTGGCCGGACACTCATGGTCAGGGGAAAATCCATTATATATCTGGTGATATTTCGGGTGCTATTACAGATAGCGCAATAAACCAAAGTGCATTGTCTGTAGGAGGCTCTGGCGCAAGAATCTGGGCTGCGGGAACAACCTCGGAACACCAGGGGCCGAGAAAACCACCGTCTCATGGGGCCGGACACTCAGGGTCAGGGAAAAATCTAATATATATCTGGTGATATCTCAGGTGCTATTACAGATAGCGCGATAAATCAAAGTGCATTGTCCTTAGGAGGCCCTGGCGCATGAATCTGGCCAGCGGGAACGACCTCGGACCACCAGGGGCCGAGAAAACCACCGTCTCAAGGGGCCAAACACTCAGGGTCAGGGAGAAATCCAATATATATCTGGTGGTATCTCGGGTGCTATTACATATAGCGCAATAAACCGAAGTGCATTGTCTGTAGGAGGCCCTGGCGCATGAATCTGTGCAGCGGGAATGACCTCGGACCACCAGGGGCCGAGAAAACCACCGTCTCAAGGGGCCGGACACTCAGGGTCAGGGAAAAATCAAATATATATCTGGTGATATCTCGGGTGCTATTAGAGATAGCGCAATTAATTAAAGTGCATTGTCCTTAGGAGGCCCTGGTGCATGAATCTGGCCGGCGAGAACGACCTCGGACCACCAGGGGCCGAGAAAACCACCGTCTCAAGGGGCCAAACACTCAGGGTCAGGGAAAAATAAAATATATTTCTGGTGGTATCTCGGGTGCTATTACATATAGCGCAATAAATCAAAGTGCATTGTCTGTAGGAGGCCCTGGCGCATGAATCTGGGCAGCGGGAACGACCTCGGAACACCAGGAGCCGAGAAAACCACCGTCTCATGGGGCCGGACACTCAGGGTCAGGGAAAAATCCAATATATATCTGGTGATATCTCGGGTGCTATTAAATATAGCGCAATAAATCAAAGTGCATTGTCTGTAGGAGGCCCTGGCGCATGAATCTGCGCAGCAGGAACGACCTCGGAACACCAGGGGCCGAGAAAACCACAGTCTCATGGGGCCGGACACTCAGGGTCAGGGAAAAATACAATATATATCTGGTGATATCTCGGGTGCTATTACAGACAGCGCAATAAACCAAAGTGAATTATCTGCAGGAGGCCCTGGCGCATGAATCTGTGCAGCGGGAACGTCCTCGGACCACCAGGGGCCGAGAAAACCACCGTTTCATGGGGCCGGACACTCATGGACAGGGAAAAATCCAATATATATCTGGTGATATCTCAGGTGCTATTACAGATAGCGCGATAAATCAAAGTGCATTGTCGGCTGGAAGCCCTGGCGCATGAATTCGTGCAGCGGGAACGACCTCGGACCACCAGGGGCCGAGAAAACCACCGTCTCATGGGGCCGGACACTCATGGACAGGGGAAAATCCATTATATATCTGGTGATATTTCGGGTGCTATTACAGATAGCGCAATAAATCAAAGTGAATTGTCTGTAGGAGGCCCTGGCGCATGAATCTGGGCTGCGGGAACGACCTCGGAACACCAGGGGCCGAGAAAACCACCGTCACATGGGGCCGGACACTCAGGGTCAGTGAAAAATCCAATATATATCTAGTGATATCTCGGGTGCTATTACAGATAGCGCAATAAATCAAAGTGCATTGTCTGCGGGAGGCCCTGGCGCATGAATCTGTGAAGCAGGAACGACCTCGGACCACCAGGGGCCGAGAGAACCACCGTCTCATGCGGCCGGACACTCAGGGTCAGGGAAAAATCAAATATATATCTGGTGATATCTCGGGTGCTATTACAGACAGCGCAATAAACCAAAGTGAATTATCTGCAGGAGGCCCTGGCGCATGAATCTGTGCAGCGGGAACGTCCTCGGACCACCAGGGGCCGAGAAAACCACCGTCTCATGGGGCCGGACTCTCAGGGTCAGGGAAAAATCCAATATATATCTGGTGATATCTCGGGTGCTATTACAGATAGCACAATAAATCAAAGTGCATTGTCTGCGGGAGGACCTGGCGCATGAATCTGTGTAGCTGGAACGACCTCGGACCACCAGGGGCCTAGAAAACCACCGTCTCATGCGGCCGGACACACAGGGTCAGGGAAAAATCAAATATATATCTGGTGATATCTCGGGTCCTATTAGAGATAGCGCAATTAATTAAAGTGTATTGTCCTTAGGAGGCCCTGGCGCATGAATCTGGCCAGCGGGAACGACCTCGGACCACCAGGGGCCGAGGAAACCACCGTCTCATGGGGCCGGACACTCAGGGTCAGGGGAAAATCCAATATATATCTGGCGATATCTCGGGTGCTATTACAGACAGCGCAAATAAATCAAAGTGCATTGTCTGTAGGAGGCCCCGGCGCATGAATCTGGGCAGCGGGAACGAGCTCGGACCACCAGGGGCCGAGAAAACCACCGCCTCATGGGGCCGGACACTCAGCGCCAAGGAAAAATCCAATATATATCTAGTGATATCTCGGGTGCTATTACAGATAGCGCAATAAATCAAAGTGAATTATCTGCAGGAGGCCCTGGCGCATGAATCTGTGCAGCGGGAACGTCCTCGGACCACCATGGGACGAGGAAACCACCGTCTCATGGGGCCGGACACTCAGGGTCAGGGAAAAATCCAATATATATCTGGCGATATCTCGGGTGCTATTACAGACAGCGCAAATAAATCAAAGTGCATTGTCTGTAGGAGGCCCCGGCGCATGAATCTGGGCAGCGGGAACGAGCTCGGACCACCAGGGGCCGAGAAAACCACCGCCTCATGGGGCCGGACACTCAGCGCCAAGGAAAAATCCAATATATATCTAGTGATATCTCGGGTGCTATTACAGATAGCGCAATAAATCAAAGTGGATTATCCGCAGGAGGCCCTGGCGCATGAATCTGTGCAGCTAGAACGACCTCGGACCACCGGGGGCCGAGAAAACCACCGCGTCAAGGGGCCGGACACTCAGGGTCAGGGAAAAATCCAATATATATCTGGTGATATCTCGGGTGCTATTACAGACAGCGCAATAAACCAAAGTGAATTATCTGCAGGAGGCCCTGGCGCATGAATCTGTGCAGCGGGAACGTCCTCGGACCACCAGGGGCCGAGAAAACCACCGTCTCATGGGGCCGGACACTCAGGGTCAGGGAAAAATCCAATATATATCTGGTGATATCTCGGGTGCTATTACAGATAGCACAATAAATCAAAGTGCATTGTCTGCGGGAGGCCCTGGCGCATGAATCTGTGAAGCTGGAACGACCTCGGACCACCAGGGGCCGAGAAAACCACCGTCTCATGCGGCCGGACACTCAGGGTCAGGGAAAAATCAAATATATATCTGGTGATATCTCGGGTGCTATTAGATATAGCGCAATAAACCAAAGTGCATTGTCTGTAGGACGCCCTGGCGCATGAATGTGGCCAGCGGGAACGACCTCGGACCACCAGGGGCCGAGGAAACCACCGTCTCATGGGGCCGGACACTCAGGGTCAGGGGAAAATCCAATATATATCTGGCGATATCTCGGGTGCTATTACAGACAGCGCAAATAAATCAAAGTGCATTGTCTGTAGGAGGTCCCGGCGCATGAATCTGGGCAGCGGGAACGAGCTCGGACCACCAGGGGCCGAGAAAACCACCGCCTCATGGGGCCGGACACTCAGCGCCAAGGAAAAATCCAATATATATCTAGTGATATCTCGGGTGCTATTACCGATAGCGCAATAAATCAAAGTGAATTATCTGCAGGAGGCCCTGGCGCATGAATCTGTGCAGCTAGAACGACCTCGGACCACCGGGGGCCGAGAAAACCACCGCGTCAAGGGGCCGGACACTCAGGGTCAGGGAAAAATCCAATATATATCTGGTGATATCTCGGGTGCTATTACAGACAGCGCAATAAACCAAAGTGAATTATCTGCAGGAGGCCCTGGCGCATGAATCTGTGCAGCGGGAACGTCCTCGGACCACCAGGGGCCGAGAAAACCACCGTCTCATGGGGCCGGACACTCAGGGTCAGGGAAAAATCCAATATATATCTGGTGATATCTCGGGTGCTATTACAGATAGCACAATAAATCAAAGTGCATTGTCTGCGGGAGGCCCTGGCGCATGAATCTGTGAAGCTGGAACGACCTCGGACCACCAGGGGCCGAGAAAACCACCGTCTCATGCGGCCGGACACTCAGGGTCAGGGAAAAATCAAATATATTTCTGGTGATATCTCGGGTGATATTAGAGATAGCGCAATTAATTAAAGTGCATTGTCCTTAGGAGGCCCTGGCGCATGAATCTGGCCAGCGGGAACGACCTCGGACCACCAGGGGCCGAGAAAACCACCGTCTCAAGGGGCCAAACACTCAGGGTCAGGGAAAAATACAATATATATCTGGTGGTATCTCGGGTGCTATTACATATAGCGGAATAAATCAAAGTGCATTGTCTGTAGGAGGCCCTGGCGCATGAATCTGGCCAGCGGGAACGACCTCGGAACACCAGGAGCCGAGAAAACCACCGTCTCATGGGGCCGGACACTCAGGGTCAGGGAAAAATCCAATATATATCTGGTGATATCTCGGGTGCTATTAAATATAGCGCAATAAATCAAAGTGCATGGTCTGTAGGAGGCCCTGGCGCATGAATCTGGGCAGCAGGAACGACCTCGGAACACCAGGGGCCGAGAAAACCACAGTCTCATGGGGCCGGACACTCAGGGTCAGGGAAAAATACAATATATATCTGGTGATATCTCGGGTGCTATTACAGACAGCGCAATAAACCAAAGTGAATTATCTGCAGGAGGCCCTGGCGCATGAATCTGTGCAGCGGGAACGTCCTCGGACCACCAGGGGCCGAGAAAACCACCGTCTCATGGGGCCGGACACTCAGGGTCAGGGAAAAATCCAATATATATCTGGTGATATCTCGGGTGCTATTACAGATAGCACAATAAATCAAAGTGCATTGTCTGCGGGAGGCCCTGGCGCATGAATCTGGGCAGCAGGAACGACCTCGGACCACCAGGGGCCGAGAAAACCACCGTCTCATGCGGCCGGACACACAGGGTCAGGGAAAAATCAAATATATATCTGGTGATATCTCGGGTGCTATTAGAGATAGCGCAATTAATTAAAGTGTATTGTCCTTAGTAGGCCCTGGCGCATGAATCTGGCCAGCGGGAACGACCTCGGACCACCAGGGGCCGAGAAAACCACCGTCTCAAGGGGCCAAACACTCAGGGTCAGGGAAAAATCCAATATATATCTGGTGGTATCTCGGGTGCTATTACATATAGCGCAATAAATCAAAGTGCATTGTCTGTAGGAGGCCCTGGCGCATGAATCTGGGCAGCGGGAACGACCTCGGAACTCCAGGGGCCGAGAAAACCACCGTCTCATGGGGCCGGACACTCATGGTCAGGGGAAAATCCAATATATATCTGGTGATATCTCGGGTGCTATTAGATATAGCGCAATAAACCAAAGTGCATTGTCTGTAGGACGCCCTGGCGCATGAATGTGGCCAGCGGGAACGACCTCGGACCACCAGGGGCCGAGGAAACCACCGTCTCATGGGGCCGGACACTCAGGGTCAGGGGAAAATCCAATATATATCTGGCGATATCTCGGGTGCTATTACAGACAGCGCAAATAAATCAAAGTGCATTGTCTGTAGGAGGTCCCGGCGCATGAATCTGGGCAGCGGGAACGAGCTCGGACCACCAGGGGCCGAGAAAACCACCGCCTCATGGGGCCGGACACTCAGCGCCAAGGAAAAATCCAATATATATCTAGTGATATCTCGGGTGCTATTACCGATAGCGCAATAAATCAAAGTGAATTATCTGCAGGAGGCCCTGGCGCATGAATCTGTGCAGCTAGAACGACCTCGGACCACCGGGGGCCGAGAAAACCACCGCGTCAAGGGGCCGGACACTCAGGGTCAGGGAAAAATCCAATATATATCTGGTGATATCTCGGGTGCTATTACAGACAGCGCAATAAACCAAAGTGAATTATCTGCAGGAGGCCCTGGCGCATGAATCTGTGCAGCGGGAACGTCCTCGGACCACCAGGGGCCGAGAAAACCACCGTCTCATGGGGCCGGACACTCAGGGTCAGGGAAAAATCCAATATATATCTGGTGATATCTCGGGTGCTATTACAGATAGCACAATAAATCAAAGTGCATTGTCTGCGGGAGGCCCTGGCGCATGAATCTGTGAAGCTGGAACGACCTCGGACCACCAGGGGCCGAGAAAACCACCGTCCCATGCGGCCGGACACTCAGGGTCAGGGAAAAATCAAATATATTTCTGGTGATATCTCGGGTGATATTAGAGATAGCGCAATTAATTAAAGTGCATTGTCCTTAGGAGGCCCTGGCGCATGAATCTGGCCAGCGGGAACGACCTCGGACCACCAGGGGCCGAGAAAACCACCGTCTCAAGGGGCCAAACACTCAGGGTCAGGGAAAAATACAATATATATCTGGTGGTATCTCGGGTGCTATTACATATAGCGGAATAAATCAAAGTGCATTGTCTGTAGGAGGCCCTGGCGCATGAATCTGGCCAGCGGGAACGACCTCGGAACACCAGGAGCCGAGAAAACCACCGTCTCATGGGGCCGGACACTCAGGGTCAGGGAAAAATCCAATATATATCTGGTGATATCTCGGGTGCTATTAAATATAGCGCAATAAATCAAAGTGCATGGTCTGTAGGAGGCCCTGGCGCATGAATCTGGGCAGCAGGAACGACCTCGGAACACCAGGGGCCGAGAAAACCACAGTCTCATGGGGCCGGACACTCAGGGTCAGGGAAAAATACAATATATATCTGGTGATATCTCGGGTGCTATTACAGACAGCGCAATAAACCAAAGTGAATTATCTGCAGGAGGCCCTGGCGCATGAATCTGTGCAGCGGGAACGTCCTCGGACCACCAGGGGCCGAGAAAACCACCGTCTCATGGGGCCGGACACTCAGGGTCAGGGAAAAATCCAATATATATCTGGTGATATCTCGGGTGCTATTACAGATAGCACAATAAATCAAAGTGCATTGTCTGCGGGAGGCCCTGGCGCATGAATCTGGGCAGCAGGAACGACCTCGGACCACCAGGGGCCGAGAAAACCACCGTCTCATGCGGCCGGACACACAGGGTCAGGGAAAAATCAAATATATATCTGGTGATATCTCGGGTGCTATTAGAGATAGCGCAATTAATTAAAGTGTATTGTCCTTAGTAGGCCCTGGCGCATGAATCTGGCCAGCGGGAACGACCTCGGACCACCAGGGGCCGAGAAAACCACCGTCTCAAGGGGCCAAACACTCAGGGTCAGGGAAAAATCCAATATATATCTGGTGGTATCTCGGGTGCTATTACATATAGCGCAATAAATCAAAGTGCATTGTCTGTAGGAGGCCCTGGCGCATGAATCTGGGCAGCGGGAACGACCTCGGAACTCCAGGGGCCGAGAAAACCACCGTCTCATGGGGCCGGACACTCATGGTCAGGGGAAAATCCAATATATATCTGGTGATATCTCGGGTGCTATTAGATATAGCGCAATAAACCAAAGTGCATTGTCTGTAGGACGCCCTGGCGCATGAATGTGGCCAGCGGGAACGACCTCGGACCACCAGGGGCCGAGGAAACCACCGTCTCATGGGGCCGGACACTCAGGGTCAGGGGAAAATCCAATATATATCTGGCGATATCTCGGGTGCTATTACAGACAGCGCAAATAAATCAAAGTGCATTGTCTGTAGGAGGCCCCGGCGCATGAATCTGGGCAGCGGGAACGAGCTCGGACCACCAGGGGCCGAGAAAACCACCGCCTCATGGGGCCGGACACTCAGCGCCAAGGAAAAATCCAATATATATCTAGTGATATCTCGGGTGCTATTACAGATAGCGCAATAAATCAAAGTGAATTATCTGCAGGAGGCCCTGGCGCATGAATCTGTGCAGCGGGAACGTCCTCGGACCACCAGGGGCCGAGAAAACCACCGTCTCATGGGGCCGGACACTCAGGGTCAGGGAAAAATCCAATATATATCTGGTGATATCTCGGGTGCTATTACAGATAGCACAATAAATCAAAGTGCATTGTCTGCGGGAGGCCCTGGCGCATGAATCTGGGCAGCAGGAACGACCTCGGACCACCAGGGGCCGAGAAAACCACCGTCTCATGCGGCCGGACACACAGGGTCAGGGAAAAATCAAATATATATCTGGTGATATCTCGGGTGCTATTAGAGATAGCGCAATTAATTAAAGTGTATTGTCCTTAGTAGGCCCTGGCGCATGAATCTGGCCAGCGGGAACGACCTCGGACCACCAGGGGCCGAGAAAACCACCGTCTCAAGGGGCCAAACACTCAGGGTCAGGGAAAAATCCAATATATATCTGGTGGTATCTCGGGTGCTATTACATATAGCGCAATAAATCAAAGTGCATTGTCTGTAGGAGGCCCTGGCGCATGAATCTGGGCAGCGGGAACGACCTCGGAACTCCAGGGGCCGAGAAAACCACCGTCTCATGGGGCCGGACACTCATGGTCAGGGGAAAATCCAATATATATCTGGTGATATCTCGGGTGCTATTAGATATAGCGCAATAAACCAAAGTGCATTGTCTGTAGGACGCCCTGGCGCATGAATGTGGCCAGCGGGAACGACCTCGGACCACCAGGGGCCGAGGAAACCACCGTCTCATGGGGCCGGACACTCAGGGTCAGGGGAAAATCCAATATATATCTGGCGATATCTCGGGTGCTATTACAGACAGCGCAAATAAATCAAAGTGCATTGTCTGTAGGAGGCCCCGGCGCATGAATCTGGGCAGCGGGAACGAGCTCGGACCACCAGGGGCCGAGAAAACCACCGCCTCATGGGGCCGGACACTCAGCGCCAAGGAAAAATCCAATATATATCTAGTGATATCTCGGGTGCTATTACAGATAGCGCAATAAATCAAAGTGAATTATCTGCACTAGGCCCTGGCGCATGAATCTGTGCAGCGGGAACGACCTCGGACCACCAGGGGCCGAGAAAACCACCGTCTCATGGGGCCGGACACTCAGGGTCAGGGAAAAATCCAATATATATCTGGTGATATCTCGGGTGCTATTACAGATAGCGCAATAAATCAAAGTGCATTGTCTGTAGGAGGCCCTGGCGCATGAATCTGGCCAGCGGGAACGACCTCGGACCACCAGGAGCCGAGAAAACCACCGTCTCATGGGGCCGGACACTCAGAGTCAGGGGAAAATCCAATATATATGTGGTGATATCTCGGGTGCTATTAGAGATAGCGCAATAACCCAAAGTGAATTATCTGCAGGAGGCCCTGGCGCAAGCATCTGTGTAGCGGGAACGACCTCGGACCACCAGGGGCCGAGAAAATCACCGTCTCATGGGGCCGAACACTCAGGGTCTGGGGAAAATCCAATATATATCTGGTTATATCTCGGGTGCCATTAGAGATAGAGCAATAAATCAAAGTGCATTGTCTGTGGGAGGCCCTGGCGCATGCATCAGTGCAGCGGGAACGACCTCGGACCACTAGGGGCCGATAAAACCACCGTCTCATGGGGCCGGACACGCAGGGTCAGGGGAAAATCCAATATATATCTGGTGATATCTCGGGTGCTGTTAGAGATAGCGCAATAAACCAAAGTGAATTATCGGCAGGAGGCCCTGGCACATGAATCTGTGCAGCGGGAACGACCTCGGACCACCAGGGGCCGAGAAAACCACCGTGTCATGGGGCCGGACACTCAGGGTCAGGGAAAAATCCAATATATATCTGGTGATATCTCGGGTGCTATTCCAGATAGCGCAATAAATCAATGTGCATTGTCTCTAGGAGGCCCTGGCTCATGAATCTGGCCAGCGGGAACGACCTCGGACCACCAGGAGCCGAGAGAACCACCGTCTCATGGGGCCGGACACTCAGTGTCAGGGGAAAATTAAATATATATATGGTGATATCTCGGGTGCTATTACAGATACCGCAATAAACCAAAGTGAATTATCTGCAGGAGGCCCTGGCGCATGAATCTGTGCAGCGGAAACGACCTCGGACCACCAGCGGCCGAGAAAATCACCGTCTCATGGGGCCGGACACTCAGGGTCAGGGAAAAATCCAATATATTTCTGGTGATATCTCAGGTGCCATTAGATATAGAGCAATGAATCAAAGTGCATTGTCTGTGGGAGGCCCAGGCGCATGCATCTGTGCAGCGGGAACGACCTCGGACCACCAGGGGCCGAGAAAACCACCGTCTCATGGGGCCGGACACTCAGGGTCAGGGGAAAATCCAATATATATCTTGTGATATCTCGGGTGCTATTACAAATAGCGCAATAAATCAAAGTGCATTGTCTGTAGGAGGCCCTGGCGCATGAATCTGTGCAGCGGGAACGGCCTCGGACCACCAGGGGCCGAGAAAACCACCGTCTCATGGGGCCGGACACTCAGGGTCAGGGAAAAATCCAATATATATCTGGTGATATCTCGGGTGCTATTAGAGATAGCGCAATAAATCAAAGTGCATTGTCTGTAGGAGGCCCTGGCGCATGAATCTGGCCAGCGGGAACGACCTCGGACCACCAGGAGCCGAGAAAACCACCGTCTCATGGGGCCGGACACTCAGAGTCAGGGGAAAATCCAATATATATGTGGTGATATCTCGGGTGCTATTAGAGATAGCGCAATAACCCAAAGTGAATTATCTGCAGGAGGCCCTGGCGCAAGCATCTGTGTAGCGGGAACGACCTCGGACCACCAGGGGCCGAGAAAATCACCGTCTCATGGGGCCGAACACTCAGGGTCTGGGGAAAATCCAATATATATCTGGTTATATCTCGGGTGCCATTAGAGATAGAGCAATAAATCAAAGTGCATTGTCTGTGGGAGGCCCTGGCGCATGCATCAGTGCAGCGGGAACGACCTCGGACCACTAGGGGCCGATAAAACCACCGTCTCATGGGGCCGGACACGCAGGGTCAGGGGAAAATCCAATATATATCTGGTGATATCTCGGGTGCTGTTAGAGATAGCGCAATAAACCAATGTGAATTATTTGCAGGAGGCACTGGCGCATGAATCTGTGCAGCTGGAACGACCTCGGAGCACCAGGGGCCGAGAAAACCACCGCCTCAAGGGGCCGGACACTCAGGGTCAGGGAAAAATCCAATATATATCTGGTGATATCTCGGGTGCAATTAAATATTGCGCAATAAATCAAAGTGCCTTGTCTGTAGGAGGCCCTGGCGCATGAATCTGGCCAGCGGGAACGACCTCGGACCACCACGAGCTGAGAAAACCACCGTCTCATGGGGCCGGACACTCAGGGTCAGGGGAAAATCCAATATATATCTGGTGATATCTCGGGTGCTATTAGAGATAGCGCAATAAACCAAAGTGAATTATCTGCAGGAGGCCCTGGCACATGAATCTGTGCAGCGGGAACGTCCTCGGACCACCAGGGGCCGAGAAAACCACCGTCTCATGGGGCCGGACACTCAGGGTCAGGGAAAAATCCAATATATATCTGGTGATATCTCGGGTGCTATTACAGATAGCGCAATAAATCAATGTGCATTGTCTCTAGGAGGCCCTGGCTCATTAATCTGGCCAGCGGGAACGACCTCGGACCACTAGGGGCCGATAAAACCACCGTCTCATGGGGCCGGACACGCAGGGTCAGGGGAAAATCCAATATATATCTGGTGATATCTCGGGTGCTGTTAGAGATAGCGCAATAAACCAATGTGAATTATTTGCAGGAGGCACTGGCGCATGAATCTGTGCAGCTGGAACGACCTCGGAGCACCAGGGGCCGAGAAAACCACCGCCTCAAGGGGCCGGACACTCAGGGTCAGGGAAAAATCCAATATATATCTGGTGATATCTCGGGTGCAATTAAATATTGCGCAATAAATCAAAGTGCCTTGTCTGTAGGAGGCCCTGGCGCATGAATCTGGCCAGCGGGAACGACCTCGGACCACCACGAGCTGAGAAAACCACCGTCTCATGGGGCCGGACACTCAGGGTCAGGGGAAAATCCAATATATATCTGGTGATATCTCGGGTGCTATTAGAGATAGCGCAATAAACCAAAGTGAATTATCTGCAGGAGGCCCTGGCACATGAATCTGTGCAGCGGGAACGTCCTCGGACCACCAGGGGCCGAGAAAACCACCGTCTCATGGGGCCGGACACTCAGGGTCAGGGAAAAATCCAATATATATCTGGTGATATCTCGGGTGCTATTACAGATAGCGCAATAAATCAAAGTGCATTGTCTGTAGGAGGCCCTGGCGCATGAATCTGGCCAGCGGGAACGACCTCGGACCACCAGGAGCCGAGAAAACCACCGTCTCATGGGGCCGGACACTCAGAGTCAGGGGAAAATCCAATATATATGTGGTGATATCTCGGGTGCTATTAGAGATAGCGCAATAACCCAAAGTGAATTATCTGCAGGAGGCCCTGGCGCAAGCATCTGTGTAGCGGGAACGACCTCGGACCACCAGGGGCCGAGAAAATCACCGTCTCATGGGGCCGAACACTCAGGGTCTGGGGAAAATCCAATATATATCTGGTTATATCTCGGGTGCCATTAGAGATAGAGCAATAAATCAAAGTGCATTGTCTGTGGGAGGCCCTGGCGCATGCATCAGTGCAGCGGGAACGACCTCGGACCACTAGGGGCCGATAAAACCACCGTCTCATGGGGCCGGACACGCAGGGTCAGGGGAAAATCCAATATATATCTGGTGATATCTCGGGTGCTGTTAGAGATAGCGCAATAAACCAAAGTGAATTATCGGCAGGAGGCCCTGGCACATGAATCTGTGCAGCGGGAACGACCTCGGACCACCAGGGGCCGAGAAAACCACCGTGTCATGGGGCCGGACACTCAGGGTCAGGGAAAAATCCAATATATATCTGGTGATATCTCGGGTGCTATTCCAGATAGCGCAATAAATCAATGTGCATTGTCTCTAGGAGGCCCTGGCTCATGAATCTGGCCAGCGGGAACGACCTCGGACCACCAGGAGCCGAGAGAACCACCGTCTCATGGGGCCGGACACTCAGTGTCAGGGGAAAATTAAATATATATATGGTGATATCTCGGGTGCTATTACAGATACCGCAATAAACCAAAGTGAATTATCTGCAGGAGGCCCTGGCGCATGAATCTGTGCAGCGGAAACGACCTCGGACCACCAGCGGCCGAGAAAATCACCGTCTCATGGGGCCGGACACTCAGGGTCAGGGAAAAATCCAATATATTTCTGGTGATATCTCAGGTGCCATTAGATATAGAGCAATGAATCAAAGTGCATTGTCTGTGGGAGGCCCAGGCGCATGCATCTGTGCAGCGGGAACGACCTCGGACCACCAGGGGCCGAGAAAACCACCGTCTCATGGGGCCGGACACTCAGGGTCAGGGGAAAATCCAATATATATCTTGTGATATCTCGGGTGCTATTACAAATAGCGCAATAAATCAAAGTGCATTGTCTGTAGGAGGCCCTGGCGCATGAATCTGTGCAGCGGGAACGGCCTCGGACCACCAGGGGCCGAGAAAACCACCGTCTCATGGGGCCGGACACTCAGGGTCAGGGAAAAATCCAATATATATCTGGTGATATCTCGGGTGCTATTAGAGATAGCGCAATAAATGAAAGTGCATTGTCTGTAGGAGGCCCTGGCGCATGAATCTGGCCAGCGGGAACGACCTCGGACCACCAGGAGCCGAGAAAACCACCGTCTCATGGGGCCGGACACTCAGAGTCAGGGGAAAATCCAATATATATGTGGTGATATCTCGGGTGCTATTAGAGATAGCGCAATAACCCAAAGTGAATTATCTGCAGGAGGCCCTGGCGCAAGCATCTGTGTAGCGGGAACGACCTCGGACCACCAGGGGCCGAGAAAATCACCGTCTCATGGGGCCGAACACTCAGGGTCTGGGGAAAATCCAATATATATCTGGTTATATCTCGGGTGCCATTAGAGATAGAGCAATAAATCAAAGTGCATTGTCTGTGGGAGGCCCTGGCGCATGCATCAGTGCAGCGGGAACGACCTCGGACCACTAGGGGCCGATAAAACCACCGTCTCATGGGGCCGGACACGCAGGGTCAGGGGAAAATCCAATATATATCTGGTGATATCTCGGGTGCTGTTAGAGATAGCGCAATAAACCAATGTGAATTATTTGCAGGAGGCACTGGCGCATGAATCTGTGCAGCTGGAACGACCTCGGAGCACCAGGGGCCGAGAAAACCACCGCCTCAAGGGGCCGGACACTCAGGGTCAGGGAAAAATCCAATATATATCTGGTGATATCTCGGGTGCAATTAAATATTGCGCAATAAATCAAAGTGCCTTGTCTGTAGGAGGCCCTGGCGCATGAATCTGGCCAGCGGGAACGACCTCGGGCCACCACGAGCTGAGAAAACCACCGTCTCATGGGGCCGGACACTCAGGGTCAGGGGAAAATCCAATATATATCTGGTGATATCTCGGGTGCTATTAGAGATAGCGCAATAAACCAAAGTGAATTATCTGCAGGAGGCCCTGGCACATGAATCTGTGCAGCGGGAACGTCCTCGGACCACCAGGGGCCGAGAAAACCACCGTCTCATGGGGCCGGACACTCAGGGTCAGGGAAAAATCCAATATATATCTGGTGATATCTCGGGTGCTATTACAGATAGCGCAATAAATCAATGTGCATTGTCTCTAGGAGGCCCTGGCTCATTAATCTGGCCAGCGGGAACGACCTCGGACCACTAGGGGCCGATAAAACCACCGTCTCATGGGGCCGGACACTCAGGGTCAGGGGAAAATCCAATATATATCTGGTGATATCTCGGGTGCTGTTAGAGATAGCGCAATAAAC
Organism: Nomia melanderi; assembly: GCF_051020985.1. Classification (NCBI taxonomy): domain Eukaryota; kingdom Metazoa; phylum Arthropoda; class Insecta; order Hymenoptera; family Halictidae; genus Nomia; species Nomia melanderi. Next base: position 4,770,093 of record NW_027475136.1, on the reverse strand, counting down.
CAATGTGAATTATTTGCAGGAGGCCCTGGCGCATGAATCTGTGCAGCTGGAACGACCTCGGAGCACCAGGGGCCGAGAAAACCACCGCCTCAAGGGGCCGGACACTCAGGGTCAGGGAAAAATCCAATATATATCTGGTGATATCTCGGGTGCAATTAAATATTGCGCAATAAATCAAAGTGCCTTGTCTGTAGGAGGCCCTGGCGCATGAATCTGGCCAGCGGGAACGACCTCGGACCACCACGAGCTGAGAAAACCACCGTCTCATGGGGCCGGACACTCAGGGTCAGGGGAAAATCCAATATATATCTGGTGATATCTCGGGTGCTATTAGAGATAGCGCAATAAACCAAAGTGAATTATCTGCAGGAGGCCCTGGCACATGAATCTGTGCAGCGGGAACGACCTCGGACCACCAGGGGCCGAGAAAACCACCGTCTCATGGGGCCGGACACTCAGGGTCAGGGAAAAATCCAATATATATCTGGTGATATCTCGGGTGCTATTACAGATAGCGCAATAAATCAATGTGCATTGTCTCTAGGAGGCCCTGGCTCATGAATCTGGCCAGCGGGAACGACCTCGGACCACCAGGAGCCGAGAAAACCACCGTCTCATGGGGCCGGACACTCAGTGTCAGGGGAAAATTAAATATATATATGGTGATATCTCGGGTGCTATTAGAGATAGCGCAATAAATCAAAGTGAATTATCTGCAGGAGGCCCCGGCGCATGAATCTGTGCAGCGGGAGCGACCTTGGACCACCAGGGGCCGAGAAAACCACCGTCTCATGGTGCCGGACACTCAGGGTCAGGGAAAAATCCAATATATATCTGGTGATATCTCGGGTGCTATTACAGATACCGCAATAAACCAAAGTGAATTATCTGCAGGAGGCCCTGGCGCATGAATCTGTGCAGCGGAAACGACCTCGGACCACCAGCGGCCGAGAAAATCACCGTCTCATGGGGCCGGACACTCAGGGTCAGGGAAAAATACAATATATATCTGGTGATATCTGGGGTGCTATTACAGACAGCGCAATAAATCAAAGTCAATTATCTGCAGGAGCCCCTGGCGCATGAATCTGTGCAGCTGGAACGACCTCGGACCACCAGGGGCCGAGAAAACCACCGTCTCAAGGGGCCGGACACTCAGGGTCAGGGAAAAATCCAATATATATCTGGTGATATCTCGGGTGCAATTAAATATTGCGCAATAAATCAAAGTGCCTTGTCTGTAGGAGCCCCTGGCGAATGAATCTGGGCAGCGGGAACGACCGCGGACCACCAGGGGCCGAGAAAACCACCGTCTCATGGTGCCGGACACTCAGGGTCAGGGAAAAATCCAATATATATCTGGTGATATCTCGGGTGCTATTACAGATACCGCAATAAACCAAAGTGAATTATCTGCAGGAGGCCCTGGCGCATGAATCTGTGCAGCGGAAACGACCTCGGACCACCAGCGGCCGAGAAAATCACCGTCTCATGGGGCCGGACACTCAGGGTCAGGGAAAAATACAATATATATCTGGTGATATCTTGGGTGCTATTACAGACAGCGCAATAAATCAAAGTCAATTATCTGCAGGAGCCCCTGGCGCATGAATCTGTGCAGCTGGAACGACCTCGGACCACCAGGGGCCGAGAAAACCACCGTCTCAAGGGGCCGGACACTCAGGGTCAGGGAAAAATCCAATATATATCTGGTGATATCTCGGGTGCAATTAAATATTGCGCAATAAATCAAAGTGCCTTGTCTGTAGGAGGCCCTGGCGAATGAATCTGGGCAGCGGGAACGACCGCGGACCACCAGGGGCCGAGAAAACCACAGTTTCATGGGGCCGGACACTCAGGGTCAGGGGAAAATCCAATATATATCTGGTGATATCTCGGGTGCTATTAGAGATAGCGCAATAAACCAATGTGAATTATCTGCAGGAGGCCCTGGCGCATGAATCTGTGCAGCGGGAAGGACCTCAGACCACCAGGGGCCGAGAAAACCAGAGTCTCATGGGGCCGGATACTCAGGGTCAGGGGAAAATCCAATATATATCTGGTGATATCTCGGGTGCTATTAGAGATAGCGCGCTAAATCAAAGTGCATTGTCTGCAGGAGGCCCTGGCGCATGAATCTGTGAATCAGGAAAGACCTCGGCCCTCCAGGGGCCGAGAAACTTACAGATTTTCGGTGTCCGTCACCCAAAGTCATGTAAAAATCCAAAATATATATGGTGCTTACTCGGGTGCTATTACAGATAGCGCAATAAATCAAAGTGCATTGTCTGTAGGAGGCCCTGGCGCATGAATCTGGCCAGCGGGAACGACCTCGGACCACCAGGAGCCGAGAAAACCACCGGCTCATGGGGCCGGACACTCAGGGTCAGGGGAAAATCCAATATATATGTGGTGATATCTCGGGTGCTATTAGAGATAGCGCAATAAATCAAAGTCAATTATCTGCACGAGGCCCTGGCGCATGAATCTGTGCAGCTGGAACGACCTCGGACCACCAGGGGCCGAGAAAACCACCGTCTCAAGGAGCCGGACACTCAGGGTCAGGGAAAAATCCAATATATATATCTGGTGATATCTCGGGTGCTATTAGAGATAGCGCAATAAACCAAAGTGAATTATCTGCAGGAGGCCCTGGCACATGAATCTGTGTCGCGGGAACGACCTCGGACCACCAGGGGCCGAGAAAACCACCGTCTCATGGGGCCGGACACTCAGGGTCAGGGAAAAATCCAATATATATCTGGTGATATCTCGGGTGCTATTCCAGATAGCGCAATAAATCAATGTGCATTGTCTCTAGGAGGCCCTGGCTCATGAATCTGGCCAGCGGGAACGACCTCGGACCACCAGGAGCCGAGAAAACCACCGTCTCATGGGGCCGGACACTCCGTGTCAGGGGAAAATTAAATATATATATGGTGATATCTCGGGTGCTATTAGAGATAGCGCAATAAATCAAAGTGAATTATCTGCAGGAGTCCCCGGCGCATGAATCTATGCAGCGGGAGCGACCTCGGACAACCAGGGGCCGAGAAAACCACCGTCTCATGGTGCCGGACACTCAGGGTCAGGGAAAAATCCAATATATATCTGGTGATATCTCGGGTGCAATTAAATATTGCGCAATAAATCAAAGTGCCTTGTCTGTAGGAGGCCCTGGCGAATGAATCTGGGCAGCGGGAACGACCGCGGACCACCAGGGGCCGAGAAAACCACCGTCTCATGGTGCCGGACACTCAGGGTCAGGGAAAAATCCAATATATATCTGGTGATATCTCGGGTGCTATTACAGATACCGCAATAAACCAAAGTGAATTATCTGCAGGAGGCCCTGGCGCATGAATCTGTGCAGCGGAAACGACCTCGACCCACCAGCGGCCGAGAAAATCACCGTCTCATGGGGCCGGACACTCAGGGTCAGGGAAAAATACAATATATATCTGGTGATATCTTGGGTGCTATTACAGACAGCGCAATAAATCAAAGTCAATTATCTGCAGGAGCCCCTGGCGCATGAATCTGTGCAGCTGGAACGACCTCGGACCACCAGGGGCCGAGAAAACCACCGTCTCAAGGGGCCGGACACTCAGGGTCAGGGAAAAATCCAATATATATCTGGTGATATCTCGGGTGCAATTAAATATTGATCAATAAATCAAAGTGCCTTGTCTGTAGGAGGCCCTGGCGAATGAATCTGGGCAGCGGGAACGACCGCGGACCACCAGGGGCCGAGAAAACCACAGTTTCATGGGGCCGGACACTCAGGGTCAGGGGAAAATCCAATATATATCTGGTGATATCTCGGGTGCTATTAGAGATAGCGCAATAAACCAATGTGAATTATCTGCAGGAGGCCCTGGCGCATGAATCTGTGCAGCGGGAAGGACCTCGGACCACCAGGGGCCGAGAAAACCAGAGTCTCATGGGGCCGGATACTCAGGGTCAGGGGAAAATCCAATATATATCTGGTGATATCTCGGGTGCTATTAGAGATAGCGCGCTAAATCGAAGTGCATTGTCTGCAGGAGGCCCTGGCGCATGAATCTGTGAATCAGGAAAGACCTCGGCCCTCCAGGGGCCGAGAAACTTACAGATTTTCGGTGTCCGTCACCCAAAGTCATGTAAAAATCCAATATATATATGGTGCTTACTCGGGTGCTATTACAGATAGCGCAATAAATCAAAGTGCATTGTCTGTAGGAGGCCCTGGCGCATGAATCTGGGCAGCAGGAACGACCTCGGAACACCAGGGGCCGAGAAAACCACCGTCTCATGGGGACGGACACTCAGGGTCAGGGAAAAATACAATATATATCTGGTGATATCTTGGGTGCTATTACAGACAGCGCAATAAATCAAAGTCAATTATCTGCACGAGGCCCTGGCGCATGAATCTGTGCAGCTGGAACGACCTCGGACCACCAGGGGCCGAGAAAACCACCGTCTCAAGGAGCCGGACACTCAGGGTCAGGGAAAAATCCAATATATATCTGGTGATATCTCGGGTGCAATTAAATATTGCGCAATAAATCAAAGTGCCTTGTCTGTAGGAGGCCCTGGCGCATGAATCTGGGCAGCGGGAACGACTGCGGACCACCAGGGGCCGAGAAAACCACAGTTTCATGGGGCCGGACACTCAGGGTCAGGGGAAAATCCAATATATATCTGGTGATATCTCGGGTGCTATTAGAGATAGCGCAATAAACCAATGTGAATTATCTGCAGGAGGCCCTGGCGCATGAATCTGTGCAGCGGGAACGGCCTCGGACCACCAGGGGCCGAGAAAACCACCGTCTCATGGGGCCGGACACTCAGGGTCAGGGAAAAATCCAATATATATCTGGTGATATCTCGGGTGCTATTACAGATAGCGCAATAAATCAAAGTGCATTGTCTGTAGGAGGCCCTGGCGCATGAATCTGGCCAGCGGGAACGACCTCGGACCACCAGGAGCCGAGAAAACCACCGGCTCATGGGGCCGGACACTCAGGGTCAGGGGAAAATCCAATATATATGTGGTGATATCTCGGGTGCTATTAGAGATAGCGCAATAACCCAAAGTGAATTATCTGCAGGAGGCCCTGGCGCAAGCATCTGTGCAGCGGGAACGACCTCGGACCACCAGGGGCCGAAAAAATCACGGTCTCATGGGGCCGGACACTCAGGGTCAGGGAAAAATCCAATATATATCTGGTGATATCTCGGGTGCTATTAGAGATAGCGCAATAAACCAAAGTGAATTATCTGCAGGAGGCCCTGGCACATGAATCTGTGCAGCGGGAACGACCTCGGACCACCAGGGGCCGAGAAAACCACCGTCTCATGGGGCCGGACACTCAGGGTCAGGGAAAAATCCAATATATATCTGGTGATATCTCGGGTGCTATTCCAGATAGCACAATAAATCAATGTGCATTGTCTCTAGGAGGCCCTGGCTCATGAATCTGGCCAGCGGGAACGACCTCGGACCACCAGGAGCCGAGAAAACCACCGTCTCATGGGGCCGGACACTCAGTGTCAGGGGAAAATTAAATATATATATGGTGATATCTCGGGTGCTATTAGAGATAGCGCAATAAATCAAAGTGAATTATCTGCAGGAGTCCCCGGCGCATGAATCTGTGCAGCGGGAGCGACCTCGGACAACCAGGGGCCGAGAAAACCACCGTCTCATGGTGCCGGACACTCAGGGTCAGGGAAAAATCCAATATATATCTGGTGATATCTCGGGTGCTATTACAGATACCGCAATAAACCAAAGTGAATTATCTGCAGGAGGCCCTGGGTCATGAATCTGTGCAGCGGAAACGACCTCGGACCACCAGCGGCCGAGAAAATCACCGTCTCATGGGGCCGGACACTCAGGGTCAGGGAAAAATCCAATATATTTCTGGTGATATCTCAGGTGCCATTAGATATAGAGCAATGAATCAAAGTGCATTGTCTGTGGGAGGCCCTGGCGCATGCATCTGTGCAGCGGGAACGACCTCGGACCACCAGGGGCCGATAAAACCACCGTCTCATGGGGCCGGACACTCAGGGTCAGGGGAAAATCCAATATATATCTGGTGATATCTCGGGTGCTATTAGAGATAGCGGGATAATTCAAAGTGCATTGTCCGCAGGAAGCCCTGGCGCATGAATCTGGGCAGCGGGAACGACCTCGGACCACCAGGGGCCAAGAAAACCACCGTCTCATGGGGCCGGACACTCAGGGTCAGGGAAAAATCCAATATATATCTGGTGATATCTCGGGTGCTATTACAGATAGCGCAATAAATCAAAGTGCATTGTCTGTTAGGAGGACCTGGCCCATGAATCTGGCCAGCGGGAACGACCTCGGAACACCAGGGGCAGAGAAAACCACCGTCTCATGGGGCCGGACACTAAGGGTCAGGGAAAAATACAATATATATCTGGTGATATCTTGGGTGCTATTACAGACAGCGCAATAAATCAAAGTCAATTATCTGCAGGAGGCCCTGGCGCATGAATCTGTGCAGCTGGAACGACCTCGGACCACCAGGGGCCGAGAAAATCACCGTCTCATGGGGCCGGACACTCAGGGTCAGGGAAAAATCCAATGTATATCTGGTGATATCTCGGGTGCTATTACAGATAGCGCAATAAATCAAAGTGCATTGTCTGTAGGAGGCCCTGGCGCAAGAATCTGTGCAGCGGGAACGACCTCGGACCACCAGGGGCCGAGAAAACCACCGTCTCATGGGGCCGGACACTCAGGGTCAGGGAAAAATCCAATATATATCTGGTGATATCTCGGGTGCTATTACAGATAGCGCAATAAATCAGAGTGCATTGTCTGTAGGAGGCCCTGGCGCATGAATCTGGCCAGCGGGAACGACCTCGGACCACCAGGAGCCGAGAAAACCACCGGCTCATGGGGCCGGACACTCAGGGTCAGGGGAAAATCCAATATATATGTGGTGATATCTCGGGTGCTATTAGAGATAGCGCAATAACCCAAAGTGAATTATCTGCAGGAGGCCCTGGCGCAAGCATCTGTGCAGCGGGAACGACCTCGGACCACCAGGGGCCGAAAAAATCACGGTCTCATGGGGCCGGACACTCAGGGTCAGGGAAAAATCCAATATATATCTGGTGATATCTCGGGTGCTATTAGAGATAGCGCAATAAACCAAAGTGAATTATCTGCAGGAGGCCCTGGCACATGAATCTGTGCAGCGGGAACGACCTCGAACCACCAGGGGCCGAGAAAACCACCGTCTCATGGGGCCGGACACTCAGGGTCAGGGAAAAATCCAATATATATCTGGTGATATCTCGGGTGCTATTCCAGATAGCGCAATAAATCAATGTGCATTGTCTCTAGGAGGCCCTGGCTCATGAATCTGGCCAGCGGGAACGACCTCGGACCACCAGGAGCCGAGAAAACCACCGTCTCATGGGGCCGGACACTCAGTGTCAGGGGAAAATTAAATATATATATGGTGATATCTCGGGTGCTATTAGAGATAGCGCAATAAATCAAAGTGAATTATCTGCAGGAGGCCCCGGCGCATGAATCTGTGCAGCGGGAGCGACCTCGGACAACCGGGGGCCGAGAAAACCACCGTCTCATGGTGCCGGACACTCAGGGTCAGGGAAAAATCCAATATATATCTGGTGATATCTCGGGTGCTATTACAGATACCGCAATAAACCAAAGTGAATTATCTGCAGGAGGCCCTGGCGCATGAATCTGTGCAGCGGAAACGACCTCGGACCACCAGCGGCCGAGAAAATCACCTTCTCATGGGGCCGGACACTCAGGGTCAGGGAAAAATCCAATATATTTCTGGTGATATCTCAGGTGCCATTAGATATAGAGCAATGAATCAAAGTGCATTGTCTGTGGGAGGCCCTGGCGCATGCATCTGTGCAGCGGGAACGACCTCGGACCACCAGGGGCCGATAAAACCACCGTCTCATGGGGCCGGACACTCAGGGTCAGGGGAAAATCCAATATATATCTGGTGATATCTCGGGTGCTATTACAAATAGCGCAATAAATCAAAGTGCATTGTCTGTAGGAGGCCCTGGCGCATGAATCTGTGCAGCGGGAACGGCCTCGGACCACCAGGAGCCGAGAAAACCACCGTCTCATGGGGCCGGACACTCAGAGTCAGGGGAAAATCCAATATATATCTGGTGATATCTCGGGTGCTATTACAAATAGCGCAATAAATCAAAGTGCATTGTCTGTAGGAGGCCCTGGCGCATGAATCTGTGCAGCGGGAACGGCCTCGGACCACCAGGGGCCGAGAAAACCACCGTCTCATGGGGCCGGACACTCAGGGTCAGGGAAAAATCCAATATATATCTGGTGATATCTCGGGTGCTATTAGAGATAGCGCAATAAATCAAAGTGCATTGTCTGTAGGAGGCCCTGGCGCATGAATCTGGCCAGCGGGAACGACCTCGGACCACCAGGAGCCGAGAAAACCACCGTCTCATGGGGCCGGACACTCAGAGTCAGGGGAAAATCCAATATATATGTGGTGATATCTCGGGTGCTATTAGAGATAGCGCAATAACCCAAAGTGAATTATCTGCAGGAGGCCCTGGCGCAAGCATCTGTGTAGCGGGAACGACCTCGGACCACCAGGGGCCGAGAAAATCACCGTCTCATGGGGCCGAACACTCAGGGTCAGGGAAAAATCCAATATATTTCTGGTGATATCTCAGGTGCCATTAGATATAGAGCAATGAATCAAAGTGCATTGTCTGTGGGAGGCCCTGGCGCATGCATCTGTGCAGCGGGAACGACCTCGGACCACCAGGGGCCGATAAAACCACCGTCTCATGGGGCCGGACACTCAGGGTCAGGGGAAAATCCAATATATATCTGGTGATATCTCGGGTGCTATTACAAATAGCGCAATAAATCAAAGTGCATTGTCTGTAGGAGGCCCTGGCGCATGAATCTGTGCAGCGGGAACGGCCTCGGACCACCAGGAGCCGAGAAAACCACCGTCTCATGGGGCCGGACACTCAGAGTCAGGGGAAAATCCAATATATATCTGGTGATATCTCGGGTGCTATTACAAATAGCGCAATAAATCAAAGTGCATTGTCTGTAGGAGGCCCTGGCGCATGAATCTGTGCAGCGGGAACGGCCTCGGACCACCAGGGGCCGAGAAAACCACCGTCTCATGGGGCCGGACACTCAGGGTCAGGGAAAAATCCAATATATATCTGGTGATATCTCGGGTGCTATTAGAGATAGCGCAATAAATCAAAGTGCATTGTCTGTAGGAGGCCCTGGCGCATGAATCTGGCCAGCGGGAACGACCTCGGACCACCAGGAGCCGAGAAAACCACCGTCTCATGGGGCCGGACACTCAGAGTCAGGGGAAAATCCAATATATATGTGGTGATATCTCGGGTGCTATTAGAGATAGCGCAATAACCCAAAGTGAATTATCTGCAGGAGGCCCTGGCGCAAGCATCTGTGTAGCGGGAACGACCTCGGACCACCTGGGGCCGAGAAAATCACCGTCTCATGGGGCCGAACACTCAGGGTCTGGGGAAAATCCAATATATATCTGGTTATATCTCGGGTGCCATTAGAGATAGAGCAATAAATCAAAGTGCATTGTCTGTGGGAGGCCCTGGCGCATGCATCAGTGCAGCGGGAACGACCTCGGACCACTAGGGGCCGATAAAACCACCGTCTCATGGGGCCGGACACTCAGGGTCAGGGGAAAATCCAATATATATCTGGTGATATCTCGGGTGCTGTTAGAGATAGCGCAATAAACCAATGTGAATTATTTGCAGGAGGCCCTGGCGCATGAATCTGTGCAGCTGGAACGACCTCGGAGCACCAGGGGCCGAGAAAACCACCGCCTCAAGGGGCCGGACACTCAGGGTCAGGGAAAAATCCAATATATATCTGGTGATATCTCGGGTGCAATTAAATATTGCGCAATAAATCAAAGTGCCTTGTCTGTAGGAGGCCCTCGCGCATGAATCTGGCCAGCGGGAACGACCTCGGACCACCACGAGCTGAGAAAACCACCGCCTCAAGCGGCCGGACACTCAGTGTCAGGGAAAAATCCAATATATATCTGGTGATATCTCGGGTGCAATTAAATATTGCGCAATAAATCAAAGTGCCTTGTCTGTAGGAGGCCCTGGCGCAAGAATCTGGGCAGCGGGAACGACCACGGATCACCAGGGGCCGAAAAAACCACCGCCTCAAGGGGCCGGACAATCATGGTCAGGGAAAAATCCAATATATATCTGGTGATATCTCGGGTGCTGTTAGAGATAGCGCAATAAACCAAAGTGCATTATTTGCAGGAGGCCCTGGCGCATGAATCTGTGCAGCGGGAACGACCTCGGACCACCAGGGGCCGAGAAAACCACCGCCTCAAGGGGCCGGACACTCAGGGTCAGGGAAAAATCCAATATATATCTGGTGATATCTCGGGTGCAATTAAATATTGCGCAATAAATCAAAGTGCGTTGTCTGTAGGAGGCCCTGGCGCATGAATCTGTGCAGCGCGTCGACCACGGACCACAAGGGGCCGAGAAAACCACCGTCTCATGGGGCCGGACACTCAGGGTCAGGGAAAAATCCAATATATATCTGGTGATATCTCGGGTGCTATTAGAGAATGCGCAATAAACCAAAGTGAATTAACTGCAGGAGGCCCTGGCGCATGAATCTGTGCAGCGGGAACGGCCTCGGACCACCAGGGGCCGAGAAAACCACCGTCTCATGGGGCCGGACACTCAGGGTCAGGGAAAAATCCAATATATATCTGGTTATATCTCGGGTGCTATTACAGATAGCGCAATAAATCAAAGTGCATTGTCTGTAGGAGGCCCTGGCGCATGAATCTGGCCTGCGGGAAGGACCTCGGACCACCAGGAGCCGAGAAAACCACCGTCTCATGGGGCCGAACACTCAGGGTCAGGGGAAAATCCAATATATATGTGGTGATATCTCGGGTGCTATTAGAGATAGCGCAATAACCCAAAGTGAATTATCTGCAGGAGGCCCTGGCGCAAGCATCTTTGCAGCGGGAACGACCTCGGACCACCAGGGGCCGAGAAAATCACCGTCTCATGGGGCCGAACACTCAGGGTCAGGGGAAAATCCAATATATATCTGGTGATATCTCGGGTGCCATTAGAGATAGAGCAATAAATCAAAGGGCATTGTCTGTAGGAGGCCCTGGCGCATGAATCTGGCCAGCGGGAAGGACCTCGGACCACCAGGGGCCGAGAAAACCAGAGTCTCATGGGGCCGGATACTCAGGGTCAGGGGAAAATCCAATATATATCTGGTGATATCTCGGGTGCTATTAGAGATAGCGCGATAAATCAAAGTGCATTGTCTGTAGGAGGCCCTGGCGCATGAATCTGGCCAGCGGGAAGGACCTCGGACCACCAGGAGCCGAGAAAACCACCGTCTCATGGGGCCGGACACTCAGGGTCAGGGGAAAATCCATTATATATGTGGTGATATCTCGGGTGCAATTAAATATTGCGCAATAAATCAAAGTGTCTTGTCTGTAGGAGGCCCTGGCGCATGAATCTGGGCAATGGGAACGACCACGGATCACCAGGGGCCAAGAAAACCACAGTTTCATGGGGCCGGACACTCAGGGTCAGGGGAAAAACCAATATATATCTGGTGATATCTCGGGTGCTATTAGAGATAGCGCAATAAATCAAAGTGAATTATCTGCAGGAGGCCCTGGCGCATGAATCTGGCCAGCGGGAACGACCACGGATCACCAGGGGCCGAGAAAACCACAGTTTCATGGGGCCGGACACTCAGGGTCAGGGGAAAATCCAATATATATCTGGTGATATCTCGGGTGCTATTACAGATAGCGCAATAAATCAAAGTGCATTGTCTGTGGGAGGCCCTGGCGCATGCATCTGTGCAGCGGGAACGACCTCGGACCACCAGGGGCCGAGAAAACCACCGTCTCATGGGGCCGGACACTCAGGGTCAGGGAAAAATCCAATATATATCTGGTGATATCTCGGGTGCCATTACAGATAGAGCAATAAATCAAAGTGAATTATTTGCAGGAGGCCCTGGCGCATGAATCTGTGCAGCGGGAACGACCTCGGACCACCAGGGGCCGATAAAACCACCGCCTCATGGGGCCGGACACTCAGGGTCAGGCGAAAATCCAATATATATCTGGTGATACCTCGGGTGCTATTAGAGATAACACAATAAACCAAAGTGAATTATCTGCAGGACGCCCTGGCGCAAGCATCTGTGCAGCGGGAACGACCTCGAACCACCAGGGGCCGAGAAAACCTCAGTCTCATGGGGCCGGACACTCAGGGTCAGGGAAAAATCCAATATATATCAGGTGATATCTCGGGTCCTCTTACAAATAGCGCCATAAATCAACGTGCATTGTCTGTAGGAGGCCCTGGCGCATGAATCTGTGCATCGGGAACGACCTCGGTCCACCAGGGGCCGAGAAAACCACAGCCTCATGGGGGCGGACACTCAGGGTCAGGGGAAAATCCAATGTATATCTGGTGATATCTCGGGTGCTATTACAAATACCGCAATAAATCAAAGTGCATTGTCTGTAGGAGGCCCTGGCGCATGAATCTGGCCAGCGGGAACGACCACGGATCACCAGGGGCCGAGAAAACCACAGTTTCATGGGGCCGGACACTCAGGGTCAGGGGAAAATCCAATATATATCTGGTGATATCTCGGGTGCTATTACAGATAGCGCAATAAATCAAAGTGCATTGTCTGTGGGAGGCCCTGGCGCATGCATCTGTGCAGCGGGAACGACCTCGGACCACCAGGGGCCGAGAAAACCACCGTCTCATGGGGCCGGACACTCAGGGTCAGGGAAAAATCCAATATATATCTGGTGATATCTCGGGTGCTATTAGAGATAGCACAATAAACCAAAGTGAATTATCTGCAGGAGGGCCTGGCGCATGAATCTGTGCAGCGGGAACGACCTCGGACCACCAGGGGCCGAGGAAATCACCGTCTCATGGGGCCGGACACTCAGGGTCAGGGAAAAATCCAATATATTTCTGGTGATATCTCGGGTGCTATTAGAGATAGCGCAATAAACCAAAGTGAATTATCTGCAGGAGGCCCTGGCGCATGAATCTGTGCAACGGGAACGACCTCGGACCACCAGGGGCCGAGAAAACCACAGTTTCATGGGGCCGGATACTCAGGGTCAGGGGAAAATCCAATATATATGTGGTGATATCTCGGCTGCTATTAGAGATAGCGCAATAACCCAAAGTGAATTATCTGCAGGAGGCCCTGGCGCAAGCATCTGTGCAGCGGGAACGACCTCGGACCACCAGGGGCCGAGAAAATCACCGTCTCATGGGGCCGAACACTCAGGGTCAGGGGAAAATCCAATATATATCTGGTGATATCTCGGGTGCCATTACAGATAGAGCAATAAATCAAAGTGAATTATTTGCAGGAGGCCCTGGCGCATGAATCTGTGCAGCGGGAACGACCTCGGACCACCAGGGGCCGATAAAACCACCGCCTCATGGGGCCGGACACTCA